>NC_057853.1:114489840-114790951 GCF_015237465.2 Chelonia mydas | reverse complement strand
TATTTTGGAAAAGGATACCCCAAATCTCTTGCTTGGATGAGTGCAGATAGTTCATTTAATACATACACAGTGGTACAAAATTGCCATAATTTCTTATTCTTTGGTCATTATTGGTTGATCTCTCTCTTTTCTTTTCTTTTTTTTTTTTTTTTTTAAACCTTCTCAGGGATACAGAACTGGCTATGCTTACAGGCAACCTCTAGTCAGAGAAAAACCCAGGCACAAGAGTGATGTTGAGATCCCAGCCACTGTGACTGCCTTTTCTTTCGAAGATGATACAGTTCCACTTTCCCCTCTCAAATTCCTAGCACAAAGACAACAGCGAGAAAAGACAAGATGGCTGAACTCTCCAAATACATACTTAAAAGTGAATGTGCCTGAGGAGTCTTGGAATGGAGAGACTAGTCCCAGAACTAAGATAACGGTAGGAAGCTATTTTTGGTAGTCGGCTTGTTCTTACTCTACCTGAGAGAAAGTGAATTATGCAGAGTTTATATCACTAAATCTTGTCCACTTACAAAATCTTTTTTAGCTGGATCATCTAATTAGTTAAAAGCTAGCAAACAAGAAGATAGGCTTGTCTGAGATTGAATGTGGGAAAAGCTGCTGCACTGAGATGCCCTTTCTGTTTGGGGGAATTTTGGTGATAGAAAAAGGGATAGCTTTGTTCTCCGCTCTTTGATTGATTTTCCTCTTCCTTATTGGTTCTTGTAATGGGAGCTTTTTTGTTGTTGTACTGCATCTAGCATGCAAAGAATTACCCATGCATCAATGGCAGTGTCTCTCATTTCCCCCCCTCTATGTTGGGGCCTCTCCATCCCCACAGGAGCGCTATTTTTTTCCAAGCTAAATCAATTCCTCTGTGCTTGTTGGGTCTAGGTCACTGTCACTATCTCTGTTCAAAGACAACTGATCAGGACTTTCTTTAGAGCCCATTAATGCCACCTGTTAACATATGTCTCTGAATGATGTGCAGGACTTCCTTCTCCCAGGACTAAGTGTGTTGCCTCCACCACATTCCCAACCAGCTAGGGGAGAGATCAAGTCTCTTGCAACGCGGTGCCTAGTAGAGGTATCCCATTTGCTATACACCTGATCCCAGTTGCATAAAAGATTAAAAGCAGCAGCACCACCTGCTGGTAGTTAACTAATTTCACTGTTCCTTTAGTTTGATAGATATACCATCAATGGCAGGCTTATGTTAAACTTTGCTTAAAAAGAAAAAATCCCAATACGAAACCTGCAATTAGCAGAGATAGGAGATTATAGTACAAATAGAGTAATAGGGAGAGAGAACCAATTCTGGAGCCATTAGATGCTGCATTAATGGAATAAAAAGTTCAGTGGTCTTTATCCCTTTTATACAGGATTTTTGGTAAAAGCAATTCTTTCTAAACATAATCGTGTTAATATAATTTTGTAGTTCTGTATCATTTTTCAAGTGAGCTTTTCAATTTTTTACAGTCATTTAGTTAACCTGCCTTGTGTGGATATCGTGAGGTATGTATTACATCCATTTACAAGTTTGTAAACTGGGGCACAGAACAGTTTAATAAATTGGCAGTGATCTCTTAGTGAGTGACTAGCAAAGCTGCTAATAGAATCCAGGAGTCCTTGCTGCTCCTCTTAACCACTAAACCATGCTCTTTCCAATGGCCACATTCTCCCCTTTTTTTCCAACTAACATCTAGACATTTTTCTTTAAGTGGATGAAAGCTGAAGACTCCTCCAAGATTAGTGGAGGAACTCCAATCAAAATTGAAGATCCTAACCAATTTGTGCCTCTAAATACAAACCCAAGTGACGTGTTAGAAAAGAGGAATAAGGTAAGAAAGGATTAATGAAGAAATCTGTAACAATACCTTGAGTTGTTTACAGGTACCAGATATATTCTAAGTCGGCCATCAAGTGATCATTAGAAACAGTAATAAAGTGGTTTACAGAAAGCATCCTAGCTTTACCAAAATGTTTTTTTTAAGTTCCACATGCTATTGGAATTGAATAATAAAACTTGTATTATAATACCTTGATTATAATACTTTGCTGGATGATCAGCAGTTACGCTAGGAATGAGAGATTGGAGATGGCCCCAAACTGTAACACTTGGCTTAGCACAAAACTTAGTGGAAGTTTGAATCTAGATCTGAACTGAACAGCTCTGACCCATCTCTCTATGTTGTAGGTACCCTTTCTCAAAAGACTGCAGAAATACTCATTAAAATGTTGCATAGGTAGTTTCTGGGAATTAATATTTATTTTAAATGTACATAACTAATAAATATCGTGAATGTGAAAAGCAGTCATTTTCAGAAAGCTGACCTGAACTCCACCCCAGGCTTGATTATTTTGCTAGACATGTAATGCTGTTTCTGTGAAATTATGGGATTTACTTACTTGGAGTCTTTTAGGGGTTAAAGGGCCATACTACCATCCCTGAGAACTTAATATGATTCAGAAGGAGCAACTCCCTTCCTCAAAAAGGATAAATAGAACAATGCCCTGTAATCACTCAGACATTAATTTAGACTACTGTTATCAGTCCCAGACACTAAGTTTTCTCTTCCCAGGCAGATTCACAAGCCTTACTGTCTCGGAGAGATGGGCTAGAGTCCTGGGGTGGTTTTTTGTTTGTTTTTTTTCGTTAGTTAAATACTGACAGTGTGCATCATGGCCATGTAGACAGGGCTGCTGGTTGAGGAAAGGAGCAATTTATTCAAGTGGGGCAAATTCTATCAATACTGCTGTGACCACACATGGTATTGACCCATTGGCAACTGAGCCTGTGTGATTCTACCTCACAGGGAGGAAGGCAGATTCAAATGGTGTGCAGTCCATCTGCAGAGCTCACTTCCACCGGGGTCCCATACATGGTGGCTCACAACGGGTGCAGGTGGCTGGGGTTGGGACCAGGGTAAATCTTTAGTGGTGCTGAAGTGGAGTCATAGGATCAGCAGGTACTGTGCAGTCAGAGGCAGGGGGCACCTTATCCCAGAGTAAAGCAATACGAAGTCCAGTGCTCCAGTTGTGCTCCATTGCCCAATACATTGGCCACACAAAGTTGATGGTGAGAAAGGAGTTTGCTATATAGGTACAATAGATGCTTCAAATAAAGTTTGTCTTTTTCCATATAGATTCGTGAGCAAAACCGATATGACTTAAAGACAGCAGGACCACAGTCTCAATTACTTGCTGGGATTGTTGTGGATAAAAAGCCTAGTCCAGTAAGTGTACATCATGACTTGGGTTTAATTCACTGCCTTAAATGGGTTCTATCAATCTTTCTGTCAGACTTGAAGGCTTGGTCTTCTTTTTTTAAATGTTTTTTGTTAAATGTGACATACTATATCTGGGAGATATTTTAGTCATTCACAATACAAGTTTTTATCTACAATGTTTAAAAAAAATACATTTGGGAGGCTTCTAGTTATTCAGTCTTTGTCTACACCTAAAACACTACAGCAACACGGCATTGCAGCTATGCTGCTGTAGTGCTTCAGTGTAGACTCTCACTACAGCAACAGGAGAGGTTAATCCTCTTCCCCGAGAGGTGGTAGCTAGGTCAATGGAGAACTACTCATAGCTCCTAATAGGACTGTGAAACTCATTGCCATAGGACATCATTCAGGCCAAGAATTTAGCAAGATTCAGATAGGGATTGCACACTTACATAGCTAAAAAGAGTATGCAATGTTGTTCTAGCTAATGCTAGCAAGAAGAGTTTTGGAAAAGAGCTAAAAACTCATGTTTCAGGATTTAAGACTGTCCCTAACTACTAGTGATTAGGATGAATCCTTCATGGTGGGACAGTGTGATGGGTTTTCCAGCATACAACTGGGACTGTGGGACTGTTGAGCCCTCTGTCCCACCAATCTGGGGTATCCCTCTCATCCTGTGATGTTGGTAAGATACAAACCTCTGGCCGGCACTGCACTCTCACAGACATCCACAGGCAGGGACACACCCAACTGAGTTACATGAATGCTTCTCCCAGCCACTCATGAACCAACCCATAGAGAGGCGCCAGCCAATTCTTCCCAGCCTCACTTCCCGCCACAACTTACCACCTGGAAACACGTCTTGAGGATAAAGACTTTGAACTGGGGAAGGTGGTGGCAGTTCCAGCCTGTGTATTGAAGATCTGTGGCCCATTTGTACCATTTGTCAAGGAGCGGCACTGCTTGATTCAAATCCTACTCAGTTTGTAGAACTCAGGCTGTGAATTTATTTTATTTCTTAGATAAACAACTTTGATCTCTGTGCTTGGTACTTATAATCACTTAAAATCTGTCTTTCTGTAGTTAATAAATCTGTTCTATATTTTACCTAAAGCAGTGTGTTTTGGTTGAAGTGCTTGGGAAATCTCAGCTCAGTTTACAAAGGCTAGGGTGTGCCCTCTCCACACTGAGGGAGGGGCAGACTGCATAATGAACTTACATTGGCCAGGCTTCTGACCAGTGCAAGGCTGGGGGGTAGGGGGCGGGAATTGGCTGGAGCCTCTATTGTTGGTTCATGAGTGGTTGGCAAAGCGTTCATGTAACTCAATCGGGTGTGTCACTGCCTGTGGATGTCTGTGTAAATGCAGAACCTGTCAGAGGTTTGTAGCTTGGCAACAGCATCACAGAATGAGAGGGATACCTCAGGTTGGGGGGACACAGAGCTCAGTGGTCCCACAGTCCAAGTTGCACCCTGCGCACCCCATCACAGATATATTGCCCCTCTTTGGCCTACTTTAGGGTTTCTTCAACCTTCCTCTGAAGCATCTGGTGTTGGACCCTGTCAGAGAGAGAATATTGGACTACATGGAATGTATGGCAATTCCTATGTCCTTATGAACTCAAACTAATTTCATGGGGAGGTTCTGAATGGTAGAAAGCTTCAACATCTTGTTCTTTTTCCTCTCTCAATTCATTTACTTTACAGGGCTAATCAGTTTACTCTTGATGACAAAGAATAACCCCCTTTACTCCTAGGGGAATTCTGCGCCCTGTGGGGGGTGTAGAATTCATACCTTCCGCAGATTTCTTGGCTGCCCGGTAGAAAAATGGGGAAGCAAAGATATCTGTGGGGAACATATGCCCCTTCCGCAGCAGTATCCATTTGGTGTTCAACTTCTTACTGCCTTCTCTTTGGATATGGGACCCCCTCATATCCTTGCTACTCATACATACCTGTCAGAAGCTCAACACTAGTAACCAGTCTAGCTGGAGGGGATACCAGACAGCAATGTGGCAGCGAAGTGCAGCAGGCCAGGATCCAGACTGGAGGACTCCTTTGCAGAAATAGGTCTAAATCTCCTCCTCAGGGAGTGAATAATTTTTACTGATGCGGCTTTTAAGAGCTCACATGATCTACATAAACAGTGAGATGGAAAACTAACATTAGATACACTTGTATTCTAACCAAGTGCATAGATAGTGCGAGCAGCTATTTTTTTTTGCATGGTCACTTTTCACTTGATCAAAACAGCATAGATGCATAGCTCTCCATTAGCCTGGGTACAATGACTTTGTTTTATGGTGGTAGTTTTCTTTTCACTTTTTTATAACTAAATTTATAAACCAGTCAGACCCAGAAATAGAAAGCTGTAGTACATATTAGTAATTTAGTATCCTGCTAACCGTATTTGTAGCTATTAGCAATGTGATAAATTACAACATTGGCCTAATTCATATAAAATTAGCCACCCTAGAAGTCATCTCTCAATTTAGTTTTTATTGTAACTGTATTAAAAATATATATATTGGGAACAACTAAAACAATTTATGGAATCTCCATCATTAGGGATTTTTAAGAGCAGGCTGGACAAACACCTGTCAGGGATGGTCTAGATATTACTTAGTCCTGCCATGAGTGCAGTGGACTGGACTACATGACCTCTCGAGGTCCCTTCCAGTTCTGTAATTCTATTCTATGATTCTATTTGCAACAATGTATATGATTAAGTATTTGTAAATGTGTGATGTCTAGTTTGTTCTTGCTAGTTCTTATTTTCGTATATGTATGTGTGTTGTATATTTATATTTTAACCATTCTTTTCCACCTGTAACTTCTGTGATAGCAAAAAGAGCGTGAGATTAAAATGAGTAAGACTCACATAATCATATTCAACTGTAGTAAAGAAATTTCATGAATCATAGAAGATTAGGGTTGGAAGAGACCTCAGGAGGCCGTCTAGTCCAACCCCCTGCTCAAAGCAGGACCAACCCCAACTAAATCATCCCAGCCAGGGCTTTGTCAAGTCGGGCCTTAAAAACCTCTAAGGAAGGAGATTCCACCACCTCCCTAGGTAACACATTCCAGTGCTTCACCACCCTCCTAGTGAAAAAGTTTTTCCTAATATCCAACCTAAACCTCCCCCACTGCAACTTGAGACCATTACTGCTTGTTCTGTCATCTGCTACCACTGAGAACAGTCTAGATCCATCCTCTTTGGAACCCCCTTTCAGGTAGTTGAAGGCTGCTATCAAATCCCCCCTCACTTTTCTCTTCTGCAGCCTAAATAAGCCCAGTTCCCTCAGCCTCTCCTCGTAAGTCATGTGCCCCAGCCCCCTAATCATTTTTGTTGTCCTCTGCTGGACTCTCTCCAATTTGTCCACATCCTTTCTGTAGTTGGGGGCCCAAAACTGGATGCAGTACTCCAGATGTGGCCTCACCAGTGCCGAATAAAGGGGAATAATCACGTCCCTTGGTCTGCTGGCAGTGCTCCTACTAATGCAGCCCAGTATGCCATTAGCCTTCTTGACAACGTGGGCACACTGTTGACTCATATATCCAGCTTCTCATCCACTGTAATCCTCAGGTCCTTTTCTGCAGAACTGCCGCTTAGCCAGTCGGTCCCCAGCCTGTAGCAGTGCCTGGGATTCTTCCGTCCTAAGTGCACAACTCTGCACTTGTCCTGGTTGAACCTCCTCAGATTTCTTTTGGCCCAATCCTCTAATTTGTCTAGGTCACTCTGGACCCTGTCCCTACCCTCCAGCAGCGTGTCTACCTCTCCCCCCAGCTTAGTGTCGTCCGCAAAATTGCTGAGGGTGCAATCCATCCCATCATCCAGATCATTAATGAAGATGTTGAACAAGACTAACCCCTGGGACACTCCGCTTGATGCCGGCTGCCAACTAGACATCAAGCCGTTGATCACTATCCGTTGAGCCCAACAATCTAGTCAGCTTTCTATCCACCTTATAGTCCATTCATCCGATCCATACTTTTTTAACTTGCTGGCAAGAATACTGTAGGAGACCATATCAAAAGCTTTGCTGAAGTCAAGTTATTCTTCGAGTGATGTTCACGTCCATTCCAATTAGATGTGCGCGTGCCGCGTGCGCAGATGTCGGAACTTTTTTCCCTTAGGAGCTCCCATCAGAGCGGCAGAGGGGCCCCTTGGAGTGGTGCCCTCATGGCGATGTCTATAGTACCCTTCTGGTCCGACCCCCCTTCAGTTCCTTCTTACCGTCCGTGGCGGCATTGGAACGTTCTCTCTCTCTCTCGCTTGCAAGTGATCCCTTAGCCTTTCAGTCTTCTAGTTAGAGTTGTTCTTAGATAGTTATCAGTTAGTTAAATACCATTGTATTCAGGTGTCTGGAAGCTAGTTCCAGCACCAGCCTTGGGCTGCGGTGCATGCCACAAGCCCCGGGTTTCAAAGCTTGCACCACGTGCCACAAGTCTATGCCTAACAGCGACCCTCGCAACTCGTGTCTCCAGTGTCTGGGAGAGGCTCATCAGGCAGAGCACTGCAAAATCTCCAAGGCCTTCAAGCCGCACACCAAGGAAGAAAGAGACTTCCTCCTTAAGCAGTTGCTTATGGAGGCTGCATTACAACCACCGGCCCCAGACCGTCTAGCACCGCCCCCAGCTTCCTCGGTGTGAAGTGCCCCGGCATCCGTGCGTGATCCGGCACCGCCTAGGCACCATAAATCATCAGCACCGACATGGCACGGCCAGCCTTGGCACTGGTCGACCTTTCCGGCACCAGCTAAGCGTCACAAGAAAGGGGAAAGAGGGTGCTCTCCCCAAAGAGCCACTAAGCAACTCAAAGAAGCTCCCAGCGCGCAAAGACAGATTGCGGGCCCGAGCCAGGAACTGGCACTGTTGACTCCAGCACCACAGGCCCTATTGAGTCCGGTACCCAGCAAATTTAGTGCCGACGAGCGTCTGGAGGAGGTCCCGGAACACCCGTCCACCCCTGACACTTTCAAGGCAGCGAAAGACCTCATTGAGCTGTTGGTGCCAAACCCCCTCCCATACAGGGAGAAGCCTCTGGCACCACCAAAGAGGGTGCTATCCAGAGGGAAGCCGGCAATGGTGTGCTGCTCGAGGTCACCATCTTGGCGCTACTCATGGCACTGTTCCTGTTCAAGCTCGTCATCCCGCTACTCCCCAGCACCCATGACCCAGAGCGAGGTTACGGCACCGGAGGCGAACCTGCCAACCTTACCTGCGGTGACTATACGCTGATCCACGATGCTATCGGTTGCCTGGCACTGGAGCACGGCACTGACAACCTCACCAGCTCTGAGTGAGAGGCATCGGTCCCGGACCCAAGACTCCAGGTACCGTTCGCGGTCCCAGGCAGGCAGGCACCACTCCACGGCACCCTACGGCCACTCAACGTTTGGCACTGCCCTGGTCCTCTCCGTCAGCATCCTACAGCTCCGAGGCCGACTCCGGTTGCTCCAGCTGTAGCAGACATCGGACTGTGGCCAGCAGAGAATCCGACTTGGCATGGCAGCCACAGTGGCCTCCTCCGGGTCAGTGGCCCTTCTGGACCCCATGGGCCTAACCATCAGCAGTAGGGCACCATATCCAGAGCCTCCAGGTCCAGGCACTCCATGCATCGCCATTCCAGGTCGCCACATAGACATGCATCAAGGTCAATGGAGAACACTCTCTCCAGGCCGCCCTGGACGCCCAAGAGCAACCAGCGATGCCAGGCCCGAGCCTGTGCCAAGCAGTGCGACACCTAAAGTGGTGTCAGCCCCGTCAGGCCCTGAGGTGACCCAGGCCTATGGGGATACACAAGAGGGTCTACATGAGGACAACCAGCAGCACTTCACTTCCTCCTCTTCCCCAGATGAGGCTGTGGTGGGTATGTCAGCCTCAGGACTGCCACCAATCGACCACAGGGCTCACCAGGAGCTGCTCCGCAGAATCACGCGCAATATGGACCTTCAGGTGGAAGAAACAGTTGAGCAGGAGGATCTGACAGTGGTCATCCTGGCTCCTGAGGGTCCCTCAAGAGTCGCCCTCCCTCGCATAAAGACCATACAGTCGAACTACATCACTATATGGCAGACCCCGGCCTCAATCACGCCGACAGCCAAGGAGGTAGAAAGGAAATACTTGGCCCCTTCCAGGGGCTACGAGTTCCTATTCTGCCATCTGACTCCCTGCTCCCTAGTTGTTTCAGCAGTCAACAAGAAGGAATGACATGGCCAACGAGCCTCAGCCCCAAAGGCCAAGGAGGCCAAATGTTTGGACCTATTCAGTAGAAAAGTCTACTCCTCCGGGGGCCTTCAGCTACACATAGCCAAGCAGCAGGCAATCCTTAATAGACATAACTTCAACTCTTGGATGGCTGTGTCCAAGTTTAAGGGTCACCTGCCCTAGGACTCGCACTCTGAGTTTGCTGCATTGCTTGAGGAAGGAAAGGTGGTAGCTAAGACTTTGCTACAAGCCTCCCTCGATTTAGCTGACTCTGCGGCCAGAACCATTGCTTCGGGGGTGGTCATGCAACGCTCAGCGTGGCTCCAGGCATCGGGCCTCCCTCCAGAGGTCCAGAACACCCACTAAGACCTCCCCTTCGAGGGCTCGGGCCTTTTCTCGGAGCAAACAGACTTCAGGCTGCACGGCCTTAAGGATTCTAGGGCCACCCTGAAGTCGCCAGGGATGCATATGCCAGCAACCCAGAGAAAGCCCTTCAGGCCTCAGCCTCCACAGCAGAGGCAGTATCAACCCCACACCAGACAGGAGCCGTATCGCAGGCGGGGCAGAAATAACAGGCATAGGCAACAAAATAATGCACCTAACCAAGGCCAGAATAAACCCCAGCCTGGAAACAAGCAAAGGTTTTGAAGGTACACTGGAGGACAGTGTACCAACCCAGTACCCGGATCCATCCTCTCGGTTTTTAAACCAGCTATCCCACTTCTACCGTGTGGGGTCCCGTAAAACATCAGACTGCTGGGTCCTACACACGGTACAGGTGGGATACTCCCTACAGTTCTCCTCCTCCCCCCCCCCCCCCCCCACCTTCCTTGTCCCTCTTCAGGGACCCTTCTCACGAGCAACTCCTTATGCAGGAGATTCGTTTGCTCCTTGAGATATGGGCAGTGGAGGAGGTTCCACAGGAGCTAAGGGGAAACGGGTTTTACTCCCATTACTTCCTAATCCCCAAGGCAAAGGCGGGTCTTCGACCCATTTTAGACCTTTATGGACTCAACAAATTTATGGTCCAACTCCGGTTCCACATGGTCTCCCTAAGCACTATCATTCCATCGCTGGATCCGGGGGATTGATACGCTGCCCTCGACATGAAAGATGCCTACTTCCATATTACCATTCATCTGGCACACTGACGCTTCCTCCGGTTTGTCATAAACCAACATCACTACCAGTTCACAGTTCTCCCATTCGGCCTGTCCACAGCTCCCCGAGTGTTCACGAAATGCATGGCGTTGGTGGCGGCCTTCCTGCGGAAAAGGCAAGTCCGAGTGTACCCGTACCTTGACGACTGCCTACTGACCAGTCGTTCCAAGGATGAGGTCCAGTCCCACGTGACAATGGTCATGGACACATTTCACAGACTGGGACTCCTCCTCAGTGTACCCAAATCGTCACTCATACCTACCCAAAGGATAGAGTTTATAGGGGCAGTCCTAGACTCGGTACAGGCAAAAGCGAGTCTTCCAGAGCCCAGGTTCCAAGCCATAGAGCAGATTGTCAAAACAATGCTTCAGTACCCCACCATGACAGTCAGGTGTTGCATGCAGCTAATAGGGCATGTGGGAGCTTGCACGTACGTGGTCAAGCATGCCCGACTGAGACTCAGGCCCATACAAGCATGGCTCGCACTATCTTACCGTGCGTACCAAGACCCGCTGGACCTTGTGGTGACGATCCCGGCAAAGGTACTAGAATCCCTGCATTGGTGGCTGGACCGACCAGTGGTCTGTGCAGCGGTCCCCTTCGCCAAGTCCCAACCTTCTCTGATGTTAGTAACAGATGCGTCAGATCTGGGCTGGGGTGCACACTTAGGGGATCTGAGGACACAAGGCTTGTGGTCGAGGGACAAGATGCCTCTCCATATCAAGAGCTCAAGGGCTGTTTGTCTGGCCTGCCAAACCTTTCACGCCACTTTGCAAGGTCACAGCGTGACAGTCCTGACAGACAACACCACCACCATGTTCTACATAAACAAACAAGACGGATCCCGCTCCTCACCTCTCTGCAGCGAGGCTCTTCTTCTCTGGGACTTTTGTATAGCCCGATCCATTCAGCTGGAAGCACCCTATCTTCCAGGAGTACAGAACGAGCTGGTGGATTGCCTCAGCAGGTCACACCACATGTACGAGTGGTCAGTCAGATCAGACATTATACAGTCAGTCTTCCAAAAGTGGGGTTATCCCCAAGTAGACCTCTTCGCCACCAAGAGCAATAGGCAGTGCCCTCAGTTCTGCTCATTCCAAAACCACAGTCTGGGCTCGATTGCCAGTGCGTTCCTTATACCATGGGGCGAGGGGCTAAAGTATGCCTTCCCTCCTATCCTGCTTGTCCACCGGGTCCTCCTCAAAATTCACAGGGACAGGGCGACTGTAATCATGGTTGCCCCATCTTGGCCGTGGCAGCATTGGTACACGACCATCCTAGAGCTGTCCGTAGATGCCCCGATAGCCCTGCCCCTCTACCCGGATCTGATCACGCAGGACCACGGGTGCCTCCTCCACCCAAACCTGCAGTCTCTACATCTCATGGCTTAGAAACCCCACGGCTAAATCCCATGGAGAGCCAGTGCTCTGAGTCAGTGAGACAGATTCTCCTTGGTAGTAGTAAACCTTCCACTAGGGCTACCTACCTGCCGAAGTGGAAAAGGTTTTCCTGCTGGTGTGAACCCAAGCGCCTTCAACTGCTGCAGGTTCCTATCCCGGTTATTTTGGAGTACCTCCTACACCTTAAGCAACAGGGTCTGTCCCTTTCCTCCGTCAGAGTGCACCTGGTTGCCGTTTCAGCTTTCCATCCAGGGGAGTCTGGGCGCTCTGTGTTTTCGAATCCCATTGTAGGGTGATTCCTCAAAGGGCTGGAGAGGGTGTTCCCGTACTGTCACCCGCCAGTCCCAGCCTGGAACCTGAACCTGGTCCTCTCCAAACTGATGAGCCCACCGTTTGAGCCCCTGGCCACTTGTTCCCTCCTCTACCTTTCTTGGAAGGTGGCGTTCCTGGTGGCCATTACTTCAGCAAGGAGGGTGTCTGAACTGAGAGCTCTCACCTCCGAACCCTCTTACACTGCGTTTCATAAGGATACGGTGCAGCTTAGACCACACCCCAAATTTCTTCCCAAGGTGGTCTCCCAATTTCACATGGGTCAGGATATTTGCTTGCTGGTGTTCTTTCCAAAACCCCACACGAGTTTGAGACACCGCAGCCTACACACGCTGGATGTCCGAAGAGCCTTGGCGTTCTACATAGAGTGCACAAAACCTTTCCACAAATCAACCCAGTTGTTCGTTGCCATAGCTGACAGAATGAAGGGCCTTCCTGTCTCTGCGCGACGCATATTGTCCTGGATCACAGACTGCATTCATACGTGCTACGAGCTGGCCAAGGTCCCAGCGCCAGCGATTGCGGCCCATTCAACCGGAATGCAGGCATCTTCAGCTGCCTTTCTGGCTCAGGTCCCCATCCAGGAGATCTGCAAACCAGCCACCTGGTCTTCAGTGCACACGTTTACAGCCCACTATGCTTTTAACCAACAGGCCAGAGATGATGCAGCGGTCAGCAGAGCTGTTCTTCAATCAATCGTTCCATGACTCCTACCCTCCTCCAATGGTAAGCTTGGCAGTCACCTAGTTGGAATGGACGTGAACAATCACTCGAAGAAGAAAGGACGTTACTTACCTCTTGTAACTGTTGTTCTTCGAGATGTGGTGGTCACATCCATTAAAATACCCACCTCTCTTCCCCTCTGTCGGAGTCAACGGCAAGAAGGAACCGAAGGGGGGTCAGGCCGGCAGCGTACTATATACACCGCCATGAGGGCGCCACTCTAGGGGGCTCCCCTGCCATCCCGACGAGAGCTGCTAAGGGGGAAAAGTTTTGATGTCCGTGCAAGCGGTGCGCGCACGCCTAATTGGAATGGACATGAACAACACATCTCGAAGAACAACAGTTACGAGAGGTAAGTAACCGTCTTACATATCACATCCACCGCTTTCTCCATATCCACAGACCCAGTTATCTCATCATAGAAGGTAAACAGGTTGGTCAGGCATGATTTTCCCTTGGTGAATCCATGTTGACTGTTCCTGATCACCTTCCTCTCCTCCAAGTGCTTCAAAATGGATTCCTTGAGGACCTGCTCCATGATTTTTCAAGGGACTGAGGTGAGGCTGACCGGTCTGTAGTTCCCCGGATTCTTCTTCTTCCCTTTTTTAAAGATGGGCACTATATTTGCCTTTTTTCAACCGTCCGGGACCTCCCCTGATCATCATGAGTTTTCAGAGATAATGGCCAATGGCTCTGCAATCACATCAGCCAACATCCTCAGATGCATTAGATCCGGACCCATGAACTTGGGCATTTCCAGCTTTTCTAAATAGTCCTTAATCAGTTCTTTCACCAATGAGATGAACTTTGTCAATAAAATCAGGTATTACTTCTGTCCACTATCTATAGTAATGCATTTGTAAATTAGATAATTAACTTAGAACCATGTATCAATTGACCATGTTTAGGAGCAAGAAGGACTTCCAATTCTGTGGTGATAATTTCTTACCTCCTTGCACACATACCTCTGATTTTTCTTTAGCATAATTGTATTTATTTCTGAATTATACAGATGGCCCTAATTATGCATAATTCTGCATGCCTTGGAAGATAAACATGGAAAATCCTCTTATTCTGACAGTGATCTCCTGTCATTATTTTTTGAGAGTGCAGCTGTTCCACAATGGTTGGGGTTATGCCCATTTCCTCACTTTTGTTCCCTATACTCTTGAAATGGTACTCCATTTTTTTCTTTTGTTATGTAGTGTAAGTGAATGTCATCTTATTGACTTGGACATTGTTTTCAGAACAAAACAACCATTCAATTTCTCCATCTCTTATTTCATAAAATTGAACTTGAGAGTAGTTTGCTTGCTGTAGAACAATCATAAACTGAAAGAATAAAATTATATTGAAGTGTAGATGGAGGAATCATACACTTCTTATTGTAGGAATTGTAATAGGTGAGGACTGAATAACTCAGACTCCATATTCCTGTAAATTACTGATGTAAATCTAGCCTGGGTTAATAGTGAAGTCCTGCTATTTTGATCGCTGTCAAGTGGCCAGTGTAAAATACGTTAGAGTATGTCTACACTATGAAATTAGGTCGAATTTATAGAAGTCGTTTTTTTTAGAAATCGGTTTTATATATTCAAGTGTGTGTGTCCCCACAGAAAATGCTCTAAGTGCATTAACTCGGCAGAGGGCTTCCACAGTACCGAGGCTAGAGTCGACTTCCGGAGCGTTGCACTGTGGGTAGCTATCCCACAGTTCCCGCAGTCTCCGCTGCCCATTGGAATTCTGGGTTGAGATCCCAATGCCTGATGGGGCTAAAACGTTGTTGCGGGTGGTTCTGGGTACATATCGTCAGGCCCCCGTTCCCTCCCTCCCTCCGTGAAAGCAAGGGCAGACAATCGTTTCGCGCTTTTTTTCCTGAGTTACCTGTGCAGACGCCATACCACGGCAAGCATGGAGCCCGCTCAGCTCACTGTCACCGTATGTCTCCTGAGTGCTGGCAGACGCGGTACTGCATTGCTACACAGTAGCAGCAACCCATTGCCTTGTGGCAGCAGACGGTACAATACGACTGGTAGCCGTCATCGTCATGTCCGAGGTGCTCCTGGCCACGTCGGCCAGGAGCGCCTGGGCAGACATGGGTGCAGGGACTAAATTTGGAGTGACTTGACCAGGTCATTCTCTTTAGTCCTGCAGTCAGTCCTATTGAACCATCTTATGGTGAGGAGGCAGGCAATATGGATTGCTAGCAGTCCTATTGCATCATCTTCTGCCGGGCAGGCAAGAGATGAGGATGGCTAGCAGTTGTATTGTACTATCTTCTGCCGAGCAGCCATGAGATGTGGATGGCATGCAGTCCTTCTGCCAGCCAAAGATGTAAAAGATAGATGGAGTGTATCAAAACAAGAAATAGACCAGATTTGTTTTGTACTCATTTGCTTCCCCCCCTCCCCCATCTAGGGGACTCATTCCTCTAGGTCACACTGCAGTCACTCACAGAGAAGGTGCAGCGAGGTAAATCTAGCCATGTATCAATCAGAGGCTAGACCAACCTGCTTGTTCCAATAAGAACAATTACTTAGGTGCACCATTTCTTATTGGAACCCTCCATGAAGTCCTGCCTGAAATACTCCTTGATGTAAAGCCACCCCCTTTGTTGATTTTACTTCCCTGTAAGCCCACCCTGTAAGCCATGTCGTCAGTCGCCCTTCCCTCCGTCAGAGCAACGGCAGACAATCGTTCCGCGCCTTTTTTCTGTGCAGACGCCATACCAAGGCAAGCATGGAGGCCGCTCAGCTCACTTTGGCAATTAGGAGCACATTAAACACCACATGCATTATCCAGCAGTATATGCAGCACCAGAACCTGGCAGAGTGTCCCCTGAAGAAAAGCACCCTATTTCAACCAGGTGACCATGAATGATATCTCACTCTCCTGAGGATAACACAGAGAGATAAAGAACGGATGTTGTTTGAACGCCAGCAAACATACACTGCAGTGCTTTGTTGTACAATGATTCCCGAGTACGTGTTACTGGCCTGGAGTGGTAAAGTGTCCTACCATGAAGGATGCAATAAGGCTGCCCTCCCCAGAAACCTTTTGCAAAGGTTTTGGGAGTACATCCAGGAGAGCCGCGAATGCCAGGGCAAATTAATCCTTTCACATGCTTGCTTTTAAACCATGTATAGTATTTTAAAAGGTACACTCACCGGAGGTCCCTTCTCCGCCTGCCGGGTCCAGGAGGCAGCCTTGGGTGGGTTCGGGGGGTACTGGCTCCAGGTCCAGGGTGAGAAACAGTTCCTGGCTGTCAGGAAAACCGGTTTCTCCGCTTGCTTGCTGTGAGCTATCTACAATCTCCTCATCATCATCTTCTTCGTCCCCAAAACCTGCTTCCGTGTTGCCTCCATCTCCATTGAAGGAGTCAAACAACACGGCTGGGGTAGTGGTGGCTGAACCCCCTAAAATGGCATGCAGCTCATCATAGAAGTGGCATGTTTGGGGCTCTGACCCGGAGCGGCCGTTCGCCTCTCTGGTTTTCTGGTAGGCTTGCCTCAGCTCCTTAAGTTTCACGCGGCACTGCTTCGGGTCCCTGTTATGGCCTCTGTCCTTCATGCCCTGGGAGATTTTGACAAAGGTTTTGGCATTTCGAAAACTGGAACGGAGTTCTGATAGCACGGATTCCTCTCCCCATACAGTGATCAGATCCCGTACCTCCCGTTCAGTCCATGCTGGAGCTCTTTTGCGATTCTGGGACTCCATCATGGTCACCTCTGCTGATGAGTTCTGCATGGTCACCTGCAGCTTGCCACGCTGGCCAAACAGGAAATGAGATTCAGTTCGTGGTTCTTTTCCTGTCTATCTGGCCAGTGCATCTGCGTTGAGAGTGCTGTCCAGAGCGGTCACAATGGAGCACTCTGGGATAGCTCCCGGAGGCCAATACCATCGAATTGTGTCCACAGTACCCCAAATTCGACCCGGCAAGGCCGATTTAAGCGCTAATCCACTTGTCAGGGGTGGAGTAAGGAAATCGATTTTAAGAGCCATTTAAGTCGAAATAAAGGGCTTCGTCATGTGGACGGGTGCAGGTTTACATCGATTTAACGCTGCTAAATTCGACCTAAAGTCCTAGTGTAGACCAGGGCTTAGTCTTGATTAAGCTCTCTGTGTAGAGAGAGGTCCCCATTTCAGTGGTGCTTTTGTTAGAATTCTCAGCAGAATGAGCAAATATTAACTAGATAAAGAGTTATCACTCTTAGGGCTGGACCCTACAGAAGAGAGCTTGGGCACCATGGTGAGAAAGGAAGAAGGAAGCTCACAATGCTTCATTGTCTATAGGTATTCTGTAAATTAGAATTTTGCGTGAGATTTTCAAACTTGCATACATGATCGAGGAGTACAAGTTCCTGAAAGTCAGTGCAATTTAGTCTTGAGTCACTTGGCATTTTTGAAAATCCCACCCTTCGCATCCAGTCACTATCAATCAGGCATTTTTCTCAAGCATTAAAATTCACTTTTATAAAAATGAATTATCATGAGATTTTAGATCAATCCATTGATTGAAATGGACAAAATGGCATTTTCAAAAGAACTTAGATATTTGGACCACAATTCACCAAAGCACTTATGTATATGCTTTAAGTGCTTTAATAAATTGGCACCTTGGTGGCTTATCTGAGATCTTATAAAATAAACAAGCAATAAATGCCTGTTGCCACTTTATATCAACAGCAATAGGTCAGTCACTGGACATCTCACCTAGTAGTTTCTTGAAGTAAGTCACCACACATAAATGTTCTGATTATTTGAATTTAATACCCAACCCACAGTATTTAAATAAGCAAATGTTTATAATATGCTTGGAAGCAAATGCTTATTAATTGAGGCAATTCCCATTTGATTATTTTTTATTTTTATTTTTTTATTCCTTCCATCCATAAAGCTTTCTTACTTATAGGTCTGTTGTCCCCAAACCTTGGGGAAAGGAAGGAACTGATATTGTAAATATTTTCTGTTACTTACTATGTCTGATTTTCTCTTTTTCCAGCCCATGCAGTTTGAGGAAGATGAGCATGCACCACCAGCCCCTCCCAATCCATTCAGCGATCTTACAGAAAAGGAACTGGATGAGTACAAGAAGACAATTGAGCGCAAGCAGCAAGGAGTGGAAGGTCAGTGGTCTAAACTGCCAAACGTTGGGGATTAATTTTGTGATGGATGCTTCTTGGAAGCTATTCTGAAATAATTAACTATATATGAAGTGGTTGAGATTTTTAATTGTAATTAGAACATGAGAACATAAGAACAGCCATACTGGGTCAAACCAAAGGTCCATCTTACCCAGTATCCTGTCTTCCGACAGTGGCCAGTGCCAGGTGCCCCAGAGGGAATGAACAGAACAGGTAATCATCAAGTGATCCATGCCCTGTCGCCCATTCCCAGCTTCTGGCAAAATTAAATCTTGGTTGGTTGTTTTAAAAAATCTACTATAATCAGTAGATTAAACATATCATATACAAAATCAGAAATGAGAAGGATATTCATCTTACTGCATATGTACTGAATCCCATTACTCTCTTTCTAATGTTGGGTCTCTTGGATATGTTGTATTGGAGGCATTTTCTTTATTGAACTGAGGAAGCTGGTGATACTAAAATGTGATATTCTTTACTATCCTAAAGAAGAGAGTTGCTAGGGAATTACAGTGTAGTAATAAACATATCCAAAAGAGAAGAAACATTTCATAGAATAATTCCAAAGCAGCTGAAATATTACACTCTATTGGTGTCATATTTCTTTGACAGATTTATTTGTAATAGTCATTCTGTCCTATTTAATTAGGGCAGCTAACAGTCAGAATATGTTTAAAGATTCCCCAGTCAAACAAACCACAAGTTAAACCAGAATATGTCTGTCATTAACTGAAGTGCTATTACTAACGATAATGAAAGGGCACTACATCGACAGCAATTAATCTAAACAACTCTCATACTTAAATATTCTAAGTATTATTATTACTATTGGTTTATTGTTTGTATTGTGGTCTCACCAAGGAGCTCTAATCATGGACCAGAACCCCATTGTGCTAGGCGCTGTACAAACACACAACAAAAGACAGTCCTGTTGCAAAGAGCTTACAGTCTAAGACAAGAGACAACCGATGGATACAGACAAACTGACGGGAGTACAAGGAAACGATGAGTCAGTATTGGTCAGCATGCTAGGCCGCTGTTTCAGTACATCACCAGCCTAATAATTATCAAGTTTGGGGGTTTTGGTTTTTGGGGTTTTTTTTTAAGACATCACAGCAGAGGAGGGACTTGAGGATACTGAGGTAGTTTAGTGGGTATTTATGGAGAGCTCCTCCCAGTTGTAAGGTGCAGCATGGGAGAAAGCACAGAGGTGCTTGTTTGAAATTTTAACCCATGGGCAATGGAGACTGACTGGAGGAAGGAGCTGACCCCTCAATTAGTGAATGAGAGGTGATCAGTCGGGTGGAATGGTGTCTAAAGAGCCTTGAAGGTGAGTACAAGTAGCTTATGTTTGAGTAGAGAAGGGGGACCGAGAGGAGGAATTGAAAGAGAGGCGATGATTCGTTTAAAGCCACAAGCTAGGAAAATAATCTCTGCAGCACCAGTCTGAATGGATATGAGTGGTGGTGTTTTTGTTAAGAAGGCTTAAAAATAAAACAAGTAACCCTGCTGGAAACTGCTTCCCTGGATTCTGTTAGAGCTCAGACAGAATTCCCCTAGGGAGTGAGCTGGCTCAGCAAGATCAAACCTTTATCTGGTAGGAGGACGGCACTATAAAATAGGCCTCGATCCTTTACAGGGACCAAGGACAGAGCCCTGTGAAACCCCCCTGGAAAGTGGGAGTGGGAATGAGAAATTAGGAAGGTAGGAGGAGAACCAAGAGAGGAGAGAGTCACAGAAGCCCAGAGGAGGACAAGATTAGGCTGGTTGACAATGTCAGTGGCAGCTTGACAGGTCAATGAGGATGGAGTACTGGTTGTGAAGATTTGGCTAGGGAGTGGTCATAAGAGACTTGGTGAGAGCAATTTCAGTGGAGTGCAAGGGATGGCGGACAGATTGGAGAAGGTCTAAGGTGGAATTAGAGGAGAGGAACAAACACACATACATCTTATATCAGGAAAAAATATGAAAAATCTCAGATCTTACAATCTGCATTGAAAGCTTTGTGCATCATAAGGCGTGTCTGTCTGAATGAATTTCCAAGGGGATTAGCTAAGGCTTTTCAGTAGTATGTTAGACACTCAAAATAATAAGAAAAAAAAATTTTACAATATACCTGAAAGATTCATTTCACTCTGGAAACTAATTTATTATTGTTGTTAATTGATACGTCTCAACAATAGAAAATTTAAAATAGTACTTTTATTTAAAAGGCTCAGCAATCAAGTTCATTTGGATTATTGTATGTTTCCAAAAGGTCAGTCCCTGCCATTAACAAAGCAGCTTTACCATGACCCCCTCAAAGCATCTGTGCTAGACTCAAACTGACACCTGATGGCAGGAGTGTTGGGGGACAAAGCAGGTGTATTAATTCTTGTAAACATGGACCCAGTTCTCCTTCCACTGAAGTCAGTGTCAAAACTCTCAGCTTCAGTGGAAGCAGGAGCAGCCCCAAAACTGTAATATTGAGACTTGAAATTTGAAGTTAAGTTTAGAAAGGAATAACTTATAATAATTTAATATAGCAGGTCAGTTAATTGCTAATTTTTATCTGAACAATTCTCTTATATGAATCTGACAATAAAAGGACAATTAAACTAAAACACAATTTAAAAGCAAATATGATATGGTCTGGTATAAATAAAACATTCTATGTGTGGAGTTTGGCTATGCCTATTTATTTCATTTGTTACTTGCTATGACATTGGGATTGACTAACTCCTAGTGACTTTTGAAATATAGAGTTGTGGGGTTTTGTCCACTTTAACTGTAGTCATCAAAATAAAAGATGGAAAAGGCCAACTAGATTCTGTCTCCCTGCAAAGGCAAGATCTTTGCATGTGCTTAGACACTCTTTCTATAATGCATAAAAATTAATCTGAAAAATCAAATTCAAATGACCTAAAAGACCAATAATAGACACTGCTGCATCAAAAATATGACGTACTCCAGTGCCAACCCCACCCCCGAAATCTAGCTGACACAAACACCGATCTTAGGGATGGGATGGGTCTTTCCTTTTAACAGCCAAGTGGGGTCTTGAAAAGGAGAGGGCATCCTCAGATCTGGGCCTGTTGGATCGATCATTTACATTATATCTGTGTGGCCACAGCACTAAGAGTCAATCCTCTTTAGAGGATGTGAGAGTACACAGAATAATCGTCAGCGCTGATCCTGTCAACCCCCGCTTTAGGTAGGATCTATTGAAGCCGTTAAGGCGAGATTGTCTCCAGAATAGTCTTCTCTCCTTATCCCCTAGTACTGTGTAGACTAGGCCTCCGTGGCATAGGAGGCACAGTTCCAGACTAAATCAATGGTATCTTCAGATCTATGTTATGTACCATTCCTGTGGGGTCCCAGCTAGATGAAGCTGAGTTCTTTGAACAAAAACACACACAAAAAGCGGGATTCTGTTCCCCTACTGTACTGAAACTCCTCTTCCAGGGAAGCCTGGTTAGGGCATAGGAATATCTTGGACACCTCAGGTGATATCTGGGTCAGGACCAGGGTTTATATTATACTAGGGCTGTCAAGGAATTAAAAAAATTAATTGCGATTAATTGCACGATTAAAAAAAAATAGAATACCATTTATTTAAATATTTTTGGATGTTTTCTACATTTTCAAATATATTGATTTCAATTACAACACAGAATACAAAGTGTACAGTGCTCACTTTATATTTATTTTTTATTACAAATATTTTCACAGTAAAAAACTAAAGAAATAGTATTTTTCAGTTCACCTAGTACAAGTACTGTAGTGCAATCTCTTTATCATGAGAATTGAACTTCTAAATGTAGAATTGTGTACCAAAAAACTGCATTCAAAAATAAAACAATGTAAAATTTTAGAACCTGCAAGTCCTACTTATTGTTCAGCCAATCGCTCAGACAAACAAGTTTGTTTACAGGAGGAGGAGGAGATAATGCTGCCCACTTCTTGTTTACAATGACACCTGAAAGTGAGAACAGGCATTTGCATGGCACTGTTGTAGCCAGCATCACAAGATATTTACATGCCAGATGCCCTAAAGATTCATATGTCCTTTCATGCTTCAACCACCATTCCAAGGGACATGCGTCCATGCTGATGATGGGTTCTGCTTGATAACAATCCAAAGCAGTGTGGACCGACACATGTTCATTTTCATTAGCTGAGTCAGGTGCCACCAGCAGCAGATTGATTTTTCTTTTTTGGTGGTTCGGTCTTTAGCTTCTGCATCAGAGTTTTGCTCTTTTAAGACTTCTGAAAGCATGCTCCACACCTCGTCCCTCTCAGATTTTGGAAGGCACTTCAGATTCTTCAACCTTGGGTCGAGTACTGTAGCTATCTTTAGAAATCTCACATTGGTACCTTCTTTGCCTTTTGTGAAATCTGCAGTGAAAGTGTTCTTAAAATGAACAACATGTGCTGGGTCATCATCTGAGAATGCTATAACATAAAATATATGGCAGAATGCGGGTAAAACAGAGCAGGGGACATAAAATTCTCCCCCAAGGAGTTCAGTCAGAATTTAATTAACACATTTTTTTAACGAGCGTCATCGCCATGGAAGCATGTCCTCTGGAATGGTGGCCGAAGCATGAAGGGGCATAGAAATGTTTAGCATATCTGGTACGTAAATACCTTGCAATGCCAGCTACAAAAGTGCCATGCAAATGCCTGTTCTCACTTTCAGGTGACATTGTAAATAAGAAGAGGGCAGCATTATCTCCTGTAAATCTGAACAAACTTGTTAGTCTTAGCGATTGGCTAAACAAGAAGTAGGACTGTGTGGACTTGTAGGTGCTAAAGTTTTCCATTGTTTTGTTTTTGAGTGCAGTTATGTAACCAAAAAAAAAAATCTACATTTGTAAGTAACTTTCACCACAGAAATTGCACTACAGTACTTGTATGAGGTGAATTATTTTTTCATGTTCTGTGTGTGTGTGTGTATTTGTGTATATACACACACACACACACATCAGATGCATGCAGTGGAAAATACAATAGGAAAATATATAAATATTTATATATTTTCCACTGCATGCATCTGATGAAGTGGGTTTTAGCCCACGAAAGCTTAAGCCCAAATAAATTTGTTAGTCTCTAAGGTGCCACAAGTACTCCTCGTTCTTTTTGCTGATACAGACTAACACGGCTACCACTCTGAAACTTGTTACTATTTCTTTTGTTTATCATTTTTACTTTATCATTACTTTACGCTTATCATTTTATCATTTTAAATATTTGTACTAAAAAATAACATATACTTTGATTTCAGTTACAACACAGAATAGAATACATATGAAAATGTAGAAAAACATCCAAAATATTTAATACATTTCAATTGGTATTCTATTGTTTAGCAGTGCGATTAAAACGGCGATTAATCCCGATTAATTTTTTTAATCCTGATTAATTTTTTGAGTTAATCACGTGAGTTAACTGCAATTAATTGACAGCCCTAAATTATACTCAGGTTTTCTTTTACATGGGTACTATTCACCATAGGGTTTTTGACCCTATGGTTCTCCACCTCTTGAATTAGTTTATGTCTACACTATGAAATTAGGTCGAATTTATAGAAGTCGTTTTTTTAGAAATCGTTTTTATATATTCGAGTGTGTGTGTCCCCACAGAAAATGCTCTAAGTGCATTAACTCGGCGGAGTGCTTCCACAGTACTGAGGCAAGCGTCGACTTCCGGAGTGTTGCACTGTGGGTAGCTATCCCACAGTTCCCAAAGTCTCCAGAAATGAGATTCAAAAGTTCACGGTTCTTTTCCTGTCTACCTGGCCAGTGCATCTGAGTTGAGAGTGCTATCCAGAGCAGTCACAATGGAGCACTCTGGGATAGTTCCCGGAGGCCAATACCATCGAATTGTGTCCACAGTACCCCAAATTCGACCCAGCAAGGCCGATTTAAGCGCTAATCCACTTGTCAGGGGTGGAGTAAGGAAATCGATTTTAAGAGCCCTTGAAGTCGGAAAAAAGGGCTTCATCGTGTGGACGGGTGCAGGTTTAAATCGATATAACGCTGCTAAATTCGACCTAAAGTCCTAGTGTAGACCAGGGCTCAGGCTATGTCTGTACTACAGTTTATGTCAGCAGAATTTATATTGCTTAGGGGTGTGAATAAAACACCCCCCTGAGCAACATAAGTTACGCTGACACAAGTGCTGGTGTGGTCAGCACTACATCCATACCTCTGCAGTGGGCATACCTCCGCGAGTGGCCGAAGTTGGTTTTATTATGCCGACAGGAGAGCTTCACCAGACACACTGTAGTGGCGCAGCTGCATCAATGCAGCTGCAGCGCCACATGTAGACATGCCCTTGGTCTCTTCAGTGAGTGGTGACAAAAAAAACAAATTATTCTCAATACAATGCAAAGTCTGGGCATAACTGCTTATTTTACAAGGTCTGCAGCAGCTTCCTCAAGGAAGCCTTGCTAGAGAAAATGAGCAAAGCACAGCTGCCTGTCATTCCTTGCATGCATTCATTTAACCACTGCAACTAATATGACTTTTCAATGCCAGGTGCTGAGAGCAATACTAGCTCAGCAGGAGATTTGCTTCTTCCTATTCTTACCTTTCTACAGCTGTATTTCTCTCCCCCTTGCCCCCCACCCTGGGTTGTTTATCACTTTCATCCTGGAGACTGCTAGAGAGCACACTATGGTCTGTACTGATGGCAGCCAAATCTCAGCGCAACAAACTATGTGCTAATTGTTCCTGTTATCTGACTGTAACAGGACAGATGCAATTCATAGGGGAAAGTAGCAGAGTTCCTTTCTCTAGTCAGATTCTTGGTGCATGTTCAGTATTCATGATCATTATTGTTCAACTGTCCTCGTCAAAGTAGTTTAAGAAGAGTAAGTAGTTCTTATTAATTAGCTAAACTGTGGAATTCACTTTCAGAGATTAAGATCCTGATCAAACATTGAAGTCCTCCTATGGAGAGAGGCCTGTGGGAGGTCGTAAGGGATTACAAAGGAATGGCTGTATGCAGTGTTGTTGTAGCCTTGTGGGTCCCAGAATATTAGAGAGGCAAGGTGGGTGAGGTAATATCTTTTACTGGGCCAACTTCTGTTGGTGAGAGAGACACGCTTGTGTATCTCACCAACAGAAGATGGTCCAGTAAAAGATATTACCTAGATTCATAGATATTTAGGTCAGAAGGGACCATTATGATCATCTAGTCTGACCTCCTGCACAACGCAGGCCACAGAATTTCACCCACCACTCCTGCGAAAGACCTTTCACCTATGTCTGAGCTTTTGAAGTCCTCAAATCGTGGTTTAAAGACTTCAAGGAGCAGAGAATCCTCCAGCAAGTGACCTGTGCCCCATGCTACAGAGTAAGGCGAAAAACCTCCAGGGCCTCTTCCAATCTGCCCTGGAGGAAAATTGCTTCCCGACCCCAAATATGGCGATCAGCTAAACCCTGAGCATATGGGCAAGATTCACTCACTCACCTTGTGTCTTTTATAGAAATGGCTGATGATTCACTGGCCACCTTTGCCAGCTTGACATAAGAAGAAATTAACCCTTATGTTAATAGCAATGGTACAGCAGTTGCCCAGGACTATTGTGATCTCTCCTCTCTCTCTCTCTCTCTCTCTCTCCCCCCTCCCCTCCCTCTCTTCCCACCCCCCACCCCTCAATACACACACACTTACTTTTGTTTGGTGCTTTGATACCCAAGTTACATAGGCTATATTTATGCTATTTATAGGGTGCCTATACTGGCGTAGAAGGACCATCAACATCTAAATCTATTGACAGTTGAGGAAAGTATATACATTTTGCTAGATTATAATTTATTCTTTTGCAGACAGAGAGGCTGCCTAGTTACTACTTAGTCTTATATTCCATTGTCATTGCAACTCATTCTACTTACTCTTACAATTTGTGGTACACGCAGAAACCCTGGTTTAATAACTTAATTATCCATCTCCATGTATTTTGCTGTGTACTGCATATAGTTAAGTGTAGTTTTATAAAAGCCCATTGAAATGAATGACAAAGCTGTTATAAATTTACCACAAAACCACAAATTTCAATTTTGAACTGCAGTTCTTTGGTTCAGATACTGTCAGGCCAGTGAATTATTTCAAGAAAATTGTGTGGTTCAGCACTAGATGCTCAAGAGAACCACTAATTGCTTGCATCATTTTTGGTGCCTTTTCTAAATACTTTAAATCTTTTTCATTATAAGGCTTTTGTATTTTTGCACATTTTCACTTTAATCTAAAATAGCGGAAATATTTTTTTAGTGAAAAACAAGTACTTGTAAAGTATGAATCTTTGCTTTTGTTTTAAATATGGGACAGCCTCCCTTAGTTGAAGTAGCTGGTTGATTGTAAAACCATTGTCATCAGTCTGACAATGAGCTTCACTAGTTCAGCCCTACTGAATTTGCCCTTGGGGAGGACCTTTCTACGACAGGAAAAGTCCCCTCTGGTAGAACCCATTTCAGTACAGCATGTCAGCGGTAGAGTGGTGGAAGCGGTTGCTAGATTTAACGTTAAAGGAGAGTTTTAAAAGTGAAGAGGAATTAAAACTAAGAACTTCTCCTTTCCTCAAATTTTGCTATTTCCCTAGCTAATCATTTCTACTTCTCCATCCTGATCGACTGCCATGGCCACAGTCCTAGTCACCTGTTCTCCACCTTTGACTACATCCTCCCCACTTCCCACCCTGCACTTTTTCTCTGCAAAATACCTTGTTAACTTCAAAGAGGAAATTGACAGGTTCCAGCATTACCTCCTGCATCCCCGCTTACCACCCTTCCATCCCATCCTATAACGCTCTCTCTTCCACCTCCCCTCTCAATGACACACACGTTTCTCATCTGTTCTCCTCTTCTACCCCTTCCATGGGCCTCAGTGACCTCATCCCATCTCCAGATCTTACCTCTGCTCCCATTCTCTCCTCAACATCCTTCCCATTGAAATGCAAGCATGCCTTAGTCTCCCTTATCCTTATCTCCACTTGCCTATACTGTATAACTACTGCCCCATCTGGCTTCTCCCCTTTATCTGTAAACTGACCATGTCATGTACAATCACAATCAGAAGTCCTTTGCCAGTCCAGCTTCTACCTTGCACTCCAATTCAGTGGCTCTCACCAAGCCTCTAATGAACTTTTCCTGGCCAAAGCAGACACAATACTCAGTCTTCACTCTCCTCAGTCTACCAGCTGCCTTCAACTAAGTTAACCATTCTTGAAATTGTATCCTCCCTCAGCTTTCATGACTGTCCTCTCCTGGTTCTCCTACCTTTAACTGCTTCTTCTGCATTTCATTAGGAGGATCTTCTTCATTCCCCACTAACCTTCTGTCGGAGTTCCACAGAGCTCTATTCTTGGCCCCCTCCTCTGGACCTTGTCTCTAGGCAATCTCATTTGTAAATTATATTAACTATCAACTCTCAGCTGACAACTCGTGTATACGTCTCCAGTCCTGTCCAGTCCTTTCGGTATACACTAAAATCACTGTCAGTCTTTCAGATGTCTCCTTGTGGAAGTCCAGATATCATCTTAAGCTAGAGGTGGCCAACACAGAGCTTTTAATCTTCTTCCCATGTCTCCCTTCCTCTCTGTCACTGTGGAAAACCTCCTTATCTCTGTCACACAGGCCTATAACCTAGGTATCCTCTTCAGCTCAACCATCTCTCTGGATCAACAGATGCAGGCAGTGTTAAAATGCTGCCAGTTCTTCCTCCCTAACATTTCTAAGCTATGACCTTTGATGTCCGTCCACACAGCTACGTCTCTTGCCCAGGCCCTGCTTATCTCACGTCTTATCTACTGCAACCTATTCCTCTCTAGCATTAATAGATGCAATCTTTCCCCACTGAGATCCGTTCATAATACTGTTGCAAAGATAATTTTCCTGGGTTGTTGCTTTGACCATGTCACTACTCTCTTTGCATTTCTTCAATGGTTCCTCCTGCTCCACTGCATCAGACACAAACTATTCATCTTCACTTTTAAGGCCCTTCATGCCCTATCCCCACTCTACCTCTTGTACGCTTTTGAGATGTCAGACTGCCTGCACTCTGCCAATGGTTCGAGCCTTCAGCACCCATTTGTTAAACTTTCAAACAAGCACCTTTGTGCTTTCTCCCTTGGTACCCTCATGCATGGGAGGTCCTTGTAAATATCCTCATTGCCCACCTTTAAATCCCTCCTTAACTCTTTTGCCATGATCCCTACCAAAAAAAACAACCCAATCCTTACACTATTGGTTAGCTAGTGTACTGAGACCTCTGTTTTTCATGCTAACCAATGTTTTCTTGTGCTCTCCCAGTCTCTCTTGTCTCTGTTTATACTGAGGGTTTATCTAGTTGAACAGTAAGTTCAGGGTAAGATGGGGTACAAATATACCACACATTAGTGTGCCAGTCCCTAACAGTCCATGTGGATGGACCCTGTTACCACACACTAAAATTTCCCCAGTGTGCTTTGATCTACTCTGCTTTGAAACATGAATAGGTCACTGTGCACTAGGGAACCTTTAGTGCACGGTAGCAGGATCTACATGAACAGTTAGTATGCAGCACACTGTAAACCTTTAATAAGTTCTGTGGGACAGGGACTGTCTTTTGAGATGTGTTTGTATAGCTCCTAGCACAATGGAAACTTCACCCACAATTGGGGCCCCTAGGCACTACTGCAATGTTAATAATAATAATAATAATAATAATAATAAACAGATGTGGAGTTAATTGGGTTGACAAACTGGAAAACAGTAGGCGGATGACCTTATTGAACTCTGATTTATTGCATTATGGTCATACTGCCATTGTTATGTTGGGGCAGGATAGCACATCTTGAAACTTCGTTATGCTATAGTTCTTACTCTCACATGATAACAGCAACCATCCTGGGAAAACTTAAAAATGATTACTGTTTGAGAATTGTAGAATTTTATCTTAGTTGATTTTACTTTGTGTAGGAACTAAAGCACCAGAAGACTTACACAACAATGGAAGTCGAATAAATGCATTAACATGTTCATTTTGTACTGTCTTCTGACGCTGTGTATTGCAGATAGGAATAGTTGATCCTTTGAAAGGAGAGGTGTGTCACCATAAATTGGGAAACACATACCAAGAAATAAAATTTTAAACATTTACAGGTCGATTTTTCCCATCAATACCGATGATGGGAATAGAAAGTGAAAGCCTTCGAACCCTCATTTATCAAAAATAATATTCTTAAATGGTATAGTTTTCTGTTTGCTATAAACTTGGCAATATCGTTGACAATGTCTTAACTCTGAAATGCCAGTATTTTAAAGCACACCTTTGTAATTTCTTATTTTCAAAAGCTTAAAGATTCAAAGGTAAAAACATTCTTTCAGTAATCTTTCCTATATCCCCAAGACTTTCATCCACTTCAGTTAGAAGCATTTTATAACTTTTTTTTATATTGCTACTCCTTATCAGAATTACTAATGCAGTATTGCTTAACAATAACATTTTTAATGCATTCTCCTGCACTAATACTGCGTGATTGACTTTCATAGATTAGACTTTTTAAAGGTATGAATAGTATCATGATTTCTTGTATGTCACATAGTTAATGGTGAAATGAAGCCACGTATGCATGGGCTGCCTGCTCCCTTGTGTGCAGCCTTGTTTTTAATCATTTATATAGAAGAGCTAACATCTGATAACTGTTAATGACTGTAATAACTTCCTAATAATGTGTTTAAGCTATTGTACGTTAACTTCTTGACAACATTAGCATGAACAGTTCAATGCTAGCAGAGCTGTAAATATTGTATATACTAACACTGATACTCTTGCTCATTTTTATTTTTGCATGGCTACTAATTCAAATCTTGTCCTGCAGATGCTGAACAGGAATTAGTCTCAGATGATGCTTCATCTGTGTCACAAATTCAGTCACAAACACAGTCACCGCAAAATGTCCCTGAAAAATTAGAAGGTATTAAATATAACTTCCTATAAAACACAAAGAGCTTTAGTAACCTGGGTCACTGATTTGTTTCATTATAACCTTTAAGTAAGGTGCAGTATAGCCTGCTTTCAGTATTTTAGAAACTGGAATTTAAGTATTTCAATATGAGATTCTTGCTTCTTACAACCAGTGAGTTTATGAATCCTGCATCTTTCCAGACTTTACTCAATTTAAATGAAAAACTGGAATTGATAAGACACATTCTCAAAGTCGGTTGGTCAAAAACTGACCTAGTTAACTACAGTGTCATGTGTGAGTCCATCTTAGTCTGTCAATGAATTAGTGCCCCAATAAACATTTTTCCTGTTGTGAAATCCACACAATAAAATCACACATTAATAAAATGGGAGGCATATACGTTGTCGATTGCTCCCTGTTATGTAGCTATTATATTTGTTATATAACAATCTTCCAGAAGAGAGCCTCTGTTAATACATAACCAACAGAAGCAATACAGCATATTTTTAAAGGTTTGTATTCTGAAAGTTACCCTGCATAGTGGATGCATCTTCATATGTTGGCCTAGTGCAGGCACAAATAATTCTAACTGCACTTTAGGCTGTTTAGTCTTCTAAGTACTTGACTTACCATTGGATATGAATGGGCTGAGAAGTTGACCCTGTATCCTTTAATGAAATTTGCACACTATTACTTTTGTATCGTTTGACAAAAACAAAATAAAGAGCAGAGAAGACGGGAAAACCCCACATCTGAGCACCTTAAATTTTGCAGCAGTTCTTATCTGAATCCAAATCCAAACTTCGTATTCCAGGCCCATTTCTGATTTTTTGCATAGACATTGCTCACAAAAATAAGAATAATAATAGTGGAACTCTCCATTTTCATAGAAAATCATGAAGATATGTATGCCCAGAATGCTAACCTCATCTCCACAGAGGTACCTGTTGTGGTGGTGAATGGCAAGGAAGATATGCATGACGTGGAAGAAGATCTCACCCAGCGGGTCAGTCAGTTAACCACTAGTACTGTGGAGAGCATAGAGATTACAATTAAAACCTCTGAAAAGATTGAAGAGACCCTGTCCCCTGAGGGCTCCCCTTCCAAATCTCCATCAAAGAAGAAGAAGAAATTCCGCACTCCATCTTTTCTGAAAAAGAACAAAAAGAAGGAAAAGGTGGAAGCATAAGTGCAGCTTTGTTGTTAAGAGAAGGCATTGCACGTTTTAAAACCACGTTTTAAGTTGAACATTAACAAAGTAGTGTTAGGGGTGTGCAGTAAACTGGACCTTAACCTATGAACAGAACTGGAAAAGGTTTTACTAAAAACAATTTTTATGTTAAATAAGAAATTAATTCATCTCTCACTTAATGTCCAAAATTACTGAGGGTTTGAAACATTTAGTAGTTTCACATAGAGCTACACTGGCAGGTGCTCTAATACTATCATAGTGAGATCAGATACCATTGTAGTACATTGTTGTGGCAAGTTACACTTGGAGTATTTTGCAGACCTTAAAATCTTCAGCACAGTTGAAGTCTCTAATAGAGCTACTGTTGAGTGATTATATGAATTTTCATTTTTAAACTGCTGCCTCACTTGGTAATCATATAATACTTTTTTGTATTGTGATTCAGACCATATATTTTATTTCTGTACCCTGCTTCAGTGGGTCATATTAACAGCACACCTTTAAATCTTTTAAGGTTAGATTATATAGAATATTATACACTGGCACATATTAGAAGAAAAACTGTAAGAGAAATTTTATTTGGAATTATACAAAATGTGTAAGAAGACCATTCATCAATAACTTTTTTGCCAAATATTTCATTTTAGTGAAATATAATTTTTGAATACTTCTTTTTTATTCTATCAGTTGGGAAAAAACCCTTATTTTTCAATAAAGGGGATTTTATACACTTAACATTGATAATTTAGTTAAACTATGGCAAAACAAAATAAGATTTTATATGTTGAAATGTTTGTATACCATTTAGTATAAAAGTATTATACGCATGTAAACCAAGCGTCTAACAGTAGAGTGTATTTAAGGATGCTTGGTTTAGAGTATACTTAAATATAATTCAGGAATCCAGGGACTCCGCTATCAAAGGATTAAAGCATATAAAATTAAACTGGATTCATGTTTAAATCTTACTGTGTTTTTTCCCTCATGGCATTGCTAATGAATGAAGAAAAATAATCTCTTAACATAACCAAATGAAGGAAACAAAACTGTTAAAAGGGAAAGTGAAATAGTAAGAAAATAGAATGATGCAAAGAAAGTAAAAGTTTGGTGATTATTTTTTATTAAATATATGATATGGATTGTGAGGTATTTTTATTAAATCAGCAAAATCACATTTCCATATTAGAAGTTAAAATAACTTGCATGGTTTCACATGGAGATCTACGCTTTTTTCTCACTTTCAGTTTAATTTTAAAAGGGTCTTATTAATCTGTGTCGTGTCCTTCAGACAAACCCAGAACAAATTAGATCTTAGTGCCATGGGTAGTGGCAGTCGTGCCACTTACTCATTTTTGCTGATATTTTCATTTTTGCTTTTTACTGTATTGTAAAAACAAACTAAACATAGAAATTAACATAAGGTTTTTTCTTCTCAAATTTGTCATAGTACATCAGTCATTGCAATAGCAAATAAATTTAAAAGATCAGTGTGATTCCCAGATTGCCAGTTGATATATATACAGTATATAGATTAAGTATGGCTGGAGAGTGGTTTGGCATGCAAAAATGTTGACTATAGCATGTTCTGGGGCTGGTTAGCTTTGACCATGTAAGTGTGACAATGCAATGTTGGAATGGATCCTGGAAATGATATTCTAGTTATCACTAAATACTGGAAACAGTGTTTTTAATCTTAGTGGAAACTTCCAGTTGCTTAACTTGGGGGGTTTTTTGTTTTGTTTTGTTTTTTTATGTTCTACATTATTTGTGTTGTATTACAACATATGTAGAAACAGTAACCTGTGAACTATGCTTTTCATAACTTTTTTTAAAAAATATATCTAAATGAATGCAATGTGCATAAATATTTTTTAAAATGCAACCGTGAACTATTTGCACCTTTTGCTAATGCCTCTATTTACTTGCTTTGGCATAAAGAATGAGCCAGCCAACTCTGTGTCCTGTGGAAAATATATAAATGTTATCTGAAATTGCTCATAGATGTAATGCTAATTAATGTTAAATCACAAATAAACAGTATTTTAAATAGATGGATTTTGCACTGCGATCTTTCATTATGTGTTCATTTTCCTGTCGAATGTCATTTTATTTTTGTATATTACTATAAAGATTACATAAGCCAGTGGTTTTCAGACTGCGGGTCGCGACCCAATACTGGGTTGCAGAATGTAAGGCACTACATCATGGTGGCTCTGATCAGCACTGCCAACCGGGCTGTAAAAAGTCCCATCGGCGGTGCTGCCCGGCTAAGGCAGGCTAGTTCCTACCTGTTCTGATGCCGCGGTGTGCCCTGGAAGCAGCCAGCAGCAGGTCCAGCTCCTATGCATGGGAGCTATGCGCCCCAATCCTCTACCCCAGCCCTGAGCCCACCCAAACCTGGCGCCCCTTCCTGTACCCCAAACCCTTCATCCCTGTCCCCACCCTAGAGCCTGCATCCCCAGCCCAAAGCTCTGACCCCCTCCCGCATCCCAACCCCCTGCCCAGCCCAGAGCCCCCTCCCACACCTGGAACCCTTCATTCCAAGCCCCAACCTGCAGCCCTCACCCCCGCACTCCAACCCGCTGCCCCAGCCGCCCCTCCCACACCCTAAACCCCTCATCCCCAGCTCCGTTGGGCATCAACAATTTTCTTCAACTGGGTTGCCAGAAAAAAGTTTGAAAACTACCAACATAAGGGAAAAACTGCCTTAATTATTACTTCAACTCTTCTCCCAGCCTAAACCTAAAGCCTAAACCCCTAAAACCTGCAAGGAAATAACCTGGACTTTAGAGATTTGGTTAATGTTTCTGTCATTAATTTGTAGGCCACATTGGGGAAAAAGGACAGTCTTGCCACCAAGACACAGGACTGGTCTCCAGAGTTCTGTCTTTCCAGCTGTGCCACAAACTTCCTTTCTTTCTCGGGCAAGTCACTCCATCCCTGTGTCCTTATTTCCTTCTCTACAAAACGAGTTTAATAATACTGACTTCACAAGTGTAGTGTGAAGTCCTTGAATGGAAAGTGATCTATAAGTGTAAAATATTACTGGTTTTTTGGGTTATATAGAAATATCTTAGATAAATTTAGCTTCCCTTGTTTTATGAAAAGTAACAAAGAAGGCCATTGCCTAAAGTTCTTCATACGAAGTGATCTGTGTCATGTTCTAGCAACCTACGGCATACCTCAAAATCTCTGCCAAATTGCCAGAGTTCATGTGTTGCGTTTTTTATGGCCTCAGTCACTGTAGAGAGCTGATAAATGGTGTTGAAACTTCCTGTAGCACACTCTGTCTTCCACAAATCTGCCTTTGACACTTTCTTTCCATGAAAGCCAAATCCAAGCTCTTCATCGTTCCAGTGATCTTTGCATGAACGACATCAACCTCAGTCTAGCAGATAAATTGCTGCAGAGTCAGAGATCTTAGATTGGGTATCCATACCTGTTGTCTTACTATTTATCTTTTGTGCTCAGTGATGTATAAACACAAAAGAAGGCATGAAATCTGCCCCCAAATAGCTTATTCGCTAAATGCTTTTGTTGGTTACTAGGGATCTCCCTTTGTTTCAGGGTGTCCATGGACCATGGGTCCTATCTATCTGGTTATCTAGAGCCAAATTCTTCCACGGAGTTACAAAAGGGTATGATTCTGTGACCCTGAACATGTAAAATAAGGCAAGTGTAAGTCAGGCACAGAGGCTGTGCAGTCCACAACAGTGTTAGGAAGCTAGGAATGCTGGAAAACCCAGGTTGGACAGACTGCTAGGAAAGTTGTTCGTTGGTCCAGCAGACAGCAATTGTGATGGAACCAAGGCAATAAGAGAAAAAAGTAACCTTCCCAGCTGTTCAAATCACCATATGCAGGAACCCTACAGAGGATCACACAGACAGTGCAGCATCACCATAGGGCCTAATATATGCAATGGAACATGTTTTTAACATATCAAGTGCTATTAAAAGAATATTATCAATACTGAGAATCTATTTTGTAACCTTCTTACATGTAAAGTGCTCAAACTATATTGAACTGTTTTACGTTCTGTTAAATTCTTTTTGAGACCATGGCAGGATTGCATTAGTAGAATCTTCCCCTTACCTGCTCTCTTTAAGGCTGGCTTTCCACCACCTGTTGCTCCCGCAGAATGTAAGTGCACTTAGATGCCTTTTTGCACTGCTGCAGATTCCCAGGCCTGTGCAATCAAACTCTTTCATTTCCATCCATTTCTTACCCCAGATGTTTGGTTTATACTTTGTCTTAAACTAATCTGTGTCTTTGACCTTACATTTGTATTTTTTCTTAAAATGTGGGTGCTCAATTTGAGGAGCTATAAAAAAAAAATTTGGAATGATCAGAGAACCAATGCCAATCAACCTGGAAAAACCCCCTTCCTCATGACGACTTCAGCGGATTGATTGTGTAAGTATCACTCAGTAGGCATCACCGCAGCTATAAAATTGTAAACTTTTGTAAACATGTAATCATGTTTCATGTGTGTTCATCAGATGGGATTTTGGCCTGTACAGATGGGAAAAGGCTGGATATCGTTGAATGATCTTCCACGAATTGTATGGAGCCAGAAATCAAAGTCAGAGGACCAGTCATGAGGGATCTGTGGCCTGTGCCCTTTGAACCAGGAAACTTGAATGAATAAAGCCTGTAGTAATTGATCTCTGAAGTGGCTTTGTTTGCCCTTTCACCTTGATAAGGTATGTAATTCAGTTTAAGCTTCATTCCATAATTCCTTAAATCATTTCCATTTAAAATGTCATGGGTCTTACTCAACTTGTCAGATGTGCAAGAGTTTAATGTGTTCTGTCTCATGATGATGATGATCAAAATATATTAACATATGTGCAATTAAGAATTTAAATAGAGTACTACATATCCAATGATTTGCAATACCAAAATTTTCCCACTGATTTCAGTGGCAGTGAAATCAAGCCCAGACAGAGAAGTTATTTTAGATGAGTGTGCAGCTGCTGCTGCTGTTGCAGTAGATTAGAGTCTTTCACCACTGGAGACTTTAAATCCTGGCTTAAATTGTAAGTGAAAGGTCTCATCTTTGTCTCCATATTTCATATCTACCACAGACTTTGGCAGAATTGACAGTCTCTGCCTCAGGGTTGTGCAGAGAAGTCTGCCCTGTGCCAGGGTCCCTAGAAAACTCTTCTAGGCCCCTCAATTTCCTGAGCACTACAAACCAGGTATGAGTGATGTTAGTCATACCACTTAATGTACTACTGGAAAGCGCTCAGACACTATCATAAGAGTTGGTATAAGAACTTACGTAGATTATTACACAAACACACACAAACAGTTATAAGAACACTAATAAGATTGTAAAATCAAGCACTCAAAAGTTAGGAATGCCTTTGCAAGCAAGCTTCATTCTCTCTCCCTCACACCCACACACACACCCTTGTTCATGCACATTATGACAGTCTTTAATTACATGATCACATTAATTTTTTTCACAGGACACCTGCTTCATTCAGTACACAGGAGGGACCTGTTCTGGGATGAATTAGGGTTATGTGGTGAAAAAGGCTGTTTTCTGACCCCTGCCTTGTTTGCTGCAGAAGCTGGAAGGTGTGTAGTGATTGAGGCAGGGGACTGCAGGAAGAGAGAAGATGATCTCATAGTTAAGGTAGTTGAATGCTGCCTTGGGAAATTGTGTGCTGTCCCTGCCTTTGCCAGCATTCAGACACTGGACACTTGATGCTGGGCAAGTCACTGGATTCCCGACTCAATATGCAGGGGTCACGGTTGCTGTGTGCGCTCTACACTTCTGCTGCAAATGAAGTCAATGGGAGCTGTGCTTTGAATAGACTAAGTGCTATGTAATGCTAAGTACTCTGAAAAATCCGGCCCATAGTGTTTCAAATTGGGCACCCAAAATTAGTGGAAACTTTTGACCTTACTCTCGCTGTGTCTCTTCCCTTCTGTAAAAAGGGGTAACAAGGTCCCCTCATCTCCCAGAGATGTTGGAAAGATAAGTTCATATTTATGAAGCACTCATACACTGGAAACAGTGAGCATGACAGAAAAGCCCCTAAGGAAACTTAATATAATTCTGTTTTCAGAGCAGGGTTTGAAAAGTGTGTTGTAAACAAGGTCTGGGGCAACCCACTGAACAAAAAGGATAAAAAAATAATGAATAGTTGCTCATTAAATCAGCACTATCCATCCTTTGCACTGAATGAGGCATGGATCCTGTGGAAAAAATAGTATGTAATCATGTAATTAAAGACTATCATGATGTATAGGCAACCTTAATAGGCAGTGTCTGTAATTATCCTGTCTAACTTAACTATGCTGGTTGTTCTTATCCATAGGATGTCTAATCCTTTTAAAAAATCCTTCTATACTCTTGACCTCAATAATATCTTGACAGTGAATTCCACAGGTCAATTATGTTGTGTAAAATGTTTTCAGTTTTAAATGTGTTGCCTATAGTTTGACTGTCCCTTTGTTCTTATATTATGAAAAAAGATTAATGAGAATGTCCAATTTACTTTTTTGTAACTATAATTATTTCATATATTTCTATCATGTCCTTCCTTATTAGTCTCCTCTCTAAACTAAACACTCGTAATCTAAGTCTCTTCATATGGAAAGATTGTCCTTTTTTAAACAAAATTCAGGCCTGTGCATCTTTGGAACTTCTATCAAGAGACCAAACTATAGCACAGTGTTCTGTAGCTGAACATGCAAATGGCCATTAGGTGGCATCTGTCGACTTTCACTTCTGATACATTTGTTCTACATTATTTGAAAGCCATTAGCAAACAGCCTTCAAAGAAAGAATTTTGGTGGAGATTTTGTGGGCATGATTCCAGCTGCATGGCAGAGAGATGAAAGCAGACATCTGGCTACAGAACTGATTTCATTATCAGTTCAGTTAAAAACCCTGAAATGGAATGTGGACTCTAGGAAGTGAGCTCCATCCATTTTATTCAAAGTTTTTGAGACTATTTCCTAACTTTTCCAACCAGTAACAGGTGCAAAAATATAGGTATGAATATTATTAAAACTGTACCCTCTGGAACAGAGGATTATACAAGTCTCATATTCAACTTCCTGCTTTCCAAAAACTTTCCTCCATCAAAAAAACAAAACAAAACATGTCAATATCACCAAAACCAAACCAGTACGTGAAATGCTTTTGTTTTGCAATGACTTGTGAGTTTTTTATGATTCTGATGATCCTGTTGGATTGCAATCCAGTGGGTCAGAGTGTCTTGGCTCACTGGTTCAGCTTCCATGGAAAATCATGAGCTCCAAACCCTAATATGTGCACTGCAGTGCACTGCCAATGCTGTCACAGACTCCATCCTTCAGATGTGATGTTAAACCAGCCCGGCAAAATGACCACGAGGTGTGAGCATAGGCACAAAATGTCTTCACATGCTATTACTAAGATTTTTAGCATGACATTAGCCCTATTGGGTGTGTGTTGGAAGGTGCATGGTGCCTGGAAAGTACCAAGCATGTTGCGGGCATTGTCTCAAGCAAATAATAAATATGATTCCCATGTTTGTGTCACTAGCTGGTGAAAGTCCTTTTGGGAGGAAGATGATGGACAAGGCAATGGCTGCTCCAGATACCCTCAAGGGAAATTGTACATTTTGACAATCTGCCAACAACTTTTCAAAGTAAGTCAAAGTGGATCAGTCAGAGACTGTTTTTATTTGGGATTCAATTATAAATAAAATCAGGTTAGAGGAGAACAATGGCTGGAAGTGTCCGAACAGATGTTTAGCAGAACTTTCTTCTTGGCCAGTCTTGCTCTGAATTTTCTTGTTATTCTTGTCCCCAGTAGGCTTCAGACCTGTATCAAAACTGGAGAAGGAAAATCAAAACCATGAGAGAGAGAGAGAGAGACTTTTTTTTTCTCTTTTGGATTTTATGCTTATACATGAACTACATTGCTTTCCGTAGTACGAAAATGCTTTTTTAAATCTAATCACATAATGCCCAAATCTATTGGTGCACACAAGATTTTGCTTATAGTTTTTCCTTTCAGGCTACTGTACATTTCCTTGGCACAATCCTAGGTTTTGTTTAATATAGGCTTTGATAGTACAACATGTAAGTAAATGAGGTCACTGTAACAGCTTGCAGAGCTATATGACTCAGGAGTGAGTGTACAGTTGCTGAAATCAGCAGAGGCAGGCACCATAGAGATAAGGTGCTGTTTACCCTGGTGCTCAACTGTCAGTCGTAATCGCAAGTGGTCTGTCCCAACAAGATAACACCATGGAAAAATGCATCCATTCTTCCTCACTGCTCCAAATATAGATTTTTCTTCCCCTACCTGCCAGATACCGCCTGATCTGTTGTCAAAACCAAAATTTCTCCAAACGTTATTTGCTCATGAAGTGAAAGCAAAGGTCAGAGACGACTGACCATATCAGAGACCAATAAACGTCTCTGAGCAAAGCTTTCTGAATCCTTGTCCTTGTCAAACAATACTCAGGGAGAGAGACTTCCACATGCCAATGGGCAAAAATAACAACAAAGTGGATGGGTTGCTTTTAACAAAGCTGACTAAATATTTACTCTACCAAAAACAAAAATGTATTTAAACCCATGTTAACACCCACACCACTGAGGCTCTCTGCTCTTCCCTTCCAAACCACTTGGTTCCTGTTTGTTAGGAGATGAGATGGACCAAAGGATTGATAACACAGTATGGAGTCTTTCGTTTCCCCGTTTCCAGTTTTGAATCCAGCTCAGGTTATTAGTGATTGAAATCTGTGACCGTGAACTACGTTCAATGAGCTGATGGCTTCAGTTCCTAGTGGATAATCTACCCATATCAAAAAACCAGCTCCTTTGTCTTTGATGGATACTTGGTTGCCAGTTTCAGCAGAAATGCCAAGGAATGAATGACCAAGGTTTTCCAGGTCAGGAATGTGGCATACATTAGCAATGGGGAAGCTGCCCACTCCATAGATGTATTGTGGATAAATTAAAGCCTCAAAGCTCTAGTGGTGTTGACTTGGCAGCTTCTCAAATGGGGGGAAAAAATGAAACTTCTTAAACTTTTGGTGAGAGAGCTCATACTTTCTGAAGTGGCTGTTCCTCAAAGCTTTACCTTAATGCTCCAGCCCCAAGGACAAGGGCATTACACAGTCCCCATTTTAGCCAGTGGTTCATCTCAGTAGAAAGGTGAAATCATGTCCTGGGGGAGGTAGCTTATATGAGATTTTGGGCCCATAGATTTCCTCCCTTCACCCTGCCACAGCTCAGTCATTTCATCTAGTGAGCCATCAGTTGCCCAGTACTGAATCTGCTCAGCTGGACACAATACCTGCTGTCAGTAGTAGCGGAAGCATCAGCTGGAGAAGAGCCAGTGCCCATTCATGCATCTAATTCATGGTTGCATGCAGACACCATAGTCATTGGCTAATCTGCACACTTGCTGCTTGAGGAAGAGAACTCGTGAGTTTCAGCTTGATGGAGTAAACACGCCTTTGTGCCTCTGTGGCAGAGTGCACCCCTGTATTCACACCCTACACACTGTTGTATTAATCTTTGTACAAAATATGCCTTGTCAGGTATAATTGGAAAACTCATAACTTGCTGGTCAATAATATCATGGTGAAATGTATGTAGCAACATGATAGGTAAAGTGATGAATATAAGCTGAAATCATGACTGAGGTGTGTTTACCGGACAAGTTTGGGGAATGAGTAAATCGGTTGCTCAAAACAAAAAGTTGGTGCCCCAGCCAGGTGTTGCCAAAGCTGATGGGCCTTCACCTTTCACGTGGCCATGATTTGGCAAGGAAGCGGGACAGGAACAAACAGGTCTGCATCTTAGCAAACGACAGCATAAACCTCTTCCCCACCAGACTCCTTGTGTCCTTGCTCAGCTGGAAGGAACTTTATCTAGGGGTCACTCTCAGGAAAATGCATTTCAAAGGGTGACTGAACTATAAAAGTGAGGGGCAAAAACATGCCAAGTTATCTTCCCCTACCCTTCTCTCTCTCTTTCTTTTCACCTAAGAAGAAAAAAGAAACAGCAGCTGGACTTTGGAAGCAGATCCTGGCCTCAGAGTTTGGTCAGCAGCATACTGAAAACATGTGGTAAGGGATTTCACCTTGAACCAAGTCTAGGTTAAGTTTAGGAAACGTTTTATCTTTATTTATAGATAATGGCACAGAGAGTACACTTATAAAGTTTGTGGACGATACCAAGCTCAGAGGGGCTGCAAGTGCTTTGGAGGATAAGAGTAAAATTGAAATCAATCTGGACAAACTGGAGAAATGGTCTGAAGTAAATAGGATGAAATTCAGTAAGGACAAATCTGAAGTACTCCACTTGGGAAAGAACAATCAGTTGCACAAAGACAAAGAAATGACTGCCTAGGAAGGAGTACTGCAGAAAGGGATTTGAGGGTTATAGTGGATCACAAGCTAAATATGAGTCAGCAGTGTCACAATGTTGCAAAAAAAGTGAACATCCTTCTGGGCTGTATTAGCAGGAGAGTTGTAAGCAAGACACAAGAAGTAATTCTTCCGCTCTACCCCACACTGATTAGGCCTCAACTAGAGTATTGTGTCCAGTTCTGGGAGTCACAGTTCAGGAAAGATGTGGATACATTGGAGAAAGTCCAGAGAAGAGCAACAAAAATGATTAAAGTTCTAGAAAACATGACCTATGAGGGAAGATTGAAAAAAACTAGTTTGTTTAGTCTGGAGAAAAGAAGACTGAGGGGGGACTGAGGTTACAAGGAGGAGGGAGAAAAATTGTTCTCCTAAACATCTGAGGATAGGACAAGAAGCAATGGGCTTAAATTGCAGCAAGGGTGGTTTAGGTTGGACATTAGGAAAAACTTCCTGTCGGGGTAGTTGACACTGGAATAAATTGCCTAGGGAGGCTGTGGAATCTCCATCATTGGGGACGTTTAAGAGAAGGTTAGACAAACGCGGTCAAGGGTGGTCTAGATAGTACTTAGTCCTGCTGTGAGTGCAGGGGACTGGTCTAGATCAGTGGTTTTCAAACTTTTTTTCTGGTGACCCAGTTGAAGAAAATTGTTGATGCCTGTGACCCAACGGAGCTGGGGATGAGGGGTTTAGGGTGTGGTAAGGGCTCAGGCAGAGGGTTGGGGTTCTGGAGGGGGTCAGGGCTCTGGACTGGGGGTGCAGGCTCTGGGGTGGGACCAGAGATGAGGGGTTTGGGGTGCAGGAACGGGCTCTGGATTTGGGGGGGGGGGATCAGGGCTGGGGTAGGGATTTGGGGCACAGGCTTACCTCGGGCGGCTCCTGGTCAGCCGCGCAGCGGGGATGCAGAGGCAGGCTTCCTGCCTGTCCTAGGACCGTGCTTTGCCCCAGAAGTGGCTCTTGCCTGCAAGTACTGCACCCGCCCCCCCCTCCCCCCGTGCGGAGCCGGTGCTTGGGGCAGGGGCAGCACATGGAGCCCTGTGGCCCCCCCACCTAGGATCCGGACCTGCTGCTGGCTGCTTCCAGGGCGCAGTGCAGTGTCGGAACTGGTAGGGACTAACCTGCCTTAGCTGGGCAGCCCTGCCGACAGGACTTCTAATGGCCTGGTCGGCAGTGCTGACCAGAGTCACCGCAACCCAGTCCCTTCCATTCCCACGACCCACGGTTTGAAAACCACTGGACTAGAAGACCTCTTGAGGTCCCTTCTGATCCTAGGATTCTATGATTTCTCTTGTAACTATTTCTGACTTGAATGCCTCATTACTGGTATTCATTTAAAATCTCTCTTTTGAGCTTAATAAACTTGTTTTATTCTTTAATTAAAACTGAGTGTTGTGGATTGGTTGGGTAACTCCATTTAGGGTAGCAGACTGTTGTATGTTGATCTCCTAAGAGGGTCAATGGACCTAATAAATCTGGACTGTCCAGGAGAAAGATGAACAGTGCAGAACACACGTTTCTCGGGGGAAATCTGGGTCTGGAAATGTGTTGGGGTCACCCTGCAAGTAGTAATCAAGGCTGCCAGAAGCCAGAGTGTGGCTGGTGTTTGCTGACAGGCTGCTGGGGTCAGAGCTGTTGGACCAGGGCTGTGGCTGTACACAGACACTCAGGGTGGAACCTGCACGCTGTTTGGTTACTTGTGAGGAGGCAGGGTTGGGAGCTACCACAGCAAAGCATTGGGAGGCACCCCAGGCTGCAGGGCAAGTGGTGACAGCCCCTCACTAGGCTGGATGCACCCTGGAATATCACAACCTCAACCATTTGAGCTAATGTTGAATCTTCTTTTCTTTTCTTTTCTTTTTTTCCAGGATTGTCACAAGAGGAGGATAAGCACTTTCAGATCCCATACAGGTGAAGCTGTCTGGATACACCCCCCCTATATCTCACCCCCACCCTCCCATCTCATTACACCAGGGCAGGCAGACTGCACAGGCCTGCCTACACTCTAGGAAAATGTGTTGTCGGCTCTGATGACATCACTGTAATTCAGTGACATTGTGTGTCAGATATTCCTTCTCTGTGCAAACCATGCACACGCAGCGTCTGCCAAGGCACTTCAGGACGCTGGTTTTGCAAAAGCTGCTGCCTCGGGACTGCTTTTTATTTATTTATTTTTGCTTCTCCTCAGACTGAAAAGGTTAAGAGAAAAATACATTTTTCTTTTTTAATTGTGTGAGAACTATGTGTAACAATACAAAAAAAAAAGAGAGAGAGAAAGAAATTAGGGGCTGAATTAGCTGCTGGCATGCAAACAAAAGCTTTTCACTCCAGTTGCTTCTAGGCCCGACAGTTTTCACAGTTAACATGCGAGTGTCTCTTCAAACAGACTCTACATTTTTTTCATCATTAAAATGCTGCCAGAGTTTCTGAGCAGGTTTTTGTGATTCTAATGCTGGGTGCAGTCAATGGCTGAACAGTTAAGGCTGGATTCTGACCCTCATTTACACCAGTGTGCTGTAAATCTAGAGTAACCCCATTAAAGCCAGTGGAGTTGCTCTGTCTATACACCAGTGGAACTGAGAGCAGCATTTAGCTCCAGGTTCATTGGCTGTTTCTTGATTAGTTCTTTCACTTTGGACTCATGTTTGAAGCCTCAGAGTCTGACCTACATCTCAAACTCCCGCTGTACCAACATTGTGGCATGAAAATGCCCTTGGACTCTGCTGAGCTAGTGTTTTGCTAAACTCCAGCAGGAGTTTTTGTTTGAAAGTCTTAAGGGCCTTAATAAGTGGATTTGTTGGCCTAAACTGTGTGCGTGTGAGGCATGTGATATTCCGGTCTTGAACTATTGGTGTGCATTGGCGCACAGCTGGCACTGATTGGGTGTGAGGAGAGATTCACCACCACCCTCTTCATTGTTTCATTGTCTTCCTAGTTTTTAAGTGCATGTTTTGTCAAAGGGATCTAGGTAGCAAAGGGATGCAAGGGAGATGGGTCAACTGATTTGAAATTCCCAGGTCTGCCATAGTCTACCAGTGTAACTTAATCTCTGTGCCTGATCTGTAAAATGGGGATAATAATTAATATTTGTGTTACACTTACATCTGGAGGCCCTACCAAGATTCCCCTATTTTTCTAGGAGCTGTACGAATGCACTGTAAGACACCATCTCTGCCACAAAGAGTTTACAATCTAAATAGACAGGCTAGTGGGTGGGATGGGAAATGAAGTAACTTGCTCCAGGTCACGCAGCTACTCAGTAGCCAAGTCAGGAACAGAACCAAGTCTCCTGGGCCCAGCCCAGTGACCCAGCCATTGGTGAATAATGCTTCCTTTCCCTCACCCTTTCTCTGCCTTGTCGATGTAGAATGTTCGCTATTCAGCGCAGGGGCTGCCTCTTACTACATGTCTATAAAGCACCTATCCTGATCTTCATGGAGGCCTCTAGGTCAGGAGTGGGCAAACTTTTTGGCCTGAGGGTCACATCTGGGTCTGGAAATTGTATGGTGGGCCATGAATGCTCACGAAATTGGGGTTGGGGTGCAGGAGGGGGTGAGGGCTCTGGCTGGGGGTGTAGCCTCTGGGATGGGGCCAGAAATGAGGAGTTCAGTGTGCTGGAGGGGGCTCTGGGCTGGGGCAGGGGGTTGGGTTGCGGGGGGGGGAGAGGGCTGGAGATGAGGGATTTGGGGTGTAGGAGGTTGCTCCAGGATGGGACTGAGGCGTGTGGTTGCGGGGGGGAGGTGAGGGCTCTGGCTGGGGGTGCGGGCTTGGGTGGGGCTGGAAATGAGGAGTTATGGTTGCGGGAGGGGGTTCTGGGCTGGGGCAGGGGGTTGGGGTGTGTGGGCTCTGGCTGGGGGGTGCGGGCTCTGGGGTGGGGCTAGGGATGAGGGTTTGGAGTGTAGGAGGGTGCTCTGGGCTGGGATCGAAGGGTTCGGAGGGTGGGAGGGGAATCAGGGCTGGGGCAGGGGTTTGGGGGGAGGCTCAGGAGTGCAGGCTCTGGGCGGCGCTTACCTCAAGCAGCTCCCAGAAGCAGCCACATGTCCCCCCACCAGCTCCTACGTGGAGGCGCGGCCAGGTGACGCTGTGCGCTGCCCTGTCCGCAGGCGCTGGCCCCTGCAGCTCCCATTGGCCGGGAACTACTGGGGTGGCGCTTGGAGTGGGGGCAGTGCACAGAGCCCCCTGGCTGCCCCTAAATCTAGGTGTTGGAGGGGGAACACGCCGCTGCTTGAGGGAGCCACACAGAGCCGTGGCACACACATGCGGAGCAACCCCCAATCCCACTCCCTAGCTGGAATGCGGGAGCGGGGCAAGCCCCAGATCCCCCTCCCCAGCGGGAGCTTGAAGGCCGTGTTAAATTGACTAGCGGGCCAGATGTGGCCTGCAGGCCGTAGATTGCCCACCCCTGCTCTAAGTGCTACTGTAACATAAACAATAGCTTGTGAGCAGTACAAGTTGTGTTTCCTGCAACAAGCCACCTGAAGAGACAGCTTGGGCTACACGTACATTATCAGTGACTTGTTAGGCTTCTCAAGGAAATAATAAATATTGATGATCTCTCTAGGGAGACTGCATGGCTCCTGGTATTGGTAATGCAACTAGGAGCCTTTCCCCTCTTGGACACTGAGCCGATGTAGATCAAGTTGGTTGTGACAAAAAGCCTTTCCCATCTCATCCAATGGCTGTTTGTTGGCCTCTTGAGCAAGGCGTTGCTGATCTCAGTGCAGTTCCTGAAGCCCAGAATGTTCAAACTGGATTGCCTAATGTATGGCCTGATTATCAGACATCTGAGCATCCACAAAACCCACTGAAGTCAGTGGGAGCTGTGGATGCTCCACAGCTCTGATGCCTAGAGCTTTGGGCATCCAGGTTTGAAAGCTGCATCTAAATAGGTGGCTGGATTTGCAAATGTGTTGAGCATCCGGAACTCCTACTGAAGGGAACGGCAAAGAGTCAGAGCTGCAAAGTCCACCAGAGAGCGGCAAATCCATCTGTGGGCGCTCTGCCTTACATCGCTGGCAGTAAATACTCTGCAGCTGGGACTCTGTTCACAGTTCTGTTGATTTTGCATGGGAGGACTGAACCTATTTCACTCTCCTGTAGCTGCCAGGGCAAGAGGAATAAAAACTAGTTTGTCACCTGACCCAAGGCGAGCCAAGAAAGTGCCTTTTCTACATAGTCACCTTGCTGAATACAACCTCCCTTTAAATGCCCGATTTTTGCAGACCCCTCTGGAGTCTCTCAAAAGTGGAAAATGCAGCATGCACTGAATTGGTTGATGTAATAAGGGCCAAACTAAAGCAGATGCTCCTAGCACTCGCCAACCCACTGCTGTTGCATCCATGCACTTCGCAATATCCCTCACGCTCAGGATAGGCTCCCTCAGCCTCCCAAACAAATGAGATCACTGTAACAGCAGATCACTGCCTTTCACCCAGTCCTTCTAGTATATGAGATCATAAGCCCTTTGCTGCATAAGAGGCTCACAATGGGCCCTTTCCTAAAATATAGGAAGTCATTGAAAGGGAATAAGCAAAACACAAACAGTTTGGGTTGCATTTACTGTTTGAAGGTCTCATGAGGATCAGGTTTCACAGCTAAAGTTCTGGTGATTGAGCCCCAATTGGGGACTGGGAAAAGGTGATTGCTGTGGATGACTGATTTTCTATTTCCAATGTATTGAGACCAGCTAATTGACAGTTAGTAAACATGTCCAAAGAACCTTTGGCCCTGTGTGTGGATGCGGGGGGAGGGATATGGCTAAAGGAACAGGTGGCACTCTGCCATGTTCTGTATGAGTGGCTCTGTGGCTTACTCATAGACATTAAGGTAAGAAGGGACCATTGTGATCATCTAGTCTGACCTCTTGCACAGTGCAGGCCAGAGAATCTCACCCACCCACTCCTGCAATAAACCTCTCACCTATGTGTGAGCTATTGAAGTCCTCAAATCATGGTTTAAAGACTTCAAGGTGCAGAGAATCCTCCAGCAAGTGACCCGTGCCCCATGCTGCAGAGGAAGGAGAAAAAACCCCAGGGCCTCTTCCAATCTGCCTTGGAGGAAAATTCTTTCCCAACCCCAGATATGGCGATCAGCTGAACCCTGAGCATGTGGGCAAGATTCACCAGCCAGATACCAAGGAAAGAATTCTCTGCAGTAACTCAGATCCCACCGCATCTAACATCCCATCACTTGTTGTCTAGCTGTCTACATTAACCTTGCAGCAAAGTGCAGCCTGTACGTTCAAACAAAGACTGTGCATATGAAGGGAAGAGGAGTGGGAGGAGAATGCTACTTTGTGGCAGCCAGATGCAGGTGAAGGCACATGTACGTGGTGGTCATTAGCAACAATGAGGAAAAATTCCTTTTTAAAACTCTTTCAGGCCCAAAAGAAAATCCTGCAGGTTGGATGCCGGGTCTGTCTGATACTTTGGCTCAGATGGTATCTCCTCTTTGCTCTTCTCATGAGCGCTACTGGACTTTTTTTTCAGGCCTACGTTTATAGTGCTCCTTATTTTCTCACTGCTGTCCCCCTGAGAAAGGCCTAAAGCACTGACGACAGTATGCGTGTTAATGTTTAGCACAGTGGGGTGTAAAAGAGAGCCAGGGGGCTTTTAATTCCCATGCCAACTGCCACTGCCATGGCTGCTGAATCTGTTCCTATTATAGGGGAGATTTCAAAAAGTTCTAAGGGATTTAGGACCATAAACCCCATTGACAATGAATAGGACTTGTCCTCCTAATTTCCTTAAGTATTTTTTAAAATCCCACCCCTAACCTATAATAATAATAATAATAAATACCAAGTTTCTTGTATAGTTCTCTAGACAGGGCTGGGACAACAGCTGAGGTCACTCTAATGTGGGGGCCATTGTGACAGGGGAGGTCACTCAACCAATCACCGCCCTTCCTCTCCAGCCAAGTTGCATGTTGCTTGTTCTACTGGCTGAAGTGAGTAAGTATCAAGAGGGTGACAGTGCTGTGTGTGCGTCAAGAGTTTTCACTGGCAGATGACCTGGCCTCTAACTGTCACTGCTCTTAAACGCTCCACAGCCCCATGCTACCATTTCAGCTTTTCCTTGTGACAAAGCTCAGAAGGGAGTTCCATTCCAAAAGGCCAGATCAGGTTCACTGGAGCAGGACTCCAACTGAGCAAGGTGAATACCTCCCTCAGGAGCAAGGCGGGAGCATCAGTTGGGGGATATGAGCACCCACCCCCACCCCTGCAGGTATCTCCCCTTTGTTCCCCTGCTTCCATTTAATAATGTATTCAAAATTAATTAAAATGTCAATGAGGGGAAAAAAATTAAGTCACTAAGACAACCTCAACTCTGCCCTGTAGAGAGACTATGCAATAGCCATGTTATTATGATTAAGCATTTTATTGTCTGCAAGCCCATATTAGATAGATCAGGGTCGGGTTTTTTCCTATTTTTCTCCTGGTGTCACTGCAGGGTAGATTTAAAGGTGTTTGGGTGCCTTACATGAGTATTTCCTCCACCTGTAAAATCAGGCATCCTTAGTACCATGAACCCAAACATATGGACCTGAGACGGAGAGAAATTACAGCTAATACATTTTAGAAAACTCTAGAAAGGATCTAAACCAGCTTTTCTGTCAACCACATTATTGGGATTTTAATGTTCAGTATCTCATGATCTGCCAGGGCTAGGAACACAGACAGATTTCTACTTCCTTGTCCGTGATACCTGTTTGTTGCCCAAATAGATCATGGAGTTTTTAGCATGGCACTTAATCCTCAAGGACTGTTGCCCACCCAGTACCACCAGGTAATGTAATTTGGATGGAAATAAAGATACGCATTTGTGGCAGGTTGACTTTTTTTCACTAGTGGTAGCTGTTTGGATTGTCAGAAGCAATCCATGCAGGGCCAGGATCATGCACAGAGTACAAGTGATACCCCAGGAAAATAATAAATGTCCCTTATCACATGGCTCTGCAATTTCTCATGTGAGAATCACTTTCACATAACATGGTGTGTGTGTGTGTATATATGTGTGTATATATATATATACACGTACATGTTGGCAATGTGTGCGATTTATAGCCTTTTGCCCGAGGATCTCAATACTTTTGTAAAAGTTGGTACATGTATTATCTCCATTTTATGGATGGGGGCAACTGGGAGATGGAGAAATGAAGTGACTTGCCCAAATTCAAGCAGCAAGACAGGGAAGTTAGGAATAAAAACCCCAGAAACTTTAAATCCCAATTCCGAGCTCTAACCCCAGTAAATTACGCTGCTTTTCTGTTGTACAATAAAATATTTTGTAAGTTAAATCTTAACTACTCTTCGGTATGTGGGTATACAACAATTTCTCACATAGACAATTACGTCTTACACATTTAATTGTAAGCCACTGACACTGAAAGTCTTACCCATGACTGCTTTTTATTTTTCAGCCGTAAAATAAAATTAGAGTCGAGGCACAAATCATTTTTTTTGTTCAAGCAGCGTAGGGCAATATTGTGCAAATACTTACAGATGAAATTCATTGATAAATAGATTCATAGATTCCAAGGCCAGACGGGACCATTGTGATCATCTAGTCTGACCTCCTGCATAACGCAGGCCATAGAACTCCCCACAAATAATTCCTAGAGCACATATTTTGAAAAACATCCAGTCTTGATTTAAAAATTGACAGTGATGAAGAATCCACAACCCTTGGTAAATTGTTCCAATAGTTAATTACTCTCGCTGCTAAAAATGTAGGTCTTATTTCCAGCCTGATTTTGAATCTTCAGCAGAACTATGAATCACTATCTGAAATTATAAAGTTACTGAATATGTAAGAGTAATAACCATTCATTTCTATCCTTCTACTCTTCTCTCTTCTGGTATATTCTCAAAATAATTTCATTCTCCTTCATCTAGACTAGTTGATCCTTCCTGGATTTGATGAATCTGGTTACATCCTGACTTTACCTGAAAGGAGCAACTTGGGAGACTTTGTTCTGCCTGCGTTCGGGTAATTTGAGAAGCTAACTTATGTTTACTCAAGTGGCTTCTGATAGTCAGATGCTACTTGGGGCTTACTTAAGCTGTACTGAATGTGCATTAATTCCTAGGCTGGCTGACTGTCCAGTGTGAGGATGGAAACCATGAAGAACTTTGTATGCTGAAAGAAAAGGAGTGCTTGTGGCACCTTAGAGACTAACCAGTTTATTTGAGCACAAGCTTTCATGAGCTACAGCTCACTTCATCGGATGCATGCAGACTATTTCTGTGCCATCAGGACAACACAGCACCATGCACATCATTTAGTATTGAAAGAGCAGCTATATGTTTGTGTTCATTGAATCTTTATTGAAAATTTCAACAAGTACCACAATGCAGTTTCTTTTTTAAAAAACAGAGAAAAGAAACAGGGTGTGGGAAGGAGGGAAATGTACTTGTCAATTGTCCTACATCAACCTTTTTTGGATTTAAATGCAATTCACAGCTAGTAACGAAGTCTGACTGTTTTTGTCCTTTCCTTTCAGTCTTTTTCCCCACAATATAACTTAAACTGGAGAGACAGTGGCTCTTAAATTCTGCCAAAATCCTAGTTATTGTCTCAGAATGATAAAGTGGAAATGTTAATTTGATTATTTATATTATAAATCGTGTGTAAATGAATACTGTATTATATATAATTTAAAAACCATTTCCCATTCCATAATTACATTACATACAATATATTATATGCCCCACACACATGCCCCCCCCCCACACGTATATGGATGGAGCAGAGGGGTTGTGCACATGTTTGTGTGTATATAGTCATAACTTCTTGCTAAATGGGAAATTCGATGTTAGCAAGAGACAGCATGCAAAGCAGGCTAATAAAAGATATAAAATTTGGCCCGAGAAACCAGTCTGTTTTACAAAGGGGATCAGCACCTTTAATCTGCATGACAATAATCTTGTCTGAGCTCTCCCTTGACCCTGCTGAGTTTGTGTGAGTATCCCAAGCACTTGCAGACACAGTGCAGTGCATTTCAGCTGTGGATCCCAATACATCTGCAGCCCCCTACCATCTGCACTCATTGTCTGCTCTGCGACCTCACCGAGCATGCATGGCTAAGCTAACGAGTTCTCACTTTGTGCTAAATCACATGTGTTGGCTTTAAAGGAGACGACAGTACAAATGGCCCTTTCGAATGAGCACCTTTTTAAAATGAAATTTTCTTTACAGCTGGTGAATCGAGCTGACAGCCCAACAGAAATATATCACTTTTAGATGGAACCTGTTTAGGAATGGGCAAGAAACAGTAAGATAAATCACAATCGAGGATCAGAATTTCTTTTGTTCTGCCAGTGACAAGGAGATGCTGTTTTGGGGTTAATGGGTGGGGAATTAGTTTTGAAAATTGTTCTATTTCTGTTTGGGAAATGTCTAGAGAGACAAAGTGGGAGAGGTAATATCTTTTATTGGACCAACTTCTCTTGGAGAAAGACAAGCTTTTGAGCGTACACAGAACTCTTCTTCAGGTCAGAGTAAGTGCCAAAGCTTGCGACTCTCACCAACAGAAGAAGTTGGTCCAATAAAAGATATTACCTCACCCACCTGGTCTCTAATATCCAGGGACTGACCTGGCTACAATAGCACTGCGTACAACATGGAAAAGTTCAGTCACTTATGTACTGTTTTGGGCCGTCTTTCTGTTATGGTAAATCCTCTTGGTCAATTCACTCTCTACTCAAAGCTTAGTCTTAGAACAGGCTTGTATAATCTTCATAGGTAACCATATTAATGCCACTTTTTCTAACATTGTCTGAAGTCCATCCTGAATGTCAGTGTCCTAAAACAGCTAGGATTCATCTTCATAGATTGTAAAGAGCTCTCAGGGTAGCTCTGTGGGAGAGGGACCATCTTTTTGTTGTTTGTACAGTGTACTGGTCCGTGGCTGAGGCTCCTAGGCCTACTGCAGTACAAGTAATAAATAATAATAATAGCATGGTCTAGTGAATTGACCACTGAGCTGGGACTCAGGTTCTAACTTTCCTGTGCCGTTAACTTTATGTGGATTTGGGGAAGTCACTCATGGCATTGCCTCCCCTGGAACTAGGACTTGGCTTTGAATCTGTGCGTGCATTTTGTTACCTGGAGATTGTGAATAATTCTGTAAATCCTGGTCCTGTAGTCACATTCACATGGGGTTAATGGGTGAGGAATTACTTTTGAAAATCATTATAATTCTGCTCAGTGTAGTGGTTCAGTGGTCATCCCTCTCAGTCAGGCTCAGAGGGAGGCCACTCTGCCTCACCATGTCAGATAACAACCAGTCAATTAGCAGGCATTGGCTCTGGCCCTCAGGTCGGACAGAGCAGCACACAGTCTATTGTCCAGTCTCTGGCTTGGGCAGACAGCAGTTGACAGTCTAGGGGCTCTGACCCTCTGGGTGGGGCAAAGCAACGAGCAATCTTTAGCTGCAGACTTCAGGCTGGATCAGACAGCAAACACACTCTGGGGCTCGGACCCTCTGGGTGGGATAGAGCAACAAGCCACAAAAAAGGCACAAGTCTTCCAGCCTAGGGTGACCAGACCAGACCCAGGGATGGGGTTGGCAGTAGGGGGACCCAGGCCCACCCTATTCTACCGGGTCCCAGTCCAGGGCCCTAACAGTGGTGGGTGCTCAGGGTGCTCCCGCCACTGAGTAAGGGGGGAAGCCATTGAAACATGTTGACTCGTTTCCCAGCAACATCACCGGACTAATGACTGGTTCCCTGGGCCACTTCCTACCCCACTTCCTTGGCGTGGCTCCATAGTTTTTGGGGCCTCAGACGTCTCAGAGTAAACGGTTGACGGAAGTCCCAGCAACTCCATTCCGCACTAGGTCTCCTCAAGGGCATGGCGCTGCACAGCTCGGTCCCTGGTCTGGAGTTCCACAGAGATGTCTGCCTCCTTCCCTGGCTCCAGCCCAACTGAGCTGGAGGGCCCACCTCATAAACTTCCTGTCTTGCCCCTTTGCTTCTGTTGCAGTGGGCAGGACTGTCTTGGCTCCACCCATTAGGGCCTGTGGGATGGTTCCTCCCCATCAAGATTGGAGGGAGGCCACTGTGCCTCTCTACACTTGGAAAATGTCTAGAGCAGGGGTTCTCACAACAATGTTTTTGGTGGCCTCAGAATGCGGCCACCATCTCTTGCTGGTGGCTGCTCTGACAATTTTTCCTAAAATACTTAAGTAACTTTAAGAAAAACAAATAAATATGCACATATCCATGTCCAAATCATTGTAATTTATTTCATCATCATCATCATGATGTTCCTATTAAGCCCCTGGCGTTTAGGGCAGTGACGAAGCTCCTCCACTCCTGTCTGTTTCTGGCAAGTCTTCCAGTGGTTCCCCAGCTGTGTGTCAGATTTTTCAGCTCGGCTTCCGTAGCTCTTCGCCATGTTGTTTTCGGGCATCCTCATTTTCTCTTGCCTTCAGGTGTCCGTCCTGTTGCTACTCTGCTGATGGAATCAGTTTCCATCCACAGCTCATGACTGATCCATCTCCACCACCTTTAATATTGCCTCACCATCACCAGTACGGATAGTGGGTTATGTTCTCACCTATGTAGAAACGTTCACGTACTTGGGGAGCACCATCAGCCAGGACATCTGGAACCAAATCAAGAGAGCCAGGACATCTTCAGGAGCTTAAATACAGTCTGCAAATCATCAAAATACAACACCAAACTCAAGATTTATCAGAGCTGCGTACTTTCAACACTACTTTATAGTGCAGAATGCTGGGGAATGAGAAAGTCTGACATGTCCAAACTGTCTTCATTCCATACAACCTGCCTCAGAAAAATCCTCTGTATCTTTTGGCCCAGAACAATCTCAAACCAAGATCTATTGACACAGTGCAGCCAAGAGGATCTGAGCACCATCGTTGTAGTTTATTTATGTAGGATTTTTATTGCAGACTCAATAATAAAAATAATGTACAGTTGTCTCTATTCTTTACTGGACTTAAACAGAATAGAAACACAAATAAGTGCTTTGTATGTTCTTGTCTTTTGCTTTTTTTTCAAGATGTGCTAGTTAATAAGTCTGCTGTGAAAAGCGATATTAACAAACATATACATATATCACTTTTCACAGCAGACTTACTCAGCCCTGGCAAGCCGTGGATGGGGAGGTGGATATGGAAGTAGCAGGGGTCAGGGGCACTGGATGTGGGGGGGGTGACGTTGGGGCCAGAGCCCGCCACCATATGGCCAGGGAATGGAGCCTCCCACCCACCACCCAAGGGCTGAAGCCTGACCCCCCACCAGCCCGGGGAAGGTGGGGAACCCACTGGCTGCCTGCTCCTCCAGCTTTTGTCTCCAGAGATGAGCAGGGCCCAACCCCTGCTGGCAGCCCTGGAGGAGGGGGGCCCCCCGCCACCTCCCCCATCACTGCCCAAGAAAAGTCCCTAGTGGCCGCATTTGAGAAATGCTGGCTAGAGAGACAAGGTGAGTGAGGTAATATTGTGCTAAGTTCCATCACAGTGATTTCCCTGGAAGAATTGATTAGCTGGTGGTATCACCTAAAGCAGAGCTATAGCCTCTGATAAAAGCAGTCCATTCTCTCATTTGGATACAACTGATGCGATCAGTGTTTTCTATGCACAAGGCATAGCCATATTCTTATGGGAAAACAATAAAACAAGAAAGAACAAAAGTAAATCTCCAGAAATAAAGGACAGTGTGCGCATCTCCTCTGTAACAGGTTGTATCTGAACTGAACACAAAATGGCATTTGCCTCCAGCAGGCTTCTAGAAATGTAAAGGTCCAGTATGCATAACAATTAAATAACAAATACATAGCTTACATGCGCCACAAAACTCTCTGCAGAGGAAACACAGAATCTTGCAATCCAGTCTAGACAGGTAAGTGAATTAGATGTCTATTTGCAACTTTTAGACCATCAACCTACATTATGTTCCATTATTAATTTGTGATCTTAAACAGTTTTTGAATTTTTTTGTAACCTTTGCCTTTCATGTTTAATGAAATCAGCAAATGAGGCTCCACTCACTGATTATCCCAGTTCAGGGAATCTTTGAGAGAGAGAGAGAGAGAAAAGTAGTTCTTGCTAGTGTTCAGTAACTTTGAGCCAAAATCTGAGATCTGTAATCAAACAAAACTTTGACTGACTGCCAAATATGACTCAAGGTTGAGCTGGTGAATAACTGATTTTTTCGGTTTCCTGGCAGTTTCAAAAATTCAAAAAAGGCTATTTTGGGTCGAACCCAAAATATGGGTTTGTTTGTTTTTTGTTTTTTTTTAATTTTTGGCAAACTGGAGAATTTAAAAAAAATCAGGTCAAAAAATGTTATACAATTTTGAGGTATTTGGCATTTTTATGTTTAATAAAATTCAAGGAAATTTCACAACAAAAAGTCATCTTGAATCAAAAAATGAAAACGTTTTGTTTTGAAACTGTCAAAATGAAATGTTTAGGCTCTTTTCAGAAATTTTTTTAGGTTTGTTTTTACCAAAACAATTTGGTGAAATTGACATGAATCTGCAAAATATTGGGGTCAACCCAAATCTTCATATTTCATCAAAAAAAATTTTTTGCCAAAAAATTTCATCCAACTCTATCCCAGAGACATTGTCTGTATGGGCAATTTTCAGGAAATCTAGTATCAGTGCAGCTCTGCTGGTGATGCCAATGGTGGGAGAACTAGTGTAGATATGATGCCAGCAAATTTTGTTCAGATCTGCTCTTTGTAGATTATTTGGTTCTAAAACACTGGTGCCACATTAGCAGTTCTGATGGGAACTGCTAACGTTAGCTGGACTGATGGGAAATTATTCCACAATTGTCAGTGCAGACGCAGTTATAGTGTCTCATAGCTGAGGAACTGAGGCCCTGACTGAAAATGTGTGTTAGTCCCACTGAAGTCAAGCTGAGGTTAAGCATATGCTTAACTATTTTGCTGAATATGGACCTGAATAAATACAGAAAAAAGTGGGTGAAGCTAAACTCTATGATTCTACTCAAACGTGTATAAATTCCGTCTTAAAATAAAACAGTAGGTAAACATCTCCAAATAGTATCTCTAGAACATAGGCTTAAATCTGGCCCGTTACTGTCTGATAGAATTTCAAGACATCTTCTCCATGTGCTGTTGGAGCTACAGTGCCCTAGAGGTGTGTCTCCAACCTCCCCCACATGTGATGCTCATTGCATTTTTTGGGAGTTTTGTTTTCAAATGGTGTAGTGTTGTTGTCATTACTGCCAGTTATAGGTCTGGATAAACCACAAGGGAAAACCTTGTAAGGAACAACCTCCTGAAGCCAGACATGATTTTTTTGTCCATCTTCTATGTATTTTCCACCTTTTTAAATATGCTTCCCCTCTAATCTATTTTGGCAGTCATGCTTAGAAGATCTTTTCTGATGTGTTCGTATCTTTCACAGTGCAATTATCATCATAGTATCTGAACACTGACCATAGGTACTTGCCAGAAAACAGGCAAGCCCTGAGTGGCATGGGGTGGTGGTGGTGGTGGGTGGTGGTTGTTTTTTGGGAGGGAGGGTAATGGATTTGGGAGTGGGTTGTATGATCAAGGAGCTTTTAAGCTTACATCACCTGACCCAGGAATAGCTATTGTGCTCTGCTTCCATATATGTGCTCTTGGGGGAATCTTCTGTATGGAGAACATGAACAATGAGAGAACTGGGATTGTTTAGTCTGCGGAAGAGAAGAATGAGGGGGGATTTGATAGCTGCTTTCAACTACCTGAAAGGGGGTTCCAAAGAGGATGGATCTAGACTGTTCTCAGTGGTAGCAGATGACAAAACGAGGAGTCTCAAGTTGCAGTGGGGGAGATTTAGGTTGGATATTAGGAAAAACTTTTTCACTAGAAGGGTGGTGAAGCACTGGAATGGGTTACCTAGGGAGGTGGTGGAATCGTCTTCCTTAGAAGTTTTTAAGGTCAGGCTTGACAAAGCCCTGGCTGGGGTGATTTAGTTGGGGATTGGTCCTGCTTTGAGCAGGGGGTTGGGCTAGATGACCTCCTGAGGTCTCTTCCAACCCTAATATTCTATGATTCTATGAATGAGCAGTCACTGACCAGACTACAGATACACAGTAAGGATAACTTTGCATTGTTCATATGTGCCTGCTTTGGGAGCATGGGCCAAACTATGTCCAGTAGACTTAACTTTCCAAACTAATTTTTTAGCTGGATTTTAAAAGGGCAAATTCATCAGACTCATGGTTTGGGTCTGACCAGCTTTTCATTTGCCAGCCAAGCCCACAAAGGCGAATTTCCCTGACTTAACTCACAAATTTCTGAAGGACACAAATGGCTTAATATCCGGAAAATTTAAATTAAACGTGGCAGCATCCCATAAGAAGAGAAAAGAAATTCTAGTATGCATGGAACATTCCTCCATGTTAGTCTGTGTCCAGCATCTGAATTAAAGACCTTTGTTTTGTGTACACTCAGCCATGCTCTCACTGAGGCATTTGTATGTGTTATTTTTTGACAGTTGCCTCTAATTTGATAGATGTGATTAAGGGATTGATTTTAGGATTAGCCATTGTTACTTCTCTGGCCTAAATGGAAATACAATACTCCTTAACTCTCTTTGTTAACCAAAAGGCTGTCAAAGTTGTAGCTAGTTTAGCCCTTTATTTCTGCTATCTGTCTTCAGCAACCTAAAAGGACATTTCTGCTGGCCAGCCAGCAGCATAGACTGAGGAGCTTGGATATAACAATCCCACACGTTTTCTGGACAGATGGAGATAATGTCAGTTTCTTGACATCTCCTTTTATCCCATTACTCCTCCGTTGTGTTGCATCTATTTTCTGTCTGTATGAATTACCTTGATAGCCTAGTTAATTCTGTGTACTATTTGCATTCACTTGGTTACAGTTAGTGGAGCAATTATTTAAAAATAATAGTAAAATTAGGACATTTTTTTCAGCTTCTAGAATTCTTGATTAAGAGCATCTTTGCAGCTCCCACTTCATATTATTTCCATCAGGTTTCTCATCTCCATCAGTTGTTACTATTGTTTAAAAAAAAAAGTTTGTTTTTGCACAAGATTTTTTAAAAAAACCTCTAATATTTTCCATGCTGCATTTAAGAAAATAAAATTAATGCCCTGGGTGATTAGGGCCTGATATTGCAACCTTTCCTCACTTATGCTCCAATTAGCAACATGTTTAAGCATGTGCTCAACTTTAAGCATGTTGTTGACCTGACTGAAGTCAATGGCACTACTCACATGCTTAAAGTTAAATATGTACTTAGTACTTTGCTAGACTGAGGCCTTGAGTCCTGATTCAAAAAGCATTTAAGCAAATGCATAAGTCCATTGCTTTTCAGCAGAATACTTAAAAACATTCTTAAAGTTAAGCATGTGCTTAAGTCCCTTTGACTTAAAACATATTTATCAATTAAATGGTCTCTGTTATATAAGAAAAGCCCTGCTGTTTTCTTGTATTCACCATCTAATCTAATTTTTATTCTTGTTGATGTGTTATCTCTAAATTAAAGTCATGGGTTGAGTGTGGTCTAGTGGCTAAAATACGGAACTATGAATCAGGATTCCTTGGTTCTGTTCCCTGCTCCACCACTGATGCTCTGGTTCACCTTGGGTATGTCACTTAACCACTCATCTGCAGTGATAGTACTTACTGTCTTAGTAAAGCTCTTTGACATCCATGGACACAACTTGTTGCTGTAGAAGTGCTAAGTATTGTTTTAGCATAAAAATGGATCCCTTCAAAGTTTGTTTGCTACGTGTATATTTGAAAGAATACTGTAGATGTTGTGATACTTACGATTAATTATTACAGAAAATTTAAAATTAAAAGGCTGAGGTAAAGCATCATAGAAGTTAGAGCTGGAAAAGACCTATTGGGTGATCCATTCCCTCCCGTCCTTAATTTGTGACAGGGCTTGACAGGGTTGAGCCCTGGCACCTCTAGGCTTGGCAGTTCGTAGCTCTGGCACCTCTGGGCTTGCTGCATCAGTTCTGAATGTAAAAAAATTGCTTGAGTCCTGGCACCTCTTTCATTACAAATGAAGCACTGAGTCCATCCATCTTTCAATATAGGTTCAAGCTCTCTTAATTTCTGCTGAGGCCAACGACATACACACACTCTGTAGCCTATATGCCTCAATATAGCTGTGTATTAGCAGTTCTTACAATAAGAGCTGCTATTAGAGATTTCCTTCAGTGTCCTTTGGACCTGCAATTTGCATCAGGGATCCATGTATAAACCTTTCTCATTATTGTAGCAGTCTGCCAATGAGCGGCTGAATGTTTGAAATTATCTTGTGTGTTCATAGGCCCAAGAAATAGCATGATTTTGGTCAACCTCTAACTTTCAGTAAGCACCATAGGATTCTACAGGCCAACTTCTCAGCTAGCATAAATTGGCAAAATGCCATTCAAGTCAATGGAGCTGCAGCCACTTAGACCAGCCCTAGACACCAGAGATGGAAAGAATCTCCTGCTTTAACCCCTGGTAACAAAAGAACTTTAACCCACTGTAAGATAGCAATGCCTGCAAAAGTATCCCCATGGACTAGGTGGTATCGCTTCCATCTGACCCAAGCCAGTTCACTTTCATACAGACCCCTGACAGGGTCTGGAACTGGGAATTAATGAGACTGCAGAGTGTTTCTGGATGAGACACTGAGCGGAGAATCACCTGTGTGATGATGACACTGTAGCATGTGTAGATAAAGCCTTAGACCTAAGTATCTTACTAATAGTACAATCAGTTTAATGGCACCTGTGGCTTAGTGGATAGCACACTGGACTGAGACTCAGGAAACCTAGGTTCTATTCCATTGGGTAGCAGGGTTACCCTGGGCGAGTCGCATCGTCACTGTATGCCTCAGTTTCCCCGTATGTAAAGTGGAGATCATGATATGGCCCTTCTTTGTAAAGGGCTTGGAGATCTTCTGATACAGGAGATATTGTTGACTGTTTTCAATCTGACCAGCTCGTCAGAGTTCAGGGCCCTGGGGATGTACCAGTTCGAAGTTGAAATTGATGGAATCTGGTATTTTCTTTGAGACAATCTTGTTTATTTCCAAGGAATGTACAAACTCCTGTGTCTCCAAACGCAGAAGGAACCAAGAACAAAAGGAGCAGTTTCTTGGCTTACCAGTCCACAAGACTCTTTAGCCAATACCAGACCCAAAAACACTCTAGCTTTTTCCAGGGTCACACTGTGCTCACAAGCTCCTGCTTGGTTTTCTTGCCCTCCCTTCCCCGACCTGTGTTGTTGTGTGATCTCTCTTCCCACACCTGCCTACCCAAAACAATACCCAGCCAAAAGCTCCTGGGCAGGTTCACTTATCCCTTTTGACTTAGATTGGGGTTTATGCTTACAGTTATGTTAACTGACAGGTGAGTGCACACCTATCCATCTCAATGAGATTTTAACTCAACCCATAACAAGGTTTCAGCCAGCTCATAACGATATATTTAAGATCTAATTATTCCTGCTCCAGCTCAGCTTGGTTCTGGTCTGGGGCAATCTGTACTTGTCTGTTAACCCCTTTTTATGGGTTCTATCTTAGATATGTTTCAGTAAAGTAACTTTTTCTATATCTTCACCACTTTTGTTACAACTGGAATATCTCATGTCATTCTGTTGAAGAGGTAATTTTCCTTTCTCTGAGTTACATGCTGCTTGTTCCTCTAAGACACTTGCCTTTCAGATGCTCAATTGTGTTGTAAGTCCATAGGAGTCTTTGTTGTTATCAATTGGTAGGGTAGGGAGGATGGTTTTGTGGCTAAGGCACTGGACTGGGACTCAGGAGATCTGAGTTCAGTTTTCTGCTCAGTTACAGACTTCTTGTGTGACCTTGAGCAAGTCACTTAATCTCTCTCTGCCTCAGTTCCCCATGAGTACAGTGGAGATAATGGCCCTGCCCTACCTCCCAAGGAGGTTATGACGATGAAATACACTAATAATTAGAAGAGGCTTCGATACCATAGTAAAGGAGAACATGTGGCTACCTAGACAGATAGGATGAGGCCCTAAGTGCAGGGAACCCAAGTACAAGGCTAGACATTTTTTTAATATAAGCCATGCATTGTAAGAACTCTTTTAAGCAAACCCATGAACGGAAGCCAGAGCCCAGGACAGAGATTCTTATCACATTTTTCATTGTTTATGGCTTTTTAGGATTTTTTTTCCTACTCCCCATTGTTTGCAATGACTCTCAGGGAGCCTTAAAAATAAACCATATTTCCCCACCGGCTTTGTTCTTTTCCATTTTGGCAAGCCTTGATTTCCTGCCCTTCTAGAACAGCCTGAGACAAAAGCGGCCCTTTTTCTTTGTTTATTTACTTCCTCCCTGTTTGTGTTCAAACATCACCTCACCTGTGGGAACAGGGTTTAATAAGGAGCTGCTGCTGCAGTACTAGCAGAGGGCACACAAGAGCACAACATTATTTTCATAGGGGCCTACATAAATTAACCTTTTGTTTTAGGGTGTGAGAGTGTGAGTGAGTGAATATATTAGTGAATGAGTGGTGGATTCTACCATGCATGGGTGACATTAATACTTAGATTCCTGAAAATGCTAGATTATGGTACAGAATAGCCTAGACGATTCTGGGGCACTGGATTGGAAGAAAAAGGCTACCTCCACACAGCAATCAAAGACCCACAGCACCAAGTCTGAGCTCAGGCCAGCTGATTCTGGTTTGTGGGGCTCAGGCTGCAGGGCTAAACATCGCGGTGTAGACCCTGCAGTTCAGCCTACACCTGTATGTCTTCACTGCTATTTTCAGCCTCGCAGGCTGAGCCTCGTGAGCCCCAGTCAGCTGACCTGGGTGCTGGGGATAGATCTACACCGCCATTAAACACCCACAGCTGGCCCAGATCAGCTGACTTGGGCTCGTGGGGCTGTAAAATTACTGTGTAGATGTTCAGACTCGGGCTCTGAGGCCCCATGAGGCAAGAAGATCCCAGACCCGGGCTCCAGCTTGAGCCTGTACGTCTACACCGCAGGTTTTAGCCCCACAGCCTAAGCCTCAGGAGCCTGAGTCAGCTGATCTGGGCCAGCCACGGCCCTGCCACAGATCTTTTATTCCAACATAGACATCCCTTTGAGGCTCAGTGCTGTGGGTCTTTTATTGCTGCACAGATGTAGCCTAAGAGATCTGAGTTCTATTCCTGGCTCTGCCACTGACCAGCTGTGTGACCTAGAGCAAGTCAGCTCCCCTCTCTATGCCTCTGTTTCCCTCTCTGTACAATGGGGATAAACTATACTTATGCTTCATTTATAAACCACTGAGATATCTGGGATGGAAAGTGCTATGTCAGAACTAAATATTTGCAATTATTCTGTAGACTGAATTACATCCCTTTCTAAATGAAACTTAAAATATACACAGTTGTTTTTAAACCAGATGACTTGTCAGTGAATTTCAGCAGCAAAACGCCTTGCGTCTGATTTGTTTTAAGGCTTATTTTGATTTTGATACCTAAAGTTATTTAAAGTGACACTGACTAACAACTTAGAATGTGTAAATATTTAAGGAATATTAAAATCCATCCAGTTATCTGCTCAACCATGTCTACCTCTCTATCAATATTGGATGTGTGGGTTTCTACCTTGTTACTCATGGTGGCATTATATAAAGTTAGGATGTAAAAACGTATTCATTGAAAAGGGAAGGGCATAGGCACAGATAGCTTTTTATACTGCCAGGCATTTCACACTGCAAGGAGGGATTAATTTTTAACTACCTGGCCCTTATTTATAACATCTTGGGTGAAACTGAATTCATCTGCCTACAACCCAGCTAATCGTATGATGGGAGCCAGGTCTGGGAAGGTGAAATTCGCCCTACAGCCTATGACAGGGAGTGGGGCTACAGCTGCTATTCTATCCTATGGTCACAGCCCCTCCTCACAGTCAGAGCCCCATATTCTCCCCAGCCTGCATGTGATGTTAGAGGCACTGGATTCGATATCCACCCACCCCAATGTCACCATCTCAGAACCTGCCCCAAAGATCCCAGAGGATAAAGAGTCCTCCCCAGAGACACGGGCACAGCTACTCCTCTCTGTCCCCACCTCTGGAGAGGTCAAATGTGGGTTATAAGTGGGAAGAGGACCTCCTGTGATTATCTCTAGCTACTCTGCATCCCAGGAAGCTTTCCCAAGGTTCCCCTGAAGTTGTACACTAATTCAACTGTTCACAAGGAATCGCCTGCCTCTCGTGACCTTATTCAGTTTAACACACTCTTCTCCCCTTCCCATTCTGCCAGGACAGACTCCAACGCTTTGGAGCCCAGTGACCTTCAGGACCCTTCCCTCTGGAGAACTGACCCACAAAGCAAAGAATCATGAGTGCTGTTTAGCTCAATCTGTGCTTTGCTGCATGTCTGTAATTCAGAAGAAGTGGGAGGATTTGCTGAAGACAGAGAATGCCTCTTACGCATAAGAATCAAAGAGGGAGTGTAAAGACTTAAAACCTGAGGGAGCAGCAGGTGTTTGTGTATGATGGCAAACTTCAGGGCAAGTGATGCAAAGCCAGCCAAACATCCAGCAAGGCCAGTTATTAGCCCAGACTGAGGAATCCAACTTACTTTGACTGTGCTGTAATCTTCGTATATAACAAAAGCCGTCCTTGCCTTCACTTCCATAAGCCACGTTGTGCTGCTGCTCAGTCCACTAATCAACCACTGGGTTTCTAACAACCTAATTATTCCCGCTACCTTCTTGCAATTTTGCTTTTATGAATTTAGTTTGAGTTTAGCTAGCTGGCCAGCTGAGCCTCTGTCCTGCTTGTTAAGCAGCCGCTCCTTTGCTTGTTAAAGAGCTGAGTATCTCGCAAATGCAATGATTAATAAAATGATTGATACATATGGAACACCCAGTGAATGTTCTGCATGTGACTAATAGAAGCCAAGGCACGTATCATTGATGCTCTGTGCAAGTGACATGGCTTTCCTTTTCTCCGGGATATTATCTTAAAGACTAATCTTTATAAAAAGCAAATACATTTTAGTGAGGGTGAAAAATATACTTTACACATTGGAATTTACCTGTCTGGATTAGATGCATGGAATTGGTTGCATTACACAGTCTTGGTCCTGATATGCTTATAATATTGGCACTTAGTTGCATTTTGACAAGCCAAGTTAATTACTGACACTCAACCTGACTGAAAGGTCACCTGCAAAATCAAACAAAAATTGGGTTGGGTCTCTTTTATGTGCCTCTTTATGGTCCATAAAGAAGGACCAGGGAAGATTTTTGTTTGTATGTTCTATTTTTAACCGGGATTGATTTGAGTTTTCTTTCCTGCTTAGAACATAAGAATGGCCATTCTGGGTCAGACCAAAGGTCCATGTAGCCCAGTATCCTGTCTTCCAACAGTGGCCAGTGCCAGGTGCCCCAGAGGCAATGAACAGAACCGGTAATCATCAAGTGATCCATCCCCTGTTGCCCATTCCCAGCTTCTGGCAAACAGAGGCTAGGGACACCATCCCTCCCCATCCTGGCTAACAGCCACTGATGGACCTATCCTCCATGAATTTATCTAGTTCTTTTTTGAACCCTGTTATAGTCTTGGCCTTCACAACATCCTCTGGCAAAGAATTCCACAGGTTAACTGTGCGTTGTGTGAAGAAATACTTCTAGGGCTGTCGATTAGTCGCAGTTAACTCATGCAATTAACTTAAAAAAATTAATTGAGATTAAAAAAATGAATCATGATTAATAGCACTGCTAAACAATAAAATACCAATTGAAATTTATTAAATATTTTTGATATTTTTCCACATTTTCAAATACTGATTTCTATTACAACACAGAATACAAAGTGTACAGTGCTCACTTTATATTATTATTTTTTATTACAAATATTTGCATTGTAAAAATGAAAATCAAAAGAAATCATATTTTTCAATTCACCGCTTACAAGTACTGTAGTGCCATCTCTTTCTTGTGAAAGTGTAACTTACAAATGTAGATTTTTTTTTGGTTACATAACTGCACTCAAAACCAAAACACTGTAAAACTTTAGAGCCTACGAAGTCCACTCAGTCCTCCTCCTTGTTCAGCCAATCGCTAAGACAAACAAGTTTGTTTACATTTACGGGAGATACTACTCCCTGCTTCTTATTTACAGTGTCACCTGAAAATGAGAACAGGCATTCGCATGGCACTTTTGTAGCCAGCATTGCAAGGTATCTACATGCCAGATATGCTAAACATTTGTATACCCGTTCATGCTTCGGCCACCATTCCAGAGGACATGCTTCCATGCTGATGATGCTTATTAAAAAAAATAGTGCATTAATTAAATTTGTGACTGAACTCCTTGGGGGAGAACTGTATGTCTCCTGTTCTGTTTTACCCGCATTCTGCATATATTTCAAGTTATAGAAGTCTCGGATGATGACTCAGCACATGTTTGTTTTAAGAACACTTTCACAGCAGATTTGACAAAACGCAAAGAAGGTACCAATGTGAGATTTCTAAGGATAGCTACAGCATTCGACTCAAGATTGAAGAATCTGAAGTGTCTTCCAAAATCTGATCGGGACGGGGTGTGGAGCATGCTTTCAGAAGTCTTAAAAGAGCAGCACTCCAATGCAGAAACTACAGAACCCGAACCACCCAAAAAAAAGAAAATCAACCTTCTGCTGGTGGCGTCTGACTCAGATGATGAAAATGAACATGCGTCGGTCCGCTCTACTTTGGATTGTTATCGAGCAAAACCTGTCATCAGCATGGATGCACGTCCTCTGGAATGGTGGTTGAAGCATGAAGGGACATATGAATCTTAGCACATCTAGCACATAAATATCATGTGATGCCAGCTACAACAATGCCATGCGAACGCCTGTTCTCACTTTCAGGTGACATTGTAAAAAAGAAGCAGGCAACATTATCTCCTGCAAATTGTAACCAAGCTTGTTTGTCTGAGCAATTGGCTGAAGTAGGACTGAGTGGACTTGTAGGCGCTAAAGTTTTACATCGTTTTATTTTTGAATGCAGTTATTTTTTGTACATAATTCTACATTTGTAAGTTCAACTTGTATTAGATGAATTGAAAAATACTATTTCTTTTGGTTTTACTGTGAAAATATTTGCAATCAAAATAAAGTGAGCACTGTACACTTTGTAGTCTGTGGTGTAATTGAAATCAATATATTTGAAAATGTAGATAACATCCAAAAATATTTAAATAAATGATATTCGATTATTGTTTAAGAGCACGATTAATCACAATTAATTTTTCTAATCACTTGACAGCCTTAAATATTTCCTTTTGTTTGTTTTAAACCTGCTGCCTATTAATTTCAATTGGTGACCCCCTAGTTCTTGTGTTATGAAGAGTAAATAACACTTATTTCCTTTCTCCACACCAGTCATGATTTTATAGACCTCTATCATATCTCCCCTTAGTCGTCTCTTTTCCAAGCTGAAAAGTCCCAATCTTATTAATTTCTCCTCATATAGAAGCTGTTCCATGCCCCTAATCATTTTTGTTGCCCTTTTCTGTACCTTTTCCAATTCCAATATATCTTTTTTGAGATGGGGTGACCACATCTGCACACAGTATTCAAGATGTGGATGTACCATGGATTTATATAGAGGTAATATGATATTTTCTGTCTTATTATCTATCCCTTTCTTAATGATTCCCAACATTCTTGATTCTTTTATTAGAAATTCAGAGCTTGTTTACCCTGAAAGATTCTGTGGACCACCGGAGAACTGTTAGGATTATGACAGCGCAGAACGAAGGTGTGAAATCAGATTAATTGAGAGAGGAGGTAATTTTTAGTCAGGCTCTTTAGAGTTCTTGGGGTTTGATTGCTTCTTGTAAACTCCTGTTTAATGCAGTTGCCCAAACAACTCTTGAAACAAATATCTTTGCTAAAGAATCAACACTTTGCTCCCTTTGGCCAATGGAGCTTTTAATCCACATCTCTGAGACTACCCCTACTCCCCTCCCAAGTTCTATGACAAAGGGAAGAATAGGCCTGACAGTCCTTATATTGCTAAGGTGAAAAGTGTGGTGGGGGGAACCCTTAAAGATGTCTCTCATTCCTTCATATGTGATAAAGTAACAATACATAAATAATGTAAATAAAATAGGGGGCATAACCCCCTTTTTTCTCCCCTTTTGCAGATCATTGCTAAAGGGGATAAACTGAATCATACAAATGTATGGCCAGATTTTGAGCTGGTGTAAATCAGTATCGTTATGGCAACTGAAATGGAGCTACACCAATTTACAGCAGCTGAGGATCTCTACCATAATTTTTGTTTAAAAGTTTTTCTTCCGGTGTTACAAGATTTTCCTACAACTCTCAGAAACATCTGAAGATGTGATGTCAAAACAGTGGTGTCCCACCCTTGTCTGGAGCCACTAACTACAAAGGACTCTAGAATTAGACAGAAACAATTCTCTGCTCTGGTAGCTGTTTGTGTAAACCTTGCTTATCTCTACGATCTGGCCAGCAATGTTAAATTACACTCTGTGTAATGTATAGTTAGGCGCAGACAATTAAATACCAATGAAAATGGTATCCCAGCCAACAGGGCAGAAGAGAAGCAGTCATAATCCACTTGGCAGCTGGGGGAGACAGGCAGAAAATATTAACCTTCCTCTTATGCCTTTTCTCTAACCTCCATTTTATCTCTGTCTGTCTGTCTTGTCTTGCCGGCATTGTCTGCACAGCAAAACTTAAACCCCTACCTAGCACGACTGCCAGTAATTGATTTGGCTGAATTACTACTGAGCATGCTAAAGATGCAAGTAGAGACAAAGAAACTGTGTTCAGCTATTGTGCTGAAGCCCAAATTCTAAGCATGGTCCTTCCTCATCCTCACTCGAAGTCTGACTGCACTCAGGACCAGTTTATGTAAACCAGTGGCTGACAACACGTTCAGTGGCCCCTTAATATTACAGTCCAGACAAGTCTTCTAGCTTTCATTGATTGGTTTCTAGCATGAAAAGCCCACTGGGCTCCTCATCCCATCCCAGTAAGGAAGTGTCTTGACTGCCGAGGAATGATAAAACTACGTCTAAAGGGCCCTATCCAGTGTCCGCTAAAGTTAGTGGGATTGTTTTCAGTGAGATTGGATCAGAGCAAGAGCACAAGGAGAGTTGGTCTCCTACTGAAGTCAATGGAAAGGTTCTGTAAGGTACTTCCTATCAGTGATCAGAGTTCACACACGAGGTCTGATTGCCAGGAGATCCAATCCAAGGGGACGAGGCAGCGAGGCAGCTGGTAGGGTCAGGTGAGGCAGCAACACAGGGTCAGGAGCAGTGACAAGGCAGGGTCAGGTGGGTCTGAGTAGCAACTAGTGGGAAATTGCTCAGACAAGTCCAGAAAGGAAGAAGGAAGTTTATATATAACCACTAGCCAATCAGGGTCAAGACTATGTGGCCAACCAGGAGGCGGGTTGTAGAGCCCTGGACGCTGACCTAGCCAAGGAATTTGCTGGTAATCCGATGTGTCGGGTGTCCCAACGGCCACTGTTGCTTCCCAAAAATCCAGTGGGCCTGGGTTTGAGACCAGGGTCCTGACAGGTTTCCATTGATTTCAACAGATGCTGGCCCTTAAGCCTTAGTTGATTTTCATTGGGAGTGGGGTGCCAAACTCACTTAGGCCCTTTGGAAAATCCTAGACCTAAAGCCATTTCCTGCATGAGAGTTCTGTACGTTATTAGTTCTATTGTTCCAGACCGAGATACTCTGTGGGCATCAGGAATTTAGTTGCCTTGTAAACTAACCATGAATTGAGACCATCCGTAATCTTTCGCCTCCTGTTGGAGCCAGGGTTTATCATTAGGCTGAACTTTCACGCAAGAAAGGGATGTGAAGGCAGGCGTGTCCAGTATTCCCACAAATATAATTCCATATGCATGCAATGCTGTCTCCTATTCACCAAGCCCCAACCTATGTCACATTCAAGTCCCTCCTTAAGATTCACTTCACTTCTCCCACAATACCCATAAGAAGAGAACTGTGTCAAATATTTTAAGACATCAAAACCCTCCTGTGAGTTGTTTCTTCTTCTCGGCTTCCCAGTAAATCCCATTTTCTCCATATGGTAGGAAGTAACCCAGGGAAGCGAACTTGGACTTGCTGCATGGAGGACCCAGCCAGTATTGCTTCCCACAAGTCCCTGGGCTGAAACTCGGTGGAGAGGGAGGCCATGGGTCCCCCACCTCACCTCTTAAGGACTGAGGCCCAGATGCTGGTGGAAAACCGAAGATTCCTGGCTTAAGGTCAGGAACAGGCACCACTACCATCCTGAGAGAGGGGCACATGGCCAGAAGTCGGGTGTGCTAACCACTAGGCTACTCGGCCTTCTAAGCCCCCTATCATAATGAGCTTGACTAGAAAGTGTGCTCTAGTGGCTGAAGCAAGGACAAGGCAACAGAATTCTTAAGTTTTATTCCTGTCTCTGCCACTGATTTTCTGTCTGGTCTTGGCCAAGTCACTTCTCTGCATCTCAGTTCACCAATTTGTAAAACAGAGGGAACCATTTGGATCCATCTTTACCATAGGTCTTGGGAGGTTTAATGCATTAGTGTTTATGAAGTACTTTGCAAGTCTTGAATGGAAGTGCCCAAGATATGCATAGGAAGTTACATGTGCTATCAAATAGTGAATAATTCTTAGCAAATAATGTATTCCAGTTCTTTCTGTTTACAAATTGTCCATAAACAGCTGCTGATTTTCTCATATTGATGTGTTGTTGCCAGTTAATGTGAGTGACTAGCCTTTGGCCCAGAGCGTGTTTCATGAGCAAATTGTAGTTAGTGTCCAACGTTTGAATTATAAGCCATGGTGGTTGAGCATGACCTATGAGCTCCTTAGTGCTCAGACTCCAGTTCACATATTCAAAATTAATTTTCTATGGATAGTTACTTAAAATTCACCACCTCCATGTACATTTCATGCCTGCAAACTCATTCACTAGGAGAGTTACAGAAAGTGAATGCAAAAAAAGGGGCACAAATGTATCCAGAGTGAATTCTGCTTTTTATTCCCAATATGCATGGAAAACAGTTTTCAGGTACTTGTCGAGTTCTGCTACCAAGTTCTCATACAAAACATCCAGCCCACTTCAGAACATCTCCCACAGAACCAACTCTGCATCTTCTGGAGAGGCCCCTACACCCACGGTATATCCCATGAGGAGACGTCTAGCTCCCAGTCTGTGGTCACTTTATGCCAGCGAAACTGATGCAAAGTGGCCACACCACTGGATGTTGTACCTCCATCCGTCACGTGAGGATAATATATGCCTGATCCATTGGATGCTGTGAGACTCAGTGCACTATAAAGTGTTTTGAGATCCTTGGAAGAAAAGGTGCTATAAGTCACTGAAACGTATTTTATTTATATTTCAATAATAATGTGAGCTCTTTACTAATAACATAATATGAGCAAAAAGAAAAGGAGTACTTGTGGCACCTTAGAGACTAACCAATTTAATTGAGCATGAGCTTTCGTGAGCTACAGCATGTTTCATGCACTATGGTGGCCTCTGTAGAGACATCAACCCTGCTATGAAGGTCCAGATCTATAGAACCATGGTTACACATCAATGCTATCATACAGCAGTGAAACGTGGGCATGGAGGAAGGTCAAGAACACCAGATTGTTTTTGTTGTCTTCCTCAGCTGCTTCATATTAAATGGCAGGACAAGATCAGAAATGAGGATTTTTGTAGCTAAACCCACCTACCACCTCCATCAGCACTCGCTTGGTTTCAGTGGCTTTCTTTGTACAGGCATATTACTAGGATAAAAGACCAACGAATTCTGAAGCATGTCTGACGAGGAATGCTGCTCCATGGCCGATGAGCATGGATTTGTTCACCAAAAGCTTTGATGGCGCAATAAGATTCCCAATGATGGACATTAAATGGTCTGGCTGGATTTTCAGTTTTAAGGACCTACCTAGAGATCGACCTGCATGGCATTTGATCTGCCAGGAGGCTATGTCCCTTTGGGATTTGCCATGATGCCAGATTACTCCATAATCTGAAGTAACCAGACATGAGCAAAATAGTATCCAAACCCTGCTAAACTTTGAGGGTTCTGATTAAATGTACCTCGGATCTGAACTGTCCCTTGTTTCACCCGTCTCTACAAATAACTTCAGCTTGGGTATCATAGAATCCTAGAATATCAGGGTTGGAAGGGACCTCAGGAGGTCATCTAGTCCAACCCCCTGCTCAAAGCAGGACCAATCCCCAACTAAATCATCCAAATTAGATGGTAGATGGGTGCACATTTAAATATCACGGACCTGATCCTGCTATTACTGAAGCTTTGTTTCTTTGCTGTTCCCCAGCAGGTGCTGCTAAATACTTTATCTCCTTTGGGTCTGAAGATGCTACTTGTGTAATGAGAGGAGATCCAATTACAGGGTTATCCAATTTACCTTCCCAAAAGGTAAGTCCTGTTGAAAATGACACAGCAGGGCTGCCTGCTGCTGTGGCCAGTTCCTTGGATAAAGAAAGATCTTAGGAAGATATTTGTGTGGGGTTTGTTTTCTTCATTGTGTATTCCCACAACTTGGACCCCAGTGCTCTCTGAAACAGCAGGGAGCTAGAAATGGGTTCTGTGGCAGGGGGCAGTGTGTCCTCTCTGATCACTAATGAGCAAGGAGTTAATCTCAGCTCAGCAGCCCCTCACAACCACCACCACCTGCTCCCAGTGCTCAGGAGAAGGACTATATATTAGCTGCTGGGGAGACAGAAAGGAGAGGAACTGCCTAGGTCTGTGCTGAATCCACAACTAGGCCTATCTTGACATTATCCTTTAAAGTGAGTTCTGGTCCCTGTGTTTTGTTTCTGCCACCTCCGTCTACTAGCTTGCAGGGTCAAACCCAGGCCCTGGCTCAGAACATTGCGGAGAAGTGTAGACTCAGATCTGAACCACACAGCTGGCAAATGAGCAGCACACGCAGAACTCTCCGCTTCAGGGCCTCCACAAGAAACACTTGTTAAATTGGAGCAGGGTTTTCCGAGGCCAGGTAGGTAAGCACGTATTCCTTTATCTTCCGAACACCGCTCTGAGCCTGGAGTTAGGTCAGTTTTGGGGGCAGAGTTCAGTTCCTGTTCCATAAAGAAACAGAAGCTTCCAGACTTACGGCCTGCCAAGCACAGAGCATTTGTGTATGACATGAATTAGTCTCTTCCTTGTCCTTCATAACTAGTAACTGTGGAACATTGGGCTGTGAGGTCTATGGCCAGTATATTATCAGGCTTCCCCTAATGTTAACTTCCAGACCTTGATTGTGATGGCTTATTTAGCCATATTATCATTATTATTTGAATTCCCAGAGCATCTAGAGGCTTCCGGTCAGGATCAGGGCCCCACTATGTTGGATGACATTGAACAAATAACAGTCCCTACCCCAGACAGTTCTCAGTCTCAGAACTCACTGCCGCCGCCTTCATCTTGAAATCTCAAAGGCCTCTGTTGTCTGGAGAGACAGAGGCCATTTTGTGTTTAAAATTGGTGTGTGTTTCACTGCTTTCCCACTTGCACCTGACGTGTAATGTGCCTCACCATTTAGGTCCTTGCTGAGTTGGACCGTCTCCTGTGCTGTCCAGCTGTTGCTCGCGAAATAAGGAGGAGCTACATTTCAAAATTCACTTAAAAGCAATATCAAAAAACCCGGAAAGGCTTTGATCTTTCTAAATATTCCCTTTGTTCTGTCATTCGGCAATTCCTGTGTGCTTCAAAGGTAAGGTAACAATCCACTCTCTGTACTCTTCCCTGAACTGTGGTCATAAACTCACCCCTGACATACAGTTTAAATAACCCAGAGCCCTACAACCTTCAAATCAAGTAATGAAGATCTTTCCACTGTTCATTTTGTTAGATTAATAAAAGGCTACAATTTTCTCAAGACTCTCTCCTTGTGGTTCTTCCTCCCTGTGATGTAGCATTGGCTGTTCAAAGACGTACTGTGACGTTTCCAACAGTAAATAACAAAGTCATGTTGCCGCCTCTAGCCATAGACAGCACTGCCTTGGGCCTTCCTCATGCTGCCCACTTAACGGTAACAGTGCAGCATATGGGAGACAGAGTAACACCTCTGCTTTGGCGTGGAGTCTTCTACCTTTAACAAAATAATGGTGGATTGCTCAGCCTAGAGGCACTCTGGGGAATGCTAGCTAAATCCAATGAGGAAAGAGTGTTGTTTAGTGGCAAATGCAGGGGACTGCAGATCGGTCAATCTGCCACATTCCCTGTATGTGAAATTCAGTCACGGGGCAGGGATCAGCACAAGGCCTGTTTAAGCCCTCTTTTGAGGACCGAAGTGATGTATGAGTCTTATGGTGGCTCTCTGCATGGGGTCAACGTCTCCCCGTATGACCTTGGGCAAAACACTTTAACCCTTTTTGTGAAATCAGTGTGGGAAGTTGTTTGTGGGATCGCATACTGGAATGTGAACACTAGTAAAGAGATTGGTGATTTCCTTAATCAGGGAGGCAGCTTGGCTTAGTGGATAGGGCATTGAACTAAGCCTCAGGAGCTCTGGGTTTGGTTCCCAGCTCTGTCACTGGGTGAGCGTGGCCAAGTCCCTTCTCTGCACCTCATGGTCCCTGTCTGTTACATGGGGATGTGCCTGATGTCCTTTGTAAAATGCTTTGAGTTCCAGTGCTATAAGAGAGCATAAGCCTTCTTATCTTTCAAACGAAAGATGCCAGAGCAATGTGTGTTGTTTTATTATTATTTGATTGAAATAGAAACTTTTCATTAAATCTTGTATTTCCCATGGCTGTTCTTTCCTCTCTGAGGAAGAAAACAAGCCAAACAAAGCAACCTCACCAATGTTAGATAAGAGGGGTTTAGCGGGAAATGCTGGTAGGAAATGAAGGAAATAAATACACAACAATAATTACACTGTAAAGCTTCCAATTTGTATTTCTATATGTCATTTACATAATAACAAAGCTGAACCATTTGGTAGCTAATGACACAGGCTGATCTCAAGGTTTTGTTTTCTTGTAAGTTCCTTTCAATGGAAGCACTTTGATGTCTGTCAGCAACACATGCTCTTTTTGAGACAGTCTCCTATTTAGTTATTGACACTGTGTCCAAGGCCTGTTTTCCCCCTCCTCATGCTTAGATATTGACAATATGTCTAAGAACTCTCTTTCCCGCACCTCCTCTCCTCTCTTCTCTATTTCCAAGGCCGAACTTGTGAGCCCAAAATGGTAACTGGGCCAAAAATGTAAAAAACTGAGTCTAGGTCCTTTCTTTGAGCCTGATCCTGTGTGGTGGTGTTATTGAGAGCAGAGGATTTCCCAGACCCTTGCCCCTCTGTTGGGCCCTGTGCTGCAGTATTGTTTCATGGGTGAATCAGAAAACATGAATGCTGTTCCCAGCTCTGCCACTAACTGATCTGCCACGTGACAAGTAAAAATCACATGACCGCTCTGTGCCTCAGTTTCCCCATCTGTGCAATGGGGATAATGTTTGATTTGGTAAAGCACTTCAGGATCTTTACATAAAAAGTGTTCTGAGAATTAGGTGCTGTTATTATGGGCCCAAATTCTGAGGTCCTTTCTTGCTTTGTATTCAGTGCTTACTCAGACATAGCTCCCTTTGATTTGGATGGGAGTTAGTAATAATGACTGCCTTATTCAGACTATTAATTACTCGCTGTAAAGTCAACAGGGCAAGCACACATCTTAAAGAACAGTTGCACTTAAAAAGGTTTTTTTTAAATGAATAGAGGCTGATGGAAGTGTGGGGAGACAGGTTACTTCCTGCATATTTGGTGGGAATACCCTCACTTAGTTCCTGCATCTCAGCAGTAACTCTCTCCCATAGGCTCCTACAATCTTTCTTATGGGATTAGGCAGTGAGGGAATTTATGCTGTCAAAGGAGACAACAGAATTCCCAGCTCAGGATGGCTGCAGTATCCCACTGAATACAGAAAGAAGAACTGATGTTGAAACGTGGATGACCAAAATATGGGCTACATGAGTCATGGAAAACCTGACCGACTCAGAAAGTCTACATGAGGGAGACGATTTCAAACTATTGTTAAAATTAAGGAAACACAAACCATGGCCCCATCATTTTACTGAAGCCTTTACCCCTTGGAAAGTCTTTTAAGTGTTATTTTTTGGTTGGTTGATTTGACGTTTGTCGTGTGTTTATTGGATTCCTACTGAGTTTATAAAATCAGCTTACAAAAAAGGTGCAATGCGGAGAGATGGGTAAGCTCTTGGGGGCAGGAACTCTCTCTGCATGTGTACAGTGCCTAGCACAAAAGGGACTTTGAGCATGGTAGGGGGTTTCTAAGAATTACAGTACCTAAATATGAAATAATACGAATGGATAAACTAGCAGGTGAAGATGCTGTCACATTAAATGTGCTCCTGCTATAAATGCAACCCACCACCAATAAAATCCTGCCACAATTAGAAGAACAAAACACACAGGAACAGCGAGAACGTCTGGATTACTCAAACTATATGGATACAATTTGAGGGGGAAATTTGAGGGTGGTTTTTCTGTTTTGGGGTTTTATTTGTTTGGTTTGCCAGGAGTTCACATGCCTGATTTCAGATTTCTAATGACAACCAATACAACCTGATGGGCAACCCATTCTGATTTTTGTTTGATCAAGCTGGATACAGAGCAAATACAGCACTTGCAAAGGTTCCAAATAGCATGGCCAGCATGTGCACTAAGGGATGTTTGTAAACCCTGCCCAGTGCCAACACATCAATCCAGTTTTCTCCACGATGTTAACAGCAGAGCATTGCTGGAATCTTCTAAGAATACTTTCTTTTGAGAGAACTGCTGCCTTTTCTTTCTATAGACTGTTTTTCTTCCCATCATCACTAACTACCTCAGAGAGAGACAAGGTCCAGTCAGCATTGAATTAGGGACTGAAAGGATGAATGAGTCACTTAAGTCTTATATGTGGATCCTCAATTTATGAGAGGTCAATGTGAAAAGAAATAGTTTGGGCCAAATTCATCACTCATTCAGTGGAGTTACACCAAAGATTAATGTGGCCCCTTGATGCTGACTCCCTCTTTGTCCTGCGGTGAGTCATTTCATGTTTCTGCCTCAGTTTCTCCATCTGTAAATTGGGCAGAATAATAATTCCATACCTCACAAGCTATTGTGAGGATTAGTTACTTAAAGGTTGTAAATGCTTTGAAGGTGAAACATACTGAATAAGAGTGAAAGCATAGTCATTAATACAGTAATTACAAATCCTAACAGTATGCTCTACTCCCTTTTCCCCAGGGATCAGGAAGCATTGTACAAACTCTATTGTACTGTATAAAGGTCCAGGCCTCTAGCTCTTACTCATACGAGTTGTCCCTTTAAAACCACTGTGTGTGTGTGTGTAAGGGGTGTGGTTTCAGGCCTAGTACTGTACAAAAAAATAGCTGGGTTAATCATTGTAGCAGCAGTTGACACAATGCTGCAGTCACCAGGGCTCCAAGCTCCTCCTTTACAGGCATAAAGGAATCTTGGTTTAATGGGGTTGGCACAGAGTCTCAGTCATCATGGAACTCCAACCAGAGTCCCTGTATCAAAACACGGGGAGCAGGAGGTGATTTGATAAAAAGTCAGTTGGGGTGGTCAGGTAGTCAAAATCAGAAAAGGCTCAGGAAATGATTATCCACCTCTGGGGAGTAAGCCATTCCTTCCACACTTTCCTCTAAACACTCCTAATTGTGTTCCAAATGATTTACTTGTGCATTGTAAAGCCTCCAGGAATGCCTCTTTTAATAACCCCTTTGCTATTGGCTCTTCAGTCCACTTATCTGTTGCTGGTGCTCCCTGAGAATCCACTGAAATTGTTTATTTGGATCCATTGAAGCCCATGGAAGGTTAGAGTGAAGCGTGGACCAGTTACACCTTGTACCACTCAGTATCTATATTATATTATTATATATAGATACTATACTATATGCAAAACCTCAATACATCATGCACAGGACGGTACATAAAGCAGGAAAACTATTCTACATTGCAATAAAAATTCAAAAATCCATTGCAAGAGGTTTCAGGTATTGCTATAGTTTGGAAGAAAGTGTTACTTAAAAATTTATGAATGCCCAACCATATTTTAAGGGGGCAAATTCAGAGCTAACGCTGGCTTATCTTACTCACCCAAGCAGATCCCTTGTCTTCAGTGGGACAGCTCAGATGAGTAAGGCAACTGGACTGGCTCTAAGGTAGTGCTGGATACAGTGTGTGTTTTTTCTTTCTTCTCTGCCTGCTAAGGAATGAATTCTGCTCCCATTAGAATTAGTGTGAGTAGTAGGTGTAAATCTGATGGCATAATTTGGCCCTTAGATACATGGATGCCACGGTGATTGGGCTTGATATAAGAACTCAAGTACATTGTGTGCAAAATTGCTTGCTGAAAATAGTCTGGGTTCTTTCTGCACTTATAATTCCAAATGACCTTCTCTTTATCTGCCAGCCTAGACTTGTTTTTAGACAGTGGATCAATCAATGTATTCCTAAGAGTGGTGTAAAATTCACATTTCAGTGGCCAGAGAACTAGATCCTCCATTTGGCCCATCCCACCAGGGACATGATCTCAGGACTTTTGATGTGTCATTCTATCTACCTAAAAAGATAGCTGATCCCATCAGAGCCACCCAGACCTGTCTGGAATATCCAGCAGCTAATCCATCCACAGAAAAGATGTACCTCTCCCCTGCTGGTGCATTACAGCATGAGGCCTCAGTTGTGCTTTCCCTTTAAGGATGGAAAGAGGCACATTGTTGTTTATCTATATTTCAGTAGTGCCTATCAACTCCAATCAAGGATCACGGCCGAAGGGTGCAAAGCATGGGAGGACTAGTAATAAAGATAACTGTACCTAAGTCCAGAGAGAATACAATCTAGGTGTCAGAATAAAAACAAGACAAATGGGGATGGAGGAGTTAAGTGAATGAGGTGGTTATAAAAAGAATTTATCATAAAAGCAGAGGTCAGTTTGCCACTTGCTTTACCTGTGCCAGACAGAAGTGGGTTTTGGGGCATCACAACAGAGGTAAGTTTCAAGGAGGGATTTAAAACATACTGAGGTTGCAGCTTTACCAATACTGCAGGGGAGTTTCCCCCATGTGCAGGAGTGTTAAAGGGAGAAGTGGACAGGTGGGCAATTGAAGCTGCCCTCTCTGGCAGAGTGAAGGCAGAGATTGGTATCTCAATAAGCTAGTAGATATAGGTTGGGTGGGGCAAAATGCGGAAGGCCTTGAAAGCAGAATGAATGAGGAAACACACAGTGTGGGGTGAGGTGGTCAGTACAAAGAGCTGGGAAGCTAAATGTAATCACAACATTTGGAATGGACCTGAGGGGAGCAAAGCGGCTGGTTACAAGGCTAAATAAGGGATTGCAGTAGTTAAGGGGAACAGGACAAAGGCCTGAACAAGAGCCTTGGCAGTCCATACAGGCAAGGCTAAGTCTGAGAAATGTTACGCAGGACGAAGGGGCAAGACTTGGATGTGTGGGTAAAGGGCCATTTCCAAGATGACACCTGAGTAACTGGGAGGATGGTGGTGTTCTCCATGGTGAGGGAGGGATGGAGAAGGAAAGTCCTGGGGGGATGTGGATCAAAATCTCAGTGTTTGTACCTGTTGAACTTAAGTTCCCAGCTGGCCATTCACAAAGACGTCAGCTGTATCACGATTTGAGACAACACAGTTTCAGAGTTGACATGACAACCAACATTTGTGGGCTTCACTTCTGTTTTTTGGAGGCAACCCCTGGGTCCAAGTAAGTTTTGAGCTGTACACAAATCACACAAACCAAGAACAATTTAAGGTTTCATGTACAACTACAACGGGATGAAAACTCCAGTAATGTAGCCCAGCATCAAATTCATCTGTGCCACAAACAGTATTGGATGGCTGAACGTGTCAGTATGAGGAGGGGGGTACTTTGAAACTATTTCTTAGGGGCAATTATTTCTCATACACCTCGCAATTAAACAGAGGAAAGACTAATTACTCTTGCAGGACAACTCAATTCGCTGCAGGTGTGCTACTAACTCAGGCTTGTATGAAACATAATGAAAGCAAACCACTCGGAGTTTCATGTCGATCACCTACCTCGGGCTAGTAGACTCGGCCAGATGCCAGGACTACTCACCCAAGTGAAGACTAATCTCATGAGTAAGGGCTGCAGGAACAGACCCCATCAACATTACAAGCAAAAAATCCAAAAGGCCCATGGATTTAGGTGAAAAAGACCTGTCCATTCACCTCTGGGGCTGCAGTTCAAGTTCACCCAGCATTGAGAGGATAATCATTTGCATTACATTAACACTCTCCACTGTGTGCATTGTAACAATTTGGAGTACGGGGGTGATCTTTCTCTGCTCTTCACCATGCCCAGGAATGAGTCATGATGGAGAATGAATTACCTGTCACTCACTGAAAAGAAGTTTCCTCCAGACAATGGGCTGAGGTCAGTGTTGTGGCAGAGTAGAGGACAGCTGATGGATCGTGGGGGGGAAGGCAAACTTAATTTTCCAGGGCTTTATGTGCTTGTAAGTTATTTTTGAATGCACTGACATTCCTACGGTGAGAGAAGAATGTAAATCACATGCGCTAGAGTGAAATGCTTTTGTGGAAGTTACAGATCGTCTCGTGACATAGGACCAGATAGGGTGTAAAGTTGCGCCCACTTCTGCCCAGGCTGCATTTGCCCCAGAGAGAAAAGAAAATGAAAGTACTCCTATATCATTTTGAATGAGTCATTGGCAACTGTATCTGATCTAAAGCCCACTGAAATCAACAAAGACTTCATTGAGTTTTGGACCAGGCCATCAAAACCCATTATTGCATGAAGTTCTAAAAATCCCCCAAATTCCCTTTAAATTCTTTAGTAAAACTTTGCTTTTCTTTTTTAGGTGGAATCAGAAAACAGCTTGCAAAAGAAGTTTCCTGATCTCACCAAGTATCCCAGGTGAAGAGACTGATTCACTTTACCCAGAAATGCCCATGAGTGACATTTTGAGCATTAAAGAAACGAGAAAATAGCATTGATGTGAGCTTGTAGGGTCCTAAAAAAAGTAAGGATACAAGAAACCACAAAGGAAAACCATGGTGGGCCAATAAAATAAAGTTTCAGGAGTATCAGGTAACAGAACAGTTGTTCTGTCATCTATAGATGAAATTCACTGCTGTGCAGAGGGCTTATACACCACTTAAGTCATATTTTGAGGGTTTAAGCAGGATTGAATTGGCCTGTGTTGGCCCTCCGTACAGTATTACTCAAGTCTTGTCTACACTGGGAATTTCAGCCACTGATGTAACTGCACGAGGGAAACCCCCAAGTGTCAACAAGGAAACCTGTGATTAGTCCTCGTGAATTTATTCCTGCCTGCTACCAGGATAAATTCCATCAGTGCAAATCCTGCCTTCCCTTGTTGACACTTGTGTGTTGGCACAAGTGGAAATGAGCCACATTAGTGGGTGGCAATCGATTGCTGGATTTGGGGCAAAGTTCCAGTGTAGATAAGGCTTAAGGTGTATGTGTTAATGAGCAACTTTCAATGGCAAATTTCCAAAGGGATCTTTAAAATCCCACTTGCTAACTCTTCTGCCAAATGGCTGCCTGTGCAAAATGTGGGGGTTCAGCTTTAGAGGCCAAGTTGGAAATTTATCTCTAAAGGTTTTGGAAGAAATTGAATACCTTTTAGAAGAAAAGTAAATGATAATAGTGCTGCTCTTTTACGTGTTCCCCTGGCTAGAGGTGGAAAACATTTGGATTTTATCTGTGCTTTTTTGAAAAAAGAGAAGACAGCACTGGTGTAAACTTGTACAAACATTACCTCTCTATACCTCTTATTAACTCTAAATAAATCATAGATTTACTGTTTGTTCCTACCTTATGTTCAGCAGCCTTTCCATATTAACAAGGGAAAGAGCTGATTAATAATGTCTTTTTTCCATAAGTAAACCACTACAGCAGGGGTAATGTTAGTAGAACAGACAGTGTCATCAAGATTTAATGTGGGCTGCGTTGCACAGAGTTAAAGGGCCAGCTTGGTCCTGAGTATCTTGGAAATTCCCACTCTCTCTATGTACCACTATGACTCTAGACATCAGTTGTGGCACTGCTGATAATAATAGTCTCTAGGTTTGAATGCCTGGGGCCCACGGACAGGATGCCCTCCATGGAAGCCCCTTGACTCTGGAATACATTTCCTCCACTGGTCTGTCAGAGCCCAAGTCTGTTGTCATTTAAGGCACAGTGTAAGTTTCATCTGCTCCTGGTCCCATTATAATCAATAGGCATTTTGCCATCAACTTCACTAGAGTCATGATTTGGCCCTCAATGTCTTGCGGGAAGGGGGGTGATTATTAAGACCCCAATCCGGCAATCCACTCTGTGCTAGTGGATCCCTGTGTCTGTATGGACCCACACTGAGATCAAATGGGACTTCATGTGTGCACAGGGGTCTCTTAAACATGCAGCAACAGGCAAGTTAAGGGCCATAGTCTGGAAGTTCTATGAGCCAGAGCATCACGTGTCATTCATGTTCAGTACAGGGGTAAGCACAACTGGATGTCAGCAAAAGATGATGCTAACAATGAAGGGTGTGGGATGGAGGTTGAGACCCAGATCCTCAAAGGTACTGAACGGCCTAGCTGCGATGAAATCAATGGGATTTGAGGATCCAGGCCTGAGTTCATTTAGTGTGACATTGCCAATGAACACTGTGTCTAGACAGTAAGTTTTTGTATACATGCTCAGAACCTCTTGTTGGAAACAGAAACATAAAATAAATACATTGATCAATTTGGAAATGGAAAGGCAGCAGCTACAGTGTAAACAAGTCCCAGAAAATAAATTATTATCCTGGCTATTGTTCTTAGCAAACAATAGCAATGCTTTCAACCTGCTGTAGAGTCAGCTGAGGTCACTCCCCTCCACTTTCTGTACTGAAGTGGTATGGGCCACATACGCAGGGTCTCCTACATGCACAGATCAGTTCTTTGGGGTAGGGAGCATCAGTGGGGTCCTGGTGTATGACTAGATGCTCTTGCAATACACATAATAATGGGAGCATGATCAGGCCATGCACTTAAAGGTCAAGGGAATTTCTGAGCCCTTTAGCAGTCACCACACGTCTGTCACAAACTGATGTTGGTAAATCATTAGAGTGATGTTTATTCCAAAATAATAGTAGCAGTAATAATATTCTATCACTGTATTAATACTAATTCATAGAAAAACATGGAAATAGATGTCACAGCAACCCAAACCAATTCTTTTTTTCATCTTAATATTATCATTATTGCATGGAGTGAAATGTCTGCCATTGACAGATGGTCATTGTAATTATCACTAGAAAAACAGGTTCATCCTTCAAAAAGGGCAGCAACAGACTTTTAAAGGCAGGTGAAATTTTAAAAAAGGATTAGAATGGGATTATCCCTAAGAGAGAGAGAACAGGTGCATCAAAGATCCTCTGCTGAGAGAAAATCCACAGTCATTTTTAATTACATACTTTAAAATATTCCCTTCAAAGTCTGCGATTTGTGTTTCATACCAGCAATTTACACCCAAGATGGCATCAGTGAGGGTCAGAAAGTTAGAACGAAGTGAATATTCCTAAATGGAACACTTTGCATGCTTGCTTTCATTCTTTGAATGAAAAATACTACAAAGGTCTGGAAGCTAAGAGTGGGGGGAGCTTTCTACTATTCCAACTAGAAAACACGCTCATGTCTAGCCCAAGCCTTTCTATTTTTTTACAGAGCTCAGACACCAGTGCTGCTGCCTGGCCCTCCATGAAGAAATTATTTTAAAAAATACAAATGTTTGTTCTGAATGTTAGTACCCAGTGAACAAATACCACCACATCTATCGCTGCGATTGCACTGAATAGAGCTTTATATGCAGCAATGCACGTATTTGTTGAACTGGATTAAAAACATCTGTGGTACAACTACAGATGCTGGGAAAGATCCTTAGGTGGAGTTAGGTCAGTTTACCCCAGACGCTGACCTGGTCCAATATTTTTGCTCAAATTGATGGCTTTGTTTTCAGTCGCTACGCATGATTATGCAGTAGGATATGAAAAAACAAAATCACAGAACAGTAAAGCATGCCATTCAAAATCAATATAGGCACACAATAATCCTTGGGTTTCTGGATCCCATGGTGTTCGCTAGATTTGCACTTAAGAACATATTGTCCTGTACTATTAAACTTTCTAAACTGTCTAGAGTTAGAACAAAGACACTTCATGTTGTTGTTTTATTTATTGTGACTCTCCCCTGGAAACTTAACACTTACCTGATATGTTCCAAAAATATTGAGCTTGGTTCTCTTTCCATTTACGCTGCTGTAAATTGGGCGCAACCAATTTTAATTGATGTCCAGAGGCGTAAAACTGGCCTCGCTGAGAGGAGAGACAGGCCCTCTGATCTCAGTCTGTGATCTTCAGGAGCACGCTCCCCTCTGTTGCACAACACGGAGGGAAACAGATGGCACAAGTTGTTGCTCAAAGGGACCCGGAACCTCCAGCACAGATAAGTAATGCTGAAGCAATATGCTTTCTGAACAGGATATGTTCCAGTTAGGCAGCAGATCAAATGCTCTGTCAACACAGTATTGCCAGCTCTTGTGATCTTATTGTGGGTCTCACAATATTGGGTGTTTTTCTGAACATACCAGCTGCTGGAGTCAAGAGAAGCAAATTTCAGCTTTCATTTTAGAAAGAAAGAAGTTTCTAGCCCTCATGGCTGTGGAGAAAGACTTGAAAACAGGGTCCTTGTGAGAGCTCAGAAACTAAAAGGCAAATAAAAAGAGCCCAACATTTATTATTTTTTAAAAATGTCATGATTTTTAAGTCAATCTTGTGATTTTGGGGTCCTGACTTCTAAATACATGGCATTAGCAATGCTGCAACACTTCATGCCTTAACAACTTTTTGCGTCTGTGTTGTGGTTATAGTGTTTATGTCCTCTCACTACAGTATCTTTTCCCTGGGCTTGTCTCTTTCTGCTTTCTTGCACAGTGCCCCCATGCATGTAACACACTCCTGATGTCAGTGTGCTATATGCCTACTCCTTCCTCCTCCAGATCATTCTCCCCACGTGCTCCTTCTGTGAGACTTCCCAGAATTACTCCAATGGTTCAAACATATATGTATTTTTTTTATTCTTCAGTCCTTCTATGTCAGGGTGCCCCAAAATCTTGACCATTCAGCCCCATTTTTATCAAAGCAGATGGGCTCAGGCCCCACTTCCCCATGTCCTGAGCACACAGTTTTCCTACAGGTCAGCTGTTAATGAAGCACTAGACAACTAAGGTATATCCGGCTGTAGAAGACTTACCTGCACAGGTCCCACAAGGCTGGATGAGCTTGTCTCTATGCTGAGTTCAGCCAGGTGTGGAGAGACTGAGCCAAACTGGAGCTGGAGGGTGACCAAGAAATCCCTCCCCCAGGGGAGCAGGGTTCCATTGGGGGGCACATGCTGGGGAGGGTGGCTGAATGGGGTTATAAAGTAACAGGCCTTTAAGGGGAGCTGCCTCATCCCCAGCTCATCCCACTATTTGGTCATTCTCCCACGCCCCCAGTCTGTTCCCCTTGAAGACCCCATCCCCCACCAGCCCATCCCCACCACTGGGTTTTCTCTGCCTGAGTGGCCATCCCTGCATTCATGGCCCCTGTTGGCAAGGCCCCATGGTTACCCATCGCTACTGCCATTACTCACCCACCACACATGCTGGGCAGTATCAGCACCAGAGCGATGCCTCCAATGTCCAGGCAGAGTCCCTGCAGTGGAATCCCTGCTCACTCCCTGCACCCTGGCTGGGTGTCAAGGAGCGACTGCAAGTGAAGCCAGGACAGGTGCACAGGGGGTCCAAAATCCTAAGCAGCCATTGGCACTTTCTTCTTTTCGAGGTGGTAAATACAAAGGACAAAGAAGAGTTCTGGGCCCTTGCAGACACTGCCCACAGTTTGAGAAAAACCTGCTCTATATAATGAATGTGTCTGATCCCCCATGGAGGCCTGCCCCCCCGCCCACGGTGGCCTGGGGCCAGCTCCTCCCCCTGCAGAGGCCTGCCCCCCCCCCCACAGGGGGGCTGCGTAGGGCCCCAGAATAGCTAGGGACAGCCCTGTCCGGGTGTCATCTTTGACTCAAACCTCTCTCTAGATCCTCACATGCAGACTGGGTCTAAATCTTACGGTTTCTTCCTGCATAGCATGAATGATAATTGGGAATAATTTAAGAGCATCCTATTAGATACCCAAAAAGGCCAAATCCCACAACTGAGGACGAAGGCCGTTCTGGTTAAAAGCTGATCAGGTTTAGAGGGGAAGTGAAGGCAGGTACAAAAAATATAACAAAAGGAAGAAGGGAGAAGTTGCTAGTCATGAACATAAATCAGAAATTGCATGAAATTGATAAGGGAAGCAAAGGAACACAAGAAGAAATCTATGGCTAGCAGAGATAAGGACAATAAAAGGGAGGTTTTAAAATACATTAGGAAGAAAAACAATCCTGACAATGGTATTGGTCCACTACTAGATGGAAATGGTAGAATTATTAATAATCCAGAAAATGCAAAAGTGTTCAATAAATATTTCTGTTCTGCACTTGGGGGAAAAACAGATTATTTAGTCTCATCATATAGTGATGGTAATACTCTTTCCATTACATGAGTATCTCTGGAACATGTTAAACAGAAGCTACTAAAGTTAGACATGTTTAAATCAGAGGTCCAGATAACTTGCATCCAAGAGTTTTTAAAGAGTTGGCTGAAGAGCTTTGTAGACCATTAATCTTGATTTTCAATAAGACTTGGCACACTGGGGAAGCTCCAGAAGACTGGATGAAAGGTAATGTTACGCCAATTTTTAAAAAGGATAAACAGGATGACTCAGCTAATTAGAGGTCTGTCAGCCTGACATTGATCTCAGGGAAGATAATGGAGCAGCTAATAAGGGACTTGATTAGTAAAGAATTAAAGGAGGGTAATTGATGCATCATTGTTTCCTTGTGGCCCCCTCTCTATCTGTATCCACATTTTTGTCTTATACTTAGATTGGGAATTCCTTAGGGCAGAGACTGTCTTTTTGTTCTGTGTTTGTACAGCACCTAGCACAATGGGACCCAGGTCCATGACCCAGGTCCATCCTACTGTAATACAAATAATAAATAATAGTAACAAAGTTGGGTAAATATTATGCATAAATTTATAGAAATAAGAGATGGGCGATATCTATGAGATCACAGATCTAGTGCCTGCTGCCATCGCACAACCTTCATTATATATACTATTCTCTAGTACTTTGTCCACTTGTATATGGCCCTTCAATGACACTGTAGTGTTCTACGTAACCATTACTATGTAGTAATAGCAAATCTTTTAAAAACTAACTCCCTTAGTCTCTCAGCAAGGTACTTAAACATATGTCTAACTTTAAGCACATTACTTTAATGGAACTACTGGCTTGTGTAAAGTTAGGCACGTTCTTAAGTACCTTGCCTAATCAGAGCCTAAATTACCAGGGTACAGGTAACAGTTAAACTGGATAGCTCTGCAGCTGTCAGTAGTGCCACTGGGTGCATAAGTATTTGAATGATTCTGTTCTGAGAGGGGTTGAGGCTGATCTTGGCTGCTGAGCACCTAAAAAGCAGGCCTTAAATTGGACACCCAAAACCAGAGGCACCCAAGATCACTAATCGCTTTGAAAATGTAGGCCAAGCTGTTCTAGTGTGCTTCTGTACAACCCTTTCCCCTGCTTAACAAATGTGGTGCTCTCAATTTAGTCTCTAGGTGATGTTTGTCTATACAACCTCACATAAAACAGTGTGAGAGTATCAGAGGTATCAATGGAAGAAAGAAGGGAGGTGCCACGTGCACACTGCCTATCTGTTCTATACTTTGATCAATTTCACAAACAATTTTTTCAGATTGCCTCAAGATTAAAAATAGTAAAATGGAGAGGGCACGCATGGAAACATTGTTCTAAAGCTAAGAATCATTTTGTTTATAAAGCACACCCTAACATGCTTCACACTATTCTAACATTCTTCTCGCTATAAATTATTATCATAACATGCTTCTTACTGTAAATTATTATTAATCTTTAGTTTTATTGCGATAGCACAAAGAAGCCACTGACGGATTGGGGCCACATTGTGCTAGTCACCATACAAACACCACTAGAGTGCAAGCAGCTCTGGGATGGAAAATACACAGTTGGTATGTAGCATAGTAACAGGACACTGGAGGTGCCAGCTGAGACCAGAGTACCAGTGTGCTGAACACTGTATGAAGACATAGTAAGAGTCAGTCCCTGCCCCAAAAGACAAGACAAAGGTGGTAACCTTTAGTATCCATACAAAGAGCAGAAGCAACTGGGAGGGTCTGTTTTTTGCAGCTTTCATCAGAATGTATAAAGTGCTGTATATAGCTGGCCCAGTAGGGAAAATATTTCCTCTCTTTATTATAATTGTATGAGATGGTAGCTGAAAACCTCAGAGGTTTATATAGTGAAACTTTTTCACAGGGCAGAAAAAACAACTTTGCAGTTGAAAGGTGAACCCAGAATATGTAGGATTGAGAAAAAGGATGAAGCAGTAGTTTTTAATCTTCCATAGTCAAACTACAAGGTATTCTAAATTCACTCCATCCAACATCTTCCCCCCCTGAAACGTGATTAACATTGTGTAGTCTAGCCTGAATTGACAGGGCCTGATGATGTACTTACTATCTGCCCAAGCAAAATTGCTAAGAACTTAAATGGCGAGTGAAGAGCAGTTCAAATTAAAATAAAATCAAGTCACTCTTTTCATTCCCCTTTATTGTTTAGAACTCAACTAGCACTAGGACCACAGCGGAGTCTCAAAGTCAGGAGGTCCCTTGATTCATTCAATCTCTCTCTCTCTCTCTCTCTCTCTCTCTCACACACACACACACACACACACACACACAAACTGCAACAAGGACAGTGGGACAAGAGAAGTCGGGGAAAGAGCTTTAAATTTTAAAGTTTGAATTTCCAAAAGCAATGGGGAAACGTGGCCGGCCGAGGAAAGAACTGAAATGCGAGGGTGATGTTTTGGATCCTTCTTTAGGTCAGCAGCAAGAAATGCCAGCAGCAGCAATGTCCAGGTGCCCATTCAGTGATATTTTCAACAGTAGTGGGGACTCCATGGAAAAGATCAACACTTTCCTGCAGAATGTGCAGATCTTGCTAGAAGCAGCCAGCTACTTGGAGAAAATCGAGAAGGAGAATAAAAGTAAGTTTTGGTTTGGTTCCCTTCCCCCTTCTGTTTTTCCTTAAAGAGGAAAAGAGCAGGAATGTTTGATGACAACAGAAAATGCGTATGAAGATGTAACAAAGAGAGAAAGCTACTTGGGCTCTGACTGCCAGACGAGACTAAACTGTTAGTTTCATGACAACCAGACAGTGCTATTCGGAGGGGGCGGGGGCCAACCATTAAAAAAATGCACCAAGTTTCTTAATTTAAAATCATGTGTTTAGGCTAAAGTTAATTTGTTTGTTTGTTTTTCTAGTTGTTTTTAAGAGACCCAAGAACACTGGCCCTCAATATTATGTGTATGTGTGTCTATATAGAGGGAGAGAGAGAGAGACGCATGTTTTCATCCCAACCATAGTCCGATAAATACAAAGACAAGTGTAAAATGCATCAAAAATGGACTAAACTAGGCTTTGAACGGGGGGGGGGAGCAGTTTGAAGCAAACTTTATGATCAAGCAGGGAACCAAATTATAAACAGTTCGAGAGCTTAATTAAATATCTTGTGCCTATTTCGACTCTCCCCTAAATCTAAGCGAACGCTTTTATTTTCCTTTTCCAGATTTTTTTAAAGCCGTCAGAACCGAATAACAAATTACTGGGGGGGGGGGGGTAATTATATGTAGTAAGGGATTTCCACCGCCACCACCTTGGGTAGTGTACTCGTCAGCAAAAAATAAATAATCCAGAACGATTCATACGTTTGCAACGTCTCTGAGCACAACTAATAGACAATAACAGCAGGAAATAAATAGCCTGGCTGGTGTTTAATCTAGCCTCACAACACTGAAGGTCAGCGAAGGAAGAAAATAAATGATCAGATGCACCGTGTCAGCCTCCGCAATAAAAAAACAACAACCCCCCCACCCCCCAAGTCCTAATCCAAACCTAGCTCCCTGCCGAATTAAGTTGTTGATCTGTATTTAAGGGGGGAATTGTTTGGCTTGAGGAAATGTTCCTTAGATAAAGTATCCCCGTCCCCCCGGAAAAATGATCTTTGTATGTTTCAATCGCAATTATATCAGCCAAGCCTTTGTTGATCGCAGACTCTTTTATAGGGAGTGGGGGAAGTGTGTGTGTAAATAGAGAATTGTTTCCTAAAAGGATGGTGTAATAGGGCTTTTTAAAAAAGGGGGCTAATACCTCGGAATCAATGGAAGCTTGATGCTGGAATCAATCAATGGAATCAATGTTAGCTAATGCCTTGGCATCAATGGAAGTAGTTCGGGGGGGGGTCCACATACAAAATCAGTTTCGTCTCCCAAAACAAGGGGTCTTATACTAATCCAGGGCCGTTTCCCCAGTTTAGGGGAGTCACCAAAGTGGGGAAGGATAGTGTAGTTAACTGAGCGACACGTCCTTGTTTTTCTTTCTCTCTCCCCTACGCATGGGGACAGTCACGTAGGCAAGAAGCAAAACTAGCCAGGTAGCCAGTAGAAAAATGTGCGAGGTGGATGTCACTATAAAGGACTTGGCTAGAGCGAGGTTAATCACTTTATTGGTCACCTCATTTCATTAGCGCAGGTGGTAGTGCAAGTAACTAGAATAACTGGATCAGACCTGCCTCCCAATCTCTGAATCAGGGCAAATTGCATGCAGTTCTCTACAACAACAACACACTAAATATCCACCCAGACACTTATTTTGGACCCTGTTTTAGTTATTCCTCTTTCTTCATTTTGTTATGACTGTCAGAGAGTAATGGGAGAGGCACAGACTGAAGAAGGATCAATAGATTTGTGTAACTAGGATTCAGAAATATGGACTTGAGACACAATTGAAGCCACAGAATTCCCCTCTAACGATAGTCCTTCTCTGGTCTCTATCTCTCTCTCTGGCATGAGACCATGCAAAATATTGTTACAGCCGCTGTCTGCTGAGAGATCTGGTGCATCTCCTGAAGGGCTATAGGAATTATCTAGTATTATGCATTTGAAATATTAAATGTTAAACTGCAGCCAGAAAATCCCACCTCCATCCCTAACACCTCTCTGGAGGGGGAGAAGGTATCTCTGCAGATAAAGCCTGCATTAAAGAATTAAATGTATTCTGCATGCTATGGGGAATTGGCTTGCTTAACATCCTAATATGCAGCTAACAGTTTGCAAAAAGTACTTTTTTTAAAAGTCAGGAGCCATTCTTTTTAAAGGGAACATTATCAAATTAATATTTTTTAAAAATACACACAAAAATCCCGTCTGTATTTACAACTGCAATCAGTACATATGATTTAAGAAAACCCAAAGCAACTACCCTTTGTGTGTCAATAATGCCTCAGATGATGAAAAGAGAGTGAATTGTTTCCTTTACATTTTTTTCTGCTGCTGTTTCACTCTTTGCGCTGTCTGCTTAGTTTGGACAATAAAACGAGGCTGGCCAGTTTCACTGTTTGTTCCTGATGCACTAGTCCAGTGCAGCGAATGTTTGGGGTTGCAGGGCTCCCAGGGAAATGTTTACATCTACACCAAAGTCTATGATCATTGAAACGTATGTGTATATTTTTTCTAAGTTGAGTGACAATATTTCTATGCAGGAGGGTTTATTATTTTTTAACAAGACATAAATATTGGGCCTCAACTACTTGACTGTGTCCTTTCTTGTCCTACCCCTCTTCCAAAGTTTCTTTTGAGGGCGAGGCCACAATCCATTCTATTGCCGCTGCCCCAGGTGCACTCTGTCTCTCTGCCTGTATCATAGCCTGCTCCCCTCATCAGTTGATCCTAGGCTCCTCCTCCCAATCGGAGCCACATGGTTTCCACATGGAGACAAACTCCTCATCTTACTGGACTTGACCGAACTTAACAGGCGTGGTTCTGGCTGGCCTCTCTGCCAATGGGAAGCGCCTGTGTCCTCCTTGACGTCACGCGTTGCTGAGCCTGGAGTTTAGTAGGTGGCACCAGCAGCCGAGCAGGGTACTTGCTGGGAGTTGTAGTCAGATGATGTCATAGTCCCTGCTTAAAGTGGCAGGGACAACGCTGGACATTGAATTGCTCGCTAAGTTAAAGTGGGTTTTGTTATAACAAGGGAATGATAGGTGCCTGCCAAGGTGTATCCCAGTCCCACCCTGTTCTGTGCAGCGGGTTAGGACCGTCAAGATCTTTATGTTAGTATAAAACAGGTGAGGAAATGCTGCCTTTTGTGGTATAGCTGGCCTGCGTCCTTTTATGCTGCTTGTGCAAAAGATCATGTTTATGCACCGTGTGCGTGCAAATGGTTCTTCCTCAAATGCACGATGCTCTTGTACTTCCGTTAGATGCATTTTATGGAGAGGGGACAGTGAACTAGTTAAGATTTTTTGCAGAGAGAGAAAAACAGAGCACCCATCTGGTGGGATTCTTTTCCTGTCTTGTCAAACATGATCAGGAGCACCATTTAGGGAGGGCAGAGGGGGCAGTTGCCCCACCCTCCCTCTAAGTTTCATACATTTGGGTGAAGTTTACTGCAGGAGGGAAGATGCTGCCCCCATGCGCCGTCTGCAGCAGCTGCCCCTCCCCCCAGCTGCTGCTGGCCAAGCTGCTCTGACCAGGAGCCTGCCTCCTGATCCCTGTGTAGAGTCCCCGTCCCCCTCCCCTGTACCCAGTCTCCAATGAGCTGGGCTGGGGGGATAGGGAGCCTGTCTGTGTTGGTCGGTGCCTTGGGCCCAGGAGTGGGTGTTGGGGGGGAGGGGGCTGCTGTACTGAACAAGCTTTCTGGCTCCTGAGAACTCAGCTTAAAGAGACTGTGTACGTGTCAGCGCACTATCTCCTTCATGCATTCTCCCGCCCCCCCTTCACATACACAGTCTCTCTGACACACCCCCAACACATACACATAGGCGATGTTGTTGTTACTTGGTACTACCTGTCAAAATGCACAATGTAATTGTATTCTTTCAAAGTTCGTTAGAGATTAAAGTACTGTTATTTTTCTGACTGGTCTGTCCATTTCATAATTTTATTTCCATCTTATGCTTAAATTTAATTCTTTGAATAGTGAGTTCTAACATGCCTAGCCTGTCCTGGATGGAGTAATTATCATTATTACTTTTATTACCATATTGTGCTTTGTTGCTCATTTATTTAAAATGGTACAGTCAAATAATAGTATCCTTCTAGAATGTAAATTTAGCTTGTACCCACCTTAGCAGTGCCAGTTTTAAAAAAACCATCTAGTAAACATAACTTTAGACACTGTGCAAATGGTTGCTTATTTTCAAATTTGTATATGTAGTTATATCTGTAAAATAACTTAAAATAATTCCACAAAAATAAACGTGGTTCCAAGTCTGATACTAATAGTAATGATGGAATTAAATGTTAGTGAGTCACATACATGGTTGTGATTGGTAAACATACATGCCAAAATAATAAATATATTTCCGTTCTTAATAAAAGAGGAAAAAAACATAACTTATATTAAAATTAAGTAAATATGTTTTTAGTGGAATGAAAAACAATTGATTAAAATAAAGTATATAATGGCAGTAACACAGAGTGTGTCTGTTAGAGAAAGTAAGCAGATTTTATTTATCTCTACTAAAGGTAATATACAAAGTATCAAACTTAGGTTTCTGATATCTGTAGTAATGCCCCAAAACTGACACCTCAAGGCTTGGGAATATCTTGCTTTATTATCTCCTGATTGTTCTAAACTTACATATGGATTTAAAATATGGCTTTAATTGGTGTTTGTATATATTTTCCTTTCCTTATATAGGAATTAGATACAATGCTCCTGTCAGTTAATTTCTAAGTTATCATCAGCAAAAAACCTAGTTTTTGGGTGTCTAAGTAGCCCTTGGAATCATGGTTAAAGTTGCCCGTCCCCCGTCCCCCCCCCCAACGGTGCACCTGGACACGATCATCACTTTAAGAATCAAAGCTAAAGTGTCCCCCCTCTTTACGAAATGCTTGCAGCACTCTGCTGTGCTTTCTGTTTGTTTTAATTTTGTGAAGCCCATTACAATGCTTGTGAATGGCACTATACAAATTAATTACCGTATATCTTCGTTGAGAAGGCTGCTCTTATTAGCGGTCACTGTCATTGAGCAGCTGCACATTTGCCATGCAGTTTTTAATATAGGATGCCATTGTTTAGTAGGCATAGCTTTATCCATACAAGCTGCAAAAGAAAGTGATCATGTTTCAGAGAAGCTGCCTTTCTGTCAAAGCCACAGGGGGCATTAATTGAAAGCTGCAGCTTCTAAGTGCTAAAATAGGTTTTGCTAATAATAAATGAAAGAACAAAGTGCATATTCATATTTTAAATAGCTAAAATCACTTATTTCTTTACGTCAATAATTATTTTGCAATATGTCTCTACAAATGACAAGACATCTGAATATATAAACAATCTAGATATCGAGTAGAGAAAACCTACACAGTACCTTGCAACAACTATTTCCTTATGTAAAAAACCCTGACGATGACTATTATGGGAATCAAATCTACTACTGCTGCTATTTTAAAAAATAATAACAAAAAATCTAGGATCTATCTTAAAGGGACACTGTCAAAATTATATATTTTTAAAACAGAGATTTCCTTACCCTTGTGGCTCATAACACCTAGTGGTTGGGGTGTTTTTTATTTCCCCCCCCCCCCCCATTTTTATAATTCTTATCAATTTCCTTGTTTAGTTTCTGCATTTCACTCAGCTGGGAACATGAAAATAGACAGGTCAGTTTCACTCTCTCAAGCACCATCTTGACACAAAACTGGAGGACTTAGGTTTGAGGAACCTGATGGGGAATATTTATATCCAGACAAAAAACAAACACAAACCAACTGAAGGAAAAAACCCTCTGTTTTCATTGAAATTTGCCATAATATTAATAATCATGAAAATATTTCTACTACTAGTGGTAGGTTTTGCAAAAACTTTCAATTTTTTATATTTAGACTATCTAAATTTCAGGCCTAAACTCCCTTTCAACAAATGGTTCATTATTCAAAGAACTGCAACAACCCTGTGCTGTATTCTATTTGCAGTTCAAAATACGACTGTCATAAAACAGATGGACTGTGCAGTTAGTGTGTTGCTCTCAAACAAAGAAAAAGGCTATCTGAATTAGGAGACGATCTCTCAGCATTACAGACCCTAGTATACTAACGGTGTAGAGGGAAGAGATGTATCTAAAAGTATATTCTCAGTCTTATTGGACAGAGATTTATGGTCTCAACTCAGATTATTACACCAAAATGATCCTATGCCCTTTAGCCTGCCAAAGCAGGAACTATTACTCTGTGTACCCTTCGCTGACCAGATGACAAAGGCATCGGTGATGTCTGCTCATGTATCTTCACAGGCTAAACGCACCAACCAGCAATAGCATAGGTGAAAAGAGCAGAAAGTGTGAAGCTAATGATGGCTATTGCAGCAAAATTCAAGGTAATAAACATCAACATGTCTCCCCTTCCCTGCATTGTGCTGATGTCACCGGACCTCTCCCACTCTTTTTGATCACATTGTTATTATTTAATGGTTATATTATGCTAGCCTTTAAAGGACAACCAGGTATAGCCCCGTTGTGTTAGGTGCTGTATAAACATATAGAGTGACAGTCCCTGCCCCAAAGAGCCTACCCACTAAAAGATAAGGCATAGTAGATAGATGAGACAAACAGACCAGAGTGAGTGAAGGAGATGGGATAACAAAAAATAATAGGAATTCTTAGCCAGCCAGGAGCAGCAATCACAACTCACCTCCGGCCTAGCTGTTATCAAGTGGCAGTTTTCTCTATGCATTACTGCAGAGGTGCATTTTGAGGAGTGCATGAAGGAGGGTAAGGTGGTGGCTTTATGGATTTTGCTGGGAATTTTCCTCATGTGGACGGGGAGAAAGCGTGATGGTGCTTGTGGGAGAGGTGGAGAGGCAGGTGATGGAGGCCGGCATCATGAAGGGCAGGAGTTAACCTCACAATAAGATTACAGGGCAGATAAGAGAGGCACTAAATTGTGAAGGGCTTTGAAAGTAGTAAGACAAGGACAAGAAGTTTGTGTCTGCAGTGGAAGAAGGGAAGCCAATGGAGGGAGTTTAATAGAAGGTAGCATAGTCAGAGCGCCGAGCCAGGAAGATGACCTCAGCAGTAGCAAGATCAAGTTTGCCAGCTATTCTTCTCTGTCAACATATGTTCCCTGCCTGACATACCAAGCTAATTGATGCTTAACTAATCATTACACGGATTTAAAACACTGTCACAAACTTTCTTCACAGGGGATTAATAATTCAAGGGTATGGAGCCTTTCACCTGTAGGGCAGGTTGGTAGTGTGCTAGCAGTTCACTGGCCTATGAGAAACGAGTTGATGGTTTCTCCGCAGTTCCCCCTAGATACGTTTATAATCGCAGACACCATCACCATGGTGATTAATAGCAGAGGAGTCAAGGATCGAATGGGCCACGTGGAGACTGTACTGCCTGTTTATTCCTATTGATGATCCTTCTAGGTCAGAGATGAGGTGTCCATGGAGCACTATAGAGATGTTGGCACCACCACTACCTGAGCTGCACATGTTCTTGGGCTAACCAGAGAGCTCCACAGTCCAGAACCTGTCACCAGCATTAAAATCCCTTACAGTGGTTAAATTCACTTTACCTTATCAAAGTTCTTAACTCTCCACAAAACACTGTGCACGAGGCAGCCATGTCTGGGTGCGCTATTGCTTCATTAGAAAGAGCTGTTTCTCCATTTAATACACTGTATTAGAGCTAGTGAATATAATTGAGCTGTTATTTTTCCAACTGGGCTTCGGGAAATGAGTTGCACTGCTGACTGGCTGTTTGGCATAGTTCTCGCTACACCACCACCAAAAACTCAGGGCCAACACATCTCGGTATGGGTTTCAAGATGACCTGTTCCTATGAAGTGAGCTGTAGCTCACGAAAGCTTATGCTCAAATAAATTGGTTAGTCTCTAAAGTGCCACAAGTACTCCTTTTCTTTTTGTTCCTATCCTAGAAAGTTAACCCTGGTTTGAAAGGGGCAAAAACCTCCTGTGAAAAATGCCAATGGCTATTTTCAGAAATCAGAGGTCTCCTGAGGGCAATCCTGTTGGCATACTGTAAACTCTGGAATTCTACATTAAAGACAGCGACAACTGGAAATAAATTGCAGCATCCAAAAGTGGCTGAAAGACTGAGGCAATAACTCCTCTGGATTGTGGAATAAAAAGACTGTTAGAAGGCTGTAGAGTAAATTAAAATGATCTGTGTTAAACAACATGGGCCCAGCTCTGCACTAGCATGTACACACGGGACTCTTCCTGATGTCAATAGGAGTCGCACAAGCATTCAATGACCTCATTTGATGTAATATTCACGCATGTAATAGGTACAGAACACAGTATGTTCCATGCTTATTACACAAATGGCCACTTGTTGCCCAGCTCCTTTACAAAGGCTTGAGTGCAAATGAACAATTTCTTGGGACACTAATGTCCTTGTTTGGATGCCTAGCAGAGGTATTCATTCATGGGACAGTTGACTTCATCCTCTGGCAGAAAATAACTACAACTTACTAGAAGCCTGGCTTTCAGTTGCTAGCTATGTATAGCAGTGGCTAACAAGTGACCTCAGAATTGTCCCTAGCTATTGAACAGTAATTTCTAAGGTAGAAGAAAACTGATCCCTGAAGGTGAGTCAACAGCATCCTTTCAATGCAACTTCTTCCATTGGCTGTTACTCTTTTTACCATACAGAGGTAATGATGCAATATGTATTGCCAAGCTGTACTTAGCAAAGATAGAATTTTTAATTTCACTGTGTGCACAACTCCCATTGAATCAATGAGAGCTTTACATATGGATCAACGGCAGTGAATGTGGTCTTAGAGCTTAAAGCAGGAGCGGGCAAACCTTTTGGACTGAGGGCCAAAATTGTATGGAGGGCTGGTTGGGGAGGCTGTGTCTCTCCAAACAGCCAGGCGTGGCCCGGCTCCCCGCCTCCTATCTGACCCCCCTGCTTCTTGCCCCCTGATGGCTCCCCCGGGACTCCTGCCCCATCTACCACCCCCTGCTCCCTGTCCCCTGACAACCCCCGGATCCTCCACACCTGACTGCCCCCTGCTGCCCCATCCAATCCCCCCTCTCATTCCTGACTGCCCCCCCGGAACCCCTACCCCATCCAACCCTCTTGTTCCCCGCCCTCTGACTGCCCCAACCCCTAACCACACCCCCGAACTCCCCTGCCCTCTATCCAACCCTCCCTGCCCCCTGACCACACTGTCTGGAGCATTGTGCCGGCGGCATGGCGTGCAGAGGCTGCGGGGGAGGGGCCGGGGGCTAGCCTCCCAGGCCAGGAGCTCAGGGGCCAGGCAGGAGGGTCCCACGAACCAGATGTGGCCCGCGGGCTGTAGTTTGCCCACGTCTGACTTAAAGCAATGTAGTCAATGGAGTAATATAGAGCTCTTCTTCCAGCCAGCTAGCAAGGAAGCTCCATCCATTCCTCCCAGATTTTGATCTGGCCACAGTGATTTATGCATTGGTCACCTCCAGTTTGGATTACTGTGCCTCACTCTGTCTGGGCCTCGTAACAAAGTTCACAAGGAGGCTACAGCAGGAGAAATGCAACAGGGCACTCAAAGATAAAATCCTAAACCAAGAAGACCACCGCAAATTGATCCATACTTCTCAAGGGTAAAGCACTTTGAGAACCTCTGAAGAAATGCCCTATTTACCCATATTCAGAGAGGTTAGCTTTCTTGCATCTTACGTTAGGCTTTCTCTTCTTGGATTTAACATCCTTTTTTAAGCAAGATCCTGCTCTTACCTAGCTTTGCAGTTGGATCAATCAAGGCACAAGTCAATCAAGTGACTTGACCGAAGTCATGGACTCATCTTGGATTAGAATAACCTGTGGAGGAGTGCAAGTCTGAAAGCAAAGCAAAGTCTCATTCTCCAATCTACTCGAAAGTGGCAGCTGAAAAGCCTATCTGGCTTTGGGTTTTTTTCTTGCTGACCTGCTGTGAGATGTCCTATTGACACTTTGGCCTGGATCCTCAAAGGTATTTAGGCTCCTAACTTCCACAGAAATCAACCTTTGAGGAGCTGAGCCTTTCTGCCTTTTCCAGTCAAGCTGTACAGAATTAGATTTCATGTTTAGGTCCAACAGCGTTATTTTTTATCTCTTTACAACTTTAGCCTGTTGGAGGGACAGTGTATCACAAGTAGTGTAACCCAGAAGAGACTCAATCCTCTTTTGAGATGGGGTTCAAAAAGATCTGGTATAGGTGAAGGTGTTTGTGTCATACCTTGCAAGAGAATGTTCAAGAGTGGAAACGCAAACCATATTTTAAGGGCACCGTAAGTCTTTTATTGAATGCACTGCAACAACTAGAGGGATGCAGGTGGCAGGCTGTGCTTGGAAAGTCCTCCAGTCAGGTGAGAGAAATTCTGCCTCATGCAGTGTTTAAAACTATCAATAAAAGAGTGGTGACTTTGTAGTTCCGGTCCTCAGTGGCATGCAGGAGAATTGGATGTTAGTCCTCCTAGCCTCTTGTTCTGCAGGGCACGAAGAGCTGTAAGTGCTACAGAGCTAAGCCCCTCAAACATTTTGTGTTCAAGCCCTATTGATCACCGGTCACCCCTCTGGATCCTGTCCACTCCTCCTTAGTCACAAGGGTGGTGGTTCTAATATAATGCTTGAAAGGCAGGATTAAAAATTGCAGAGGATTGTTAGAAGCTTCAAATATTGCTCCTTTGCCCCTGCAGAATATGTATTGTTAAAATACAAAGGAATAGTTGTTGTATGTCAGCTGTGGCAAACGAGATATGTACATATATAATATTGCCATTTCTGTGGTCTTTCTGGAGATTGCAATAACTATTGGGAGAGAAGGGGTTAATAAAATAAAAAAATATTCAGGGCAGGGATGGAACACCAACTGATTTTAACCGAAAAATAATAGCCCATATTTAAGATTTATTTCAGGTTTGCAAAGTACTGTATTTTCTAGGGCCTGGGGTCTGGTGGTTCGAGCCAGGGATTGGGTATCACGGTTCATGAGTGTGGATGAGTGTGTGACCTTGAGTAAATCATGTAACCCTTCCGTGCCTCAGTTTACCCATCTGTAAAATGGGGAGAAGAAAATCTAAAGCCATGGGATCTTGTGAAGCTTAATTAATTACTTATTGTAAAGCCCTAAGAGATTCCCTCATGAAAGGTTCTAGATTAGTTCAAAGTATTAAGTATTATTACTATAAACCACATCTATTCCACTTGGTTAAATTAGTAAGGCAGCATTTCAGATATAAATATTAACTGATTCCTGCACTGCAGATTTCTTCTTGGATTCAAATTGTTGCTAAGGAGGAGGGAAAGGCCATCAGGGAGAAGAACAAATCCATTATTAAGGCTGGAAATGGAGGGCTGCTGAAGTGCCATTTAATAAAATGTAAAAAGACCCTTTCTAAAGGGTGAAGCTGCAGAACACAATGAAAATGAATCACAGCTGCCAGAGGAGATGCCAAGCAGCAAGCACTTACAACTAGAAAACTGTACTTAGAGATCATCCTGAGCCACTAAATGAAATGATCTCACTGTCCCCTAAAATAACCCTTTCCTCTTCCCCTCCCCAGCTTTGCAAGTGTATTGCTTGACTACATTTTAATTTGACTTTGGATTTTTAGTTGGCATCAATGTATATGACATCAAGCAGCCCTAACCCTCTCAAGGAAGCTGCCTCATGTCATTCATTTCCCACCCACATTTGTCTCCATCTCATACAAATCTGGCATTTTGCAGTAGGCCTTGAGATGACAGCTGAAATACTCTTCAAATGCTGCTGTAACACAGCTTGCATACTTCTCGAATGCTCCTCATTCTGAAGGATGTCCTGTGTTTTTAGCCCCAAATTTACCTTTACCATGCACAGACCTTCTGTGGTCTTTCTCTCAGGTTAATTTAAATTATTAGCATTAGAAATACTGACTCATGACACTGAGGCTATAGTCAATGTTCAGGTCGAAGAACTGATCCCACATAGCTCTCTGTACAATCTCCCCCGCAATTGTTTGATCACACTACTGCACTCTTTTGTTTCTCTTATTTTGTCTTTGCTCCCACTTTGTGGAATGTGCATTTCAGGTGATTGAGAGAGAAGTTTGTGTCCACACATGCCACAGCACTCTCTTTGCAACCCACTGCTGGCTCCCTCATTTTAATTCAACTGTAAGTCCCACCTTGGGCAAGCTGAAAAGCTGCTCAGAGTGAATAATGATAAAGGCCCAAGTCCTGCAATCAGACCAGTGTAGGACAACTCCTGCATTTGTGTGGAACCCTAATGAATTTTGCATAGATATAGGAATTCAGATTAATGGAACAGATTTCAGGATCAGGGCCACAGAAGGTGAAACTGGGCATTATTTGTTTCTTAAGGGTCCTACCAGCAATGAGCTGAAGTGGTGATCAGAGGAGCTCTGAGGGCACTAAACCAATGCAAAATGGTATGGGGAAAATTCTCCTAGAAATGTTTAGACAACCAAGAATCAAGATGCTGAATTATCTGATACAGTGAGACACTTTTTAAAAAAAGAGTAATACTATTTAAAAACTCCTTAATTTGTTTTTAAAATCTTATCTAACCACCCCTGCCCCCATTTATATCTTAGCACTATATGCAAATTTGCTCATGTAGTAGAGGGTCATATAATAAACAGAGTTCGATCATTGAGGTCATAAGCTTGTGAGGTCGACAATGTAATCACCTCATGTAGGGACCCTATAAATATTGAATTAATACTATATTTGACCTGAGGCAAAAGGCTATTTCAAAGTCATTTAACAGTGACACAACAGAGCCTTTTCCCCTTTAGATTTTGCTATATTTATTTGGAGGTTATAGATTTAGAGGGGAGCAATATAATAAGCAAAAAGTGGCATTGCCTAGCTCAGGAAGGTTGACGGGTGAAAAACATTTTGCTAACTCTCATGATATTCGCTGTTTTTGTTATAGCCCCAGTTCCTGGAGTCAAGTGATGATGTGAGAATCTCAGCTTTCATTTAAAAAATGAAAGGCCTCACAGTTGTGGAGGAAAGCTTGAAAATGTGACCTCAAAAAGCAGAAGACTAATAAAAAGAATCAAAATTTGTCTTATTTTAAAAATCTGTGAAATGGCAAAAGAGCCAAATGAGGGTAAAGAAACTAAACCCACATTATTTCACATTCTCTCATCTTGTTGACAACTTTTTTTTAATTTTTATTGAGAGTCTTGGGATGTTTTGTTTAAAGTGCCTGCTCCTGGAGATAATTCATTAGGTGACAATCTCAGCTTTCATTTTAAAAAATAAGTTTCTAGCCCCCATGGTTGCGGAGAAATGCTTGAAAATTTAACTTAGATGCATCCTAAATGCTCAGAAATCAGAAAGCAAATAAGCCCAGTTAAAAACAACAACATGATTTTTACGCCATTCTAATGGGGGCGGGGGTCAAACTGATGACTTTTGGATATTTGGGGTTGGCAATACTGCATCTGCTCTGTGCCATGTCTTTCATTTTGGGTCTTTGTCCAACTTCTAAGGCTGGCGTTACACATTGTCATTAGCAGGTTTCAAGCTCCCCCACAGTAACCTTAAAAGATGCTGGCAAAGTTTCAAGTCCTGCACACTTACCATGATCGTTTGTCACTGTTTACAAAAAAGGGAACACTAAAATATATATTTTTAAGGGCACTGAGTATAATAGAGAATGGGCTGCAGAGCCTGTGCACCAGTGACTCTCTCCATGGTTTAACTCTGCTACTACTTAGCATATGTATAGTGCTTCAAATGTACAAAACACTGTAATAGCATTATGTAGTGCTGCTTTGCTCTTCTGTGTCACCTCTTACATGTTGATCTCAAAGCACTTTACACATATCAAAGAACTAAGCCTCTCAGAGCTATATGAGGTAGGTAAGGTCCCTTGCCCCTATTTTGCAAATGGGAATGAGGGACGGAGCAACCAGTTTACCAATGTCATGCAGCAAGCCAGTCATATCAGAGCTGTGGCTAGAACCCTGATATCCTGACACACAGACACGTGTGCTAAACCTGTTCTGTACCTAAGTAGCAGGGAAGCTGAAGAGTATGAAGAAAAGGGCTATTAAAAAACACCACCACCACGAATGAAAAACAACCCTACAGGGGTCCTGCATTTTTGGTTCAAATCTAAATTCCTCTTATTACAAAATACTAGATCAACCACTCTAGGCCTGATTCTTCACTGTCACGTACCTTGCAGTATTTCAGAGCTGTCCAAAGCAGATGTAAAATGCTACCATTCTGATTTAGTAGCATTCTGAACCCACTTTGTACACTCTGCTTTAGTGGTGTTTTAGCAGCTGGCCTACTAATGTGGAACACTTGGGAGTGTTTTTAAGGGCAGGGACACGGTTGTCTGAAAGTCACCCGTGTCCGGTGTTTGTCATGTGGACTATGTGAAATGAGTTGGTGATTCTTAGTCACATTTCCCAACGCACAAGAAGAACTATGTTCAGTTCCTGGCTCTGACAGAGGCTCCCTGTGTGACATGTCGCGTAAACCTCTATCTTGCAAGCTGCTTCGTTTCAGCATAACCCTGTCTGCGTGGATCCCTATTAGGCTCTGCCCATTCAGAGCAGTTTGCAGGATCAGAGCCTTAACTCTCTGAGCCTGGGTTTCCCATCTGTATGTCCCTTCTCCTACTCTGTGGCCCTTTTGTCTATTTAGAATATAAGCTAAAGGGATAGAAGATCTCCTGCTTGGTGAATGAACTTCATTCATGTACCAGACCCGCCTCCCGCATCATGAGACTCGCTTAAAAATTACAAATGTTTTAAAAAAATAACTTTGGGGGAAACTGTATTTGCCTTTTAGCTTTGGAGCTTTAAGGGGTGGGGCATTTTCAAACTCTTCTCTTCCTCCTCCTTGAGACGGGCTAGAAGCTTGTGTTTTTTTAAATTAAAAATGCAAGTTGTGATTCTTACATAATCCCAGGACTCCAGGAGCTGATGCTTTAAGAAAATCAGTCAACCCGGCCAGAGTCAGCACCGCCCTTCTGCCTACAGCGGGCCGGGGCAGCTAAGCAATGCAAGGAAGGTGCAATAAAACCGGTTTAGACCCTGGCTGCTGTCATCCCTGTTGACGGCCTCAGCAGCGCGCAGGCCCCAGTGGAGGTTACCTTCTCGCCCGCCTCCAAGCGGGACTGCCCGAGGCGCGTCCGCGGGGTGGCCCCGCCGGGGCTGGCCCCTTTCACTGGCATCAGACTAACCTGGGATTAAAGCACGTGACGGCCGGTAAGGGGCAGAGCGCGCCAGCCGCCCCTCAGCAGGCGCGGGAACGCACAGCACGGCCAACGGCCGCTCCAGGCGCGCGCCTGTCTCTGCCCCGAAAGGGAGGAGAGAGGCGGGAAGAGACACGCTTCCCACAATGCATCGCGGCGCCCTCTCCTGCGGGAGGGGGAGGCGGCCGGGAACTACATTTCCCAGGCGGCTGTGGGGCAGCGGCTGTCGTGAGTCCCCTCCCCCTCCCGTGGTCGCTCGCCGGAGGTAAACAAAGTGTGAGAGGCCGACGGACGCCGCCGCAGGGCTCTGCTGTGGGGCGCCGAGGGGACGGGTCCGGGCCCGGGCTTGGAGCAGAGATGTAGGGGCAGGACCGAGGCTAGAAAGGGGGGCAGAGTGTGGGGCAGGAGCAGGGCAGAGAGTGGGTGTGAGACAGGGTTAGGAGTGGGGGGGAAGGGCAGCGTGTGGGGCAGGAGCAGGGGTATCTGGCTGTTTGATTCTCTCTTATTACACGTTATTCCTGCCCCAGTGGCTCTCTGGAGGCAGCAGGAGACGGGACTGCACCCCAATCCTGTGTGGCTCCCCCATCCTTCCCTCCCTGAAGGAGACGTATCCTGGGGACGCTGTCATTGATGTGAAGAGTCCAGATCTCGGGGAGAGAAGGAGCTCTGTCACCGCTCCCCTTGGCCGCTCCTGGTGCCTCAGGTGGGGGATTGGAGTGTGGTGGTTCAGGGCTGCAACCCCCCTCCCCAAGCCACCTACCTGGGGGCCATGGAGCGGGTGCAGATGATCAACATCCAGCGGCTGCTGGAGGCGGCAGAGTATCTGGAGCGAAGGGAGAGAGGTAATAGGGGGAGGGATGCGGGGGTGACAGCTCCCCAGGGAAGGAGTGGGGCTCGGGGGAGAAGGGGAAGGGAGGGTTGTGGTGAGAGAATCCCATGTATGGAGGGGAAGCACCCTGGGGGTTGATGGTGAGAGATTCCCCATAGAGGCAGGGAGATTGAAGAGGTGGGGATAGGGGTGAGGGGCTTCCATGGATGCTGGGGTTGGAGTTGGAGATCCCTGCAGAGGGGGAAGACTGGGGGGAGAGTGCCTGGTATGAACGGTTCTTGGGGATTGGGGTGAGCTCCCCACAGAGAGAGATGGGGAGGTCTGGGGCTACAGGGAGCCTGAAAACGCAATGGGAAATGCCTGTTTTACCCTGTGTCCAGGTCAAACAGCTTGAGCAAGGACCAGGGAACCAAGCTGCCCAGGCCATTGTGTCAGCTTTCAGTGTTTTCTGGGATCCTCTCCCCAAGGTTTACAGGGGCTTAAACCTCTTCCTCTGGTACTGGCTTAATAGTCCCTATCTCCCACAATGATATGGCTCTAACCCCTTTCTCACACAGAGTTCTGCCTCCCTCCTGGTTATTGCAGGTCACTTGTTCTCTCTCTCCTCCTCTTTCCCGCCCCTCCCCTCCCCCCCCCGGGTTATTTCATGCTTCTGGCCTTCCTTCCTTAGATCATTGGGTTCAAGCGAATGAACCTTTCTTCACCGGTTTCTCTCATGTGTTGATTTTTGTGCAGAGTGTGAGCATGGCTATGCCTCGACCTTCCCCTTGTTACCAAGCCCTGGACTGCAGGATCCAAAGCCAATGCGGAGGCTGAGCCGGGTGAGGAAACACAGCAGCGGGGGCAGCAGTACAAGCACTGCCAACAGGTACCACACTGGGAGGCAGGGATGGGAAGTCATGGGGTGCAATGAAACCCGGGGCTGGGGGAAAAAGAGGAGAAGAGATGAAAGCTCCTGGCTGGAGACCGTTGTGCCTGCTACTGAGAGATACCTTGCTGGAAAACTGGGGGGAGTCTCAGCGCAGGGGGATCCAGAGCTGAGAGCTGCCATGTTGGGGACTTGACGCTGGGAGCAGAGGAAGCACAGGAGGGCTGTAGGTGGCTTGGCACTGCCACCTGATTCTACACCATGATCTTGAAGCTGGAAAGAGAGGGAGCATAGTGAGATCTTGGGCAGGGACAGCAATACTAGTATGACCAATAGGTGTCCCCTCTCTTTTCTCTTATGTTTTATGCTACCTTCCCATCTCAGAAGTTTGCTGCATTTCAGCAGGTAGGCAGCAAGTGTAGCACTTTGGGATTGTAATGATAAATGTCAGGCAAAGGAAGGAAATGACCTCTCCAAAATGGTACTGGATATTTACTAAATCAACATCTCGTAAAACAACAGAATGGCGTAACTGGCTTCTATACATGACACGCTAAACTAGATACTAGAAAATCTCTGGCTGTCTTTCACCCAGATTCCTGGCTTTCAGAAAGTTGGGGTTGCAGTCTCCTTTCCATAAGGAGCTCCCTGCTTTCTGACTGCCAGTCACAGAATTTAGGAATTTACTCTTTTATAGGAGACCATGTTGTGTTGGTTGCTGGCCTGGTAAATCTAGGAGAGACAACCAGCTGCAGCCCTAACATGTTGCCTCTGATTCATTTCTGCCATCTTCTCTTCCTTCCAGCTGAGATTTAACTCTTTTTCTGTTACTTTCTCTCATCCCTGAGAGAGTGGACCATTCTCACTGGGACCTCTTGGGATGAAGATGCTACAGAAATGTAAAGAATTAGTATTAAAACAGGAAACTTCCAGACTAGCTATATAGTCTTCAAACAGAGCTCAGCCTTACTACAACGAGGCTTACATGATATGTAAAATGAAGGAGGGCTCTTCAAGTGATAGAGCTTTCCCAAGGTCATGGGGAAGGGGTGGTAGATTGGGGTGCTCGTGTGTATTCTCTTCTATTTTCCACACTCCACTTCCCACATGCTTGGTGGTAATGTGGCTGGGAGTAGTGTTGGAACTACTTGCTACAGAGAAGGTTTCCTCATCAAAATCAGCATCATCCTGGACGGTTTCCTGTGGTTGAGAGAGGAGTGTGTTTTAGTTTGCTTCATTGCATAGCTGCACGATCTTTTCCCTGTTGATTTCAGTGCAGTTCTGTTTATATTCCTGCTGCCTTTTGATCCCAATCCCAAATCTACGGTAACTTCTGCCTGTGCTGCAAAATTATTGTGAGTGCAGCATTAAGATCTGTTTTCTACCCTGCATAGAGTGGGACCATGGAGCCCCAAAGTTTCCCCTCACTTTTTTTTCCTCCTGCACCACTTTCCTTCAAAGGCCTTTGTCATGGTGACCTTCCCTCTGATGAGGAGGGCTAGAAGCAGATCCCTTGGGAGCTTCTTAGCACCAGTGCCTGCATCTTCTATAGAGTTGTGAAAAGTACTCCTCTCCTGGGGCCTGATTGCTCTGAATACCCTGTCAATAGAGAGCCCTGATATGCAGCCCTCATGTGGGAGCATATGCTATTAGACCAGTGTGCTTGTGGACAGGACATGGACAAAATAAAAATCTCTGAGGCCACAAGAAAATAGAGACAATGTTTTGTAGCCTTATTTAATGCCTCCTTTGTATGCTTGGTAGAGAGGGCAGAGGCTTTTTGCGGGCGGGGGTTGTGGTCTTAACATGAAATATGTTGGCTCTCTCTTTGATTTTTGTAAAGCTGTTGCATGCATGAGAGCTTGTCATGAACTGGCTGGGGTATGTGTCTAATAGTGCCCTCTACTGGATGGAATTGGACCTGCTCAACTGTATGTCATAGGCCTTATACTGCTGATGGATAGGCTTGGCAGAATTTGACTCTTTTATAATTAAGATGGATTATATCAATGTTTATTTATAAGCATTTTTTTCAACGTTTATCTAGTCAGATTTTCACAGTTGTACAAAATTATGGATTTTAAGCATTTTTAAAAATTTTTTATCAATTACAGTTTTCACAGTTGCAGGAAATTATGGCGGTTCAGACAGTGGGGGGAGGGAGGCAGATGTACAAATACATCTGTATATGTAATGTCAGCAGATGTACAAATACAAAAAGTTAAAGCTTTATAACCATTAAAACACAAATTGTCAACATGTGTAAAAATATACAAATAAAATAGCCTTAAATCAAACTCAAGCACCATATTCCTTATTTTGCCTGTAGGTAAATTTCAGTGATCATCGCTGCAAATATTTTTTCATCAGTGTGTCCGTGTATGGGGTAATCCACATTTATTGATTAAAAATCTAATCCTTCCAAGCCTACTTACAGATAATGGGGATTCTCTTTTAGCTCAAGTCATAGCCAGCCAGTGCTTCTGGAATGAGATGATCAGAGTTCCAAATGTCTATGATGTGCAGTATGGTGACAACTGTGCAGTTCTAGGGGACCCCAGATTTTCTGGAATCTGTTTTGCATAGCTTTGTGAATGCAGCATGAGCACTTGTTAAAATAGGGTCCATTGAGTCCCTTTCTGTTAAAATCAAAGGGTCACTTCGGTAGTCTGTGTCGAGTAACTGTCTAGTCAAGTTGTCTAAGGTTTGGTATTCAAAACCTGGTACTAGTTTATGGGTAAAAACTTAAGTTCTGTGGTGGTGGTTTTTTTTGTTTTTGTTTTTTGTTTTTTTTAAAGATTGCACATCTCATGAGAAAAATAATCTATTTATTGTAACAAAAATATGAGAAGTCCTGTAGGTGAATGCCCAGTGTTACATTTTGAAATCTAAAGTACGATTGACAAAAAGTTCTCTCAAGCACATCTAATGAAATATACAGAATTTGTTTTGCTTACTTTGTGTGTCTTTAAATTAGGACGCTTTGGTTCATTTTAAAAAAAACCATGCAGGGCTAGATGGCGGAAAGTTCTACAGATCCTGGATGTTCTTGTTTTCATTGGAGGAAAAATACATGTAGTTAAAATCCAAACATTATCCTGCAGCATCTGCAACCCAGACATTGTAGCTGTTTCTTTCCAGCATGTTCCATCCTGTCATGGCACAGTTACTAGAGAAATACAGAAGAGTGTAGAGCCAGCCTATAGGAGTGGTGATGCAGTCTCTCTTTTTTAAAAAAATGTGCAAGTTCTTCTAAAGTGTGGGAGAGTTTTTTAATATTACACTTCAAATGTAAATAAAATAATGAAGAAAAACATTCTCTCTATATAATGAAACAAAAAAGGGAACAAACAGGTGAGGTTCTATGGCCTCTTGAGCCATTTCCGTGCCCTAGTGGCAAATGTGTGGTGACAGTGACATCATTTAGAATGTTTGGGGCACTGCATTGGCATTGCAGCTGTATAGCTGTCTGGCTGAGGTGGAAATGGGAGTTGCTGGACCTGAAAGAAGTTAAGTCCTTTTTTAGATGATAATACATAAACAATCCGATTCAAAGCCCATTTCAGTTAGTGGAGTTCTTCCACTAACTGAAGTGCGTTTTGTTTCCACCCCATTATGTGGAAAGCCCCTCGTAATCGACATGAAGCAGTGATGTTCCTGGAATTCAGTAGTCTATTTCTGTATTGCCCTGGTCTAAGGTTTGTCTCATGTAGTACTATGTGCTCTGCTGAACACCACTTTCAGTGTGTTGCCTCTCTTCCCAACTTTGGCTCTGATCCTGAAGTTGATGGTACACAGCCAGATTACTGTGGCTGTGGGGCAGTCCCTCTACAGTCAATGTTACTTGCAGGATTGAGGCCTATGTCTATTGTGAATGGGTATTTTAAAGATCATTTTGGATCAGTGACTTGTATTATATAATAACGTCCCTCTACTCAAACATCTAGACACATGGTTAGTTTTACTTGCATGGTTACTCCTATTAAATTCAGTGAGACTGTCTTGTGCTTAAAGTTAAGCACCTGTGTAAGTATCTGCAGGTGAGGCTTTCTGTGCTGCAGAACCTATAACAAGAGAGAAGTTTAAAAACAAAGTGCCTTGGTGCTTAACTCTTCCCTTTGCTTTAGTTAAATCCTCAGCATTTTTTAACGTGATGGTTTTTTACTCATTCTTAACAAGATTAGGTGATTTCAAGTTCTTTATGTGAAGATGAAAAATAGTAATTTTTCATGTTCACATGCAGTGTCATTTATATAATTTACCATGTGTTAGGAAGCAGACATTTGTGGGACAACAGTTGATTTCTGAGAACTTGCAAGAGGAGAGTGAAATATACCATTGGAGGTTATATTTATGTTGATATATCAGGAGGTTATTGTCTTTGGTATTACTGGGAGCTACTTTCGTGGATCCTCCACATATCAGTGGAAGGTGCTTAGACCTGATTATGTGAAAGATGCGTTATATTTAAGGCCTGATATGTCTGACTGATATTATTATTCAAAATTTATAAATAACAAAGGTTTTTTTAATCAATTTAAATTGTTGTATGAACAGGAAATAAAGTAAACATGGATGCCAACTGGGATTTTACCAAAATGTAATCAGTTTAATGAAGTTAAGGCTTATAACAGATCAGAAATTAAATTATCGTATTTGATCGTCATCATTTATATTTGTTTTGTGATCTCCCAAGCACACTGCAAAGCCTATGGTATCTTGGAGACATTCAGGGGCTGATACTGTGAGGTGCCTCATATCATATATTGCCTCTATATAAGTCCGTGGTACGCCCACACCTTGAATACTGCGTGCAGATGCGGTCATCACATCTCAAAAAGGATATATTGAAATTGGAAAAGGTTCAGAAAAGGGCAACAAAAATGATTAGGGGCCTGGAACAGCTTCTGTTTGAGGAGAGATTAAAAAGGTTGGGACTTTTCAGCTTGGAAAAAGAGACGAGTAAGGGGGGATATGATAGAGGTGTATAAAATTATGACAGGTGTGGAGAAAGTGAATACTCTGTGATCATGGGAGACTTTAACTTCCTGGATATAGACTGGAGGACAAGTGCAAGTAATAATAATAGGGCTCAGATTTTCCGACATGCGATAGCTGATGGATTTCTTCACCAAGTAGTTGCTGAACCGACTAGAAGGGATGCCATTTTAGATTTGGTTTTGGTGAGAAGTGAGGACCTCATAGAAGAAATGGTTGTAGGGACAACCTTGGTTCGAGTGATCATGAGCTAATTCAGTTCAAACTGAACGGAAGGATAAACAAAAATAAATCTGTGACTAGGGTTTTTGATTTCAAAAGGGCTGACTTTCAAATATTAAGGAAATTAGTTAGGGAAGTGGATTGGTCTGAAGAATTTATGGATCTAAGGCAGAGGAGGCCTGGGATTACTTTAAGTCAAAGCTGCAGAAGCTATTGGAAGCCTGCATCCCAAGAAAGGAGAAAAAATTCATAGGCAGGAGTTGTAGACCAAGCTGGATGAGCAAGCATCTCAGAGAGGTGATAAAGAAAAAGCAGAAAGCATACAGGGAGTGGAAGATGGGAGGGATCAGCAAGTAAAGCTACCTTACGAGGTCAGAACATGTAGGGATAAAATGAGAGGCTAAAAGTCAAGAAGAGTTGGACCTTGCAAAGGGAATTAAAACCAATAGTAAAAGGTTCTATAGCCATATAAATAAGAAGAAAACAAAGAAAGAAGAAGTGGGACCGCTAAACACTGAGGATGGAGTGGAGGTTAAGGATAATCTAGGCATGGCCAAATATCTAAACAGATACTTTGCCTCAGCCTTTAATAAGGCTAATGAGGATTTTAGGGATAATGGTAGCATGACAAATGGGAATGAGGATATGGAGGTAGATATTACCATATCTGAGGTAGAAGCAAAACTCGAACAGCTTAATGGGACTAATTCGGGGGGCCCAGATAATCTTCATTCAAGAATATTAAAGGAATTGGCACATGAAATTGCAAGCCCATTAGCAAGAATTTTTAATGAATCTTAACTCAGGGGTTGTACCGTATGACTGGAGAATTGCTAACATAGTTCCTATTTTTAAGAAAGGGGAAAAAAAAAAGTGATCCGGGTAACTACAGGCCTGTTAGTTTGACATCTGTAGTATGCAAGGTGTTGGAAAAAATTTTGAAGGAGAAAGTAGTTAAGGACATTGAGGTCAATGGTAAATGGGACAAAATACAACCTGGTTTTACAAAAGGTAGATTGTGCCAAACCAACCCGATCTCCTTCTTTGAGAAAGTAACAGATTTTTTTAGACAAAGGAAACACAGTGGATCTAATTTACCTATATTTCAGTAAGGCGTTTGATACGGTGCCACATGGGGAATTATTAGTTAAATTGAGAAAAAATGGGGATCAATATGAAAATTGAAAGGTAGATAAGGAACTGGTTAAAGGGGAGACTACAACGGGTCATACTGAAAGGTGAACTGTCAGGCTGGAGGGAGGTTACCAATGGAGTTCCTCAGGGATCGGTTAAATAAAACTGGTCCCATAATCTTTTTATTACTGACCTCAGCACAAAAAGTGGGAGTATGCTAATAAAGTTTGTGGATGATACAAAGCTGGGAGGTATTGCCAATTTAGAGAAGGACCGGGATATCATACAGGAGGATCTGGATGACCTTGTATACTGGAGTAATAGTAATAGGATGAAATTTAATTGTGAGAAGTGTAAGGTCATGCATTTAGGGATTAATAAGAATTTTAGTTATAAGCCGGGGACTCATCAATTGGAAGTAACGGAGGAGGAGAAGGACTTTGGAGTATTGGTTGATCACAGGATGACTATGAGCTGCCAATGTGATATGGCCGTGAAAAAAGCTAATGCGGTCTTGGGATGCATCAGGCGAGGTATTTCCAGTGGAGATAAGGAGGTGTTAGTACCGTTATACAAGGCACTGGTGAGACCTCACCTGTAATACTGTGCGTAGTTCTGGTCTCCCATGTTTAAGAAGGATGAATTCAAACTGGAACAGGTACAGAGAAAAGCTACTCGGATGATCCGAGGAATGGAAAACCTGTCTTATGAAAGGAGAATCAAGGAGCTTGGCTTGTTTAGCCTAACCAAAAGAAGGTTGAGGGGAAATATGAATGCTCTCTATAAATATATCAGAGGGATAAATACCAAAGAGGGAGAGGAATTATTTAAGCTCAGTACCAATGTGGACACAAGAACAAATGGATATAAACTGACCATCGGGAAGTTTAGACTTGAAATTAGACAAAGGTTTCTAACCATCAGAGGAGTGTAGTTCTGGAATAGCCTTCCAAGGGAAGCAGTGGGGGCAAAAGACCTATCTGCCTTCGAGATTAAACTCGATAAGTTTATGGAGGAGATGGTATGATGGGATAACATGATTTTGACAATTAATTGATCTTTAAATATTCATGGTAAATAGGCCCAATGGCCTGTGATGGGATGTTAGATGGGGTGGGATCTGAGTTACTACAGAGAATTCTTTCCTGGGTATCTGGCTGGTGAATCTTGCCCATATGCTCAGGGTTCAGCTGATCGCTGTATTTGGGGTCGGGAAGGAATTTTCCTCCAGGGCAGATTGGAAGAGGCCCTGGGGTTTTTTTTGCCTTCCTCTGTAGCATGGGGCACGGGTCACTTGCTGGAGGATTCTCTGCACCTTGAAGTCTTTAAACCATGATTTGAAGACTTCAATAGCTCAGACATAGGTAAGAGATTTATCGCAGGAGTGGGTGGGTGGGTGAGATTCCGTGGCCTGCATTGTGCAGGAGGTCAGACTAGATGATCATAATGGTCCCTTCTGACTTTAATATCTGTGAATCTATGAAAATAAGGAAGTGTCATTTACTACCTCTCATAACACATGAACTAGATAGGGGTCACCAAATTAAATGAATAGGCAGCAGGTTTAAAACAAACAAAAGGAAGTATTTTTTCACACAATGCACAGTCAACCTGTGGAACTCCTTGCTAGAGGATGTTGTGAAGGCCAAGACTATAACAGAGTTCATCTGTTCTGCTTATGACCTGGAATGAGTTTGTTGTACTACTTGACTCTGACCATGTACAAGGAGAGGATCTGAGACCACTGTCAAGGGAGGTCACTTTTTCTTTTTGTCTCTCAACCTTAAGAAGGTCCCCTTAATTTCCAAGCTCTGTTAGAAACAAAGAAGCTGATCCTGAAAAGGGGAGCCAGGTGGATATTCTGGTTTCCCACTACTTTCCCTTTGCAGGATCAGGGAAGTGAATCACGATTTGCCAATTAGAAAAGGACCAAACTGTTAGAGAAAGTAGCCTTCTATTTAAGGCTTCTGAGACAGTATGGTAGGCTCTAAAGAGCACAGCCAAATGTCTACAAGGGCTTTTCTTTGAGCAAATTGTTTTGAATCTTCTATTCCGAGAATGGTTTGTTGATTTTTCCCACCCTCCCCTTTCCCTGATGTAGTTCAACTTGGCCAGACTGATGTAGATTTCACCTCTGATTCTGCCATGATCAAGAAGAGAAGATCTAAGTTTTCCGTGTTGGAGGTGAACTCACTCTCTGGTGGAACAACTGCATGTTAGTACAGCAGGGTGGGTGTCCTCCAGAAAGTGTTTTGCCCTATAATACAGTAATATAGCACCACTAGTGTACATAACTCTGTACAGCAGCTGAATGTGCCAAATGCACAATGGGCCAAATGATTCCTTCCTGTAATACCATTGGCTTTGACAGAGTTACACTAGGGATGTTGGTGGCTGATCTCAATGGACTAACAAGTGTGAATGTCTTCAGAATCTGGTCTTTGAGGCCTTGTCTACCTGGTGATTTTCCCTCATTTCAGGTGTAGACATTTGCATTGCTAGAGTGCTTGAAACCAGGGTAAGTTCCGCTGATGCAAGTTGTTGCTTTCCTTGTCTCCATTTGGGATTTGCACAAGTGGCTGCAGCCTGATAGCTGACATTGGAGATAATTCCCAGTATAGACAAGGTCTCATACACAATTTGTTTTGAGCAGAGTTTAGTGTTGTCATTCTATTATCTACAGTTGTCATGTAAGTGGGAAAAATACATAAAATGAGGGAGGGTCCAGTAAAAGTCATTCAGGAATGTAAATCACAGTACAGAAAAAGTAAATAGACCTTTATAGGTGAGATTAGGCTGGATTTAGTAGGGTTTCCAATTGCAAGACCTTTGTGATATCCTATATCATCTTGTTCATTTTACAACCCACCATGTGGGAGAATCTTGCAGAGTTTCAACGAGTGCTCTCCTGGTTGTGCTTTATTATTAATATAGCACCATAAGTGTACACAGCCTCTACAATAGATGAGCTTTTCCAAACATGCAATGGGCCAAATTCTTCCTTGCTGTAATTCCATTGGTTTCAACAGAGTTACACCAGGAATGAATCTGACTAATTTAGTGCTTTACCCTGCAGTTCTAGGAGCCCTTAGAAGCTGATGCACACTGTTACCAGCACCATAGGAAAAATACTACTGTGCAGTAGCACAGCAGGGATATTGTTGACTCTGGGCCTAATTGTCATTTATATTTATACTAAGGCACTTAAGTGGGTGTAATATCGTTTAAGGCCCCTGTACACTGTTGATGTGGTATGAAGGGGCCCTAATGTAAATAAGAATCAGGCTCATACGTTTGGTTTATATATATAATTTATACTGCTGTACCTACGTTCTATAAATTATTCTTCTCTATGGCCAAAGGCCCATTAACCCACTAGGAACTTAGGTATGTTAATCATTTTAGCAAAACCTTCTGTGCTTATTCTAGAAGTGGCAGCAAGCAGCAGGTGCAGCAGCAAAATTGTTAGCAGACAAGACTCAGGCATTCTTAGCACCATGTTCTCTAGCCCTGCTCATGGTTAGAGGAGCATGTTAAAACCACTAGTGGCCAATATACATTGCTTACGCTGGGGAAGCTGCACTGGTGCCAGAGCAGGGATGGGCAAACTACGACCCAGGGGCCGCATCCAGACCTCCAGACATTTTAATCTGGCCCTTGAGCTCCCGGTGGGGAGTAGGATCAGGGGCTTGCCCCGCTCCACGCAGTTCCCGGAAGCAGCAGCATGTCCTCCCTCTGGCTTCTATGCACAGGGGCAGCCAGAGGGCTCCGTCTGCTGCCCCCACCCCAAGTGCCGCCCCCGCAGCTCCCAGTGGCTGGGAACCATGGCCAATGGGAGCTGCAGGGATGGCACCAGCAGATGGGGTAGTGTGCAGAGCCGCCTGGCTGTGCCTCCATATAGGAACTGGAGATGGGACATACGGCTGCTTCTGGGAGCTGCTTGAAGTAAGCGCCCCCCAGAGCCTGCACTCCTGACCCCCCTCCCGTGTCCCAACCCCCTGCCCCAGCCCTGATCCCCCTCCTGCCCTCCGAACCCCTCAGTCCTAGCCCAGAGCATCCTCTTGCACCCTCAACCCCTCATCCCCAGCCCCACCCCAGAGCCCACACTCCCAGCTGGAGACCTCACTCCCCCCTGCACTCCAACCCCCAATTTCGTGAGCATTCATGGCCCGCCATACAATTTCCAGACCCAGATGTGGCCCTCAGGCCAAAATGTTTGCCCACCCTGTGCTAGAGCAATGGCAGATTTCAGTAAGTGTTTGTTAGCTTCATGGCTTTTTGATGTCAAGCCCTTGCTGCTGTGAAGAATTAGTGCTCTGGGACAATGGAACTGATATTTTGGCTAGCCTATGTTGTTAGTTTCTGAATTCCTTTTTGTCTGTTTTCTCATGTTTCCACAAATAAGTGTGTACAGCACGCAGTTGATTCCCTAGTTTTAATTAGTATTCCTTGTTCATCAGTTTTTTGTCTCGCCCTCGTTTCACTTCTGTTATGTCTACTTCTGTCTGGAGTGCTTTGTCCACAGCTCGAGTTTGTGTTAACTCACGGTCGTGCTGTCTCTAAAGTTTAAACCTTTGCTTTAGCAGAGACTTGGTTGATACCTCTAGAGTTGGCTCCACTAGCTGCCCTGACTCTTGGTGATTTTATCCTTTTCCTCATTATTGAAGGCAGTGGAGAGAAGCGAGTGTACTTGCTTTACCTTTGGCTCCTGGTTGAGCTTTAAGATCTGATTCTTTGCTGGCCTGAGCTTCAAGTCCATTTTTTTTTTTTCATATCAAGCTGCTGAGTTAATTGTCTTGTTTTTTGGAGTTGCCACTGTTCATTATTTACCAGGCCCTCCTGACAAACTTGTGCCTGAATTCAAAGACTGGCTTCTCTTTTTCTCTTTCTGGGAAACTTGACTCCTCCTTCTCATCACCTTTGAACCAACAATGATATGATTTGTATTTTTGTTGTTGACTATTTTGGACTCTATCGGAAACTGTGAATCTCCAGGGCTGTGCATTTGGCTGGCCTTTGCCCAGATCTTGAGACACGGTCCTGTTGATATTGTAAGGAACAGTCATGCGTTTTCCATCCCTCTGGATATTTTCCCAACTCTTATTTCTGTGTTTTCTCCTATACATCCATTCTTTGGTCCTAGTTTGATTTTCATAGATATTTTGTTTCAGTACTCTATGTTGTTTTACCAGTCTAGGTTGAATTCATCTGGATGATTTTAAACATGATCTTAATCCATTGTTTGTATCATGCTTTCTTCTTACAAAACTGCAATGGACAGAGCTTTAGAATATTGCTCTTTCTGCTACATTGATTAAAGTTGCTCTTTAAGATTCACCCCCTCCCCCTTTTTTTTAATAACGGTAGGCCAGATTCCTCTGTTGTTGTAAATCAGGAGTAAGTGAAAGCAGGATATATCTGTCTGTTTCTTTGCCTTCATTTTTTATAGGTCTCCTAAGGGCATGGCTACACTTGCAGATGTAGAGCTCTTTGAGTTAAATCAGCCTTCGGAGAGCACAGTAGGGAACCACTGCAGTCTGTCCACACTGACCCCTTCAAGCGCACTGGCGTGGCCACATTTGCAGCACTTGCAGCGGCATTGGGAGCAGTGCATTATGAGCAGCTATCCCAGCATGCAAGTGGCTGCAATGTCTTTTTCAAATGCGGGGCTGGGTGGAGTGTGACAGGGAGTGTGTTGTGTGTATGTGGGAGGAGAGTGGGTTTTGGGGGGATGAAAGCATGTCAGCAAGCTGTCTTGTAAGTTCAGACAGCAGCAGACCCCCCTCTCCCTGTTACCCCCTGCCTCTCTCTCTCTCACATACAGCATTCCACACTAATGGTTGCTTTGTCTCGGAGCAGATAAGCAGCCGGCTGTCAGAAACGGAGCTTTCAAAGGGCATTTCCGCATTCCTACAGCCAATTCCAAACAATGACAAGAGTGGCCACTTGATTTAAGGGTATTATGGGACGTTTCTGGAGGCTGATCAGAGCGCAGTAAAGCAACATCTCGTTCACACTGGCGCCGCGGTGCTCCAGCGAGGGTGCAGCAAACGTTATTCGACTGGTCGAGGTGGAGTACCAGCGGTGCTGTAGCTGCGGAGTCAGAGCGCTCTACGTGCCTTGCCAGTGTGGACGGGTAATGAGCTAGTGTGCCCGGGGCTCCTTTATTGCGCTGTAACTCAAAAGTGTAGCCAAGCCCAGAGTGCTGAGCTACTGCACTCCTGTAGATAGTGCTCAGGTCTAGGAGTCAGAAGACCTGGGTTCTATTCCTGACTTTGGCATTGGCCTCTGGTGTGACTTTAAGCACTTCTGTGCTTTTGTTTCCCCAACTGTAAAGTGAGGATGATGATAGGTATCTTTCTTTGTGTTGTGCTCTGAGAGCTAGAGTTGTAGATAACATAACGGCTACATTGTTCCAATGAGACAGGCAGCTCACAGTTCTGAGCAGAAATGGAAAAAATCTTGTCTGATTGGAACTGTGTAAGTACAATCATTTTCTCTTCAAACAAAGTTGTTTTTAACCAAGTGGCATTTTGAATCAAATACCCCATTTCCAGCTATCTCTCAAGGGAAACCACCCTCATTTGAGGGAACTTCCCAGGGTAAGAAGCCGTTCTCGCAGTTGATCATGGTGAAATATTTTTTTCTCAACAGAGTTTTTCGTTGCAGTGGATATTTCTGAGAGTATTTCTGGATGTGACCCTCTTACTAAAAAGTATGTCACGTGGGAGGAAGCATGGTGTAGGGCACAGGACTGGGATTCAAGAGTCTTGAGTTCCATTCCTGACTCTGCCACTAACTTATTGTGAGAATTTAGGCAAGTCATTTAACATCTACAGATCCTGCCGTCTGTAAAATGAGGACTATTGGTAAAATTTTCAGAAGTACCAGTCCCATTTTCAGAAGTGACTTATGCACTTAGGAGCCAGAGGGCTCATCTATGTAAACATTTAGTTTGCAGCAAAGTGGGGTGTAAATCTACCCGGCATTAGCCTGTTGCGCACTAAGGGTCTGTGTGTACCCAGCTGCTATGTATTAAAGTTCCCTAGTGCATTCTGATCCCCGCTTTGAACCTATTGGTTCAGGCCTTAAGCTGGTTTCCAGCGTGCTTGAATATTCAACAGCCAAAAGAAAAACTTGGTTGCTATTTCATGACTAATTAGGCTTGAATGGTCCGAATTATTTGGATTATTTGACTAAGGCTGGTAACTACTTTATTTCTGCAAAATCTTGTCTCTAATCTGTTTTCATTTTACTTGGTTTATCCAGGAGTCTTTGACACTAGACACTAGAACTGTTGATCATAAAAATCCTTTGACATTATTTAGCTTCTGTGGTTTTGGCTTTCAGGATGTATCGTGCAAATGATTGAGGTCCATCCTTTCTGCTCATTTGTTTCAGTATGTGAGCAAAATCCTGCGGTTCGGTTGTGATTTAGGAGGGTTCCACTGAGTTCTGTTCTTGGATACTTATTGCTTTTGAACTCACACCCTGTCAGGGATTTTAATAAAGCCGTGAAGATGCTGCTGCCCATGTCATAGATAAACAGAGCCTCTTAGCTTCTGGGACTGTCAGTAGCACTAAATTCACTTAAAAATGAAACCAACCATAGCTAAAGACTTACTTTTGCTACCTACTTCTAGACCTGTTTTGGTTTGTCTGTTTTTAATCTTTCTGATTATCATATAATGAAATTTGGATGTGTGATTAGTGTACTGTACACTTACACAAGCTGATCTCATCCTTCTGTAGGAGGCTCCTAGGAGAGATCCGGAAAGGGAGTGTGTGACGATGTTAGGAACAGTCTGTACAGGAGAGATGTTTATCTCCAGTATTGACCATTGGAGTGGAGGGCGACAGAGATGTCTTGACCTCTTCTCAATATATTGTAGGTGGGGCTAGAAGCACTGCCTATTTTAAGGTTGCCTGATACTTTCCATTCTAAGACCTTGTTTTCAATTTCATATAACTTTGCCAAACTTTAACTGTTTGAAATAAAATTGTCGGTATTGGTTGTCTGTGTCAAGCTGAATTTTTCTTGAAAGTTTCAGCTAAATGGTTCAGCGGTTTCCAAGAATAAGACTAAAGAAAAATGTTCTCTCTCCCCCCCCCCCCTTTTTTTTTTAGTAGGACCATTTTTTGAGAAGCCCTAATGGCCCCATGCTTTGCAGCATGGACTTGAAATTAGTCAGGGTATGGCCTTAATGTTGGAGACATCTTTTCCTGTTCCTGTGAAAATCTGTTCAAATTTGGCAAATTTGTAAGACTTAAAAAAGTTTCAGTTCACACATGCTCAGTTGAGACTTGCAAGAGCTTTGCTGCTCAAACTCTGAAGATTATTTTCATTGAACGTGTTCCAGCCCCTTATTGCTCTTGCCACTCGAATTCACATGCACACCCCCACCCCCCAACAGAGCACCAAAGCATTCATCATCCCAGGGGTATGCGATAAATCCAAATTTTTCCTGTAACTGCTATTATGACTTTAGCCAAGATGGTTAGGGATGCAAACCCCATACGTGGGGTGACCCTAAGCCAGCCAGAAGCTGGGAGGGGAAGGTGGGGTAGATCACTCTAACTGTGCTGTTCTGTATACTCCTCCTGACGTTCTGTACTAGCCACTGTCAGAGACAGGGTAGTGAGCTATATGGACCATTGGACTTACCCTGCATGGCAGTTCTTATGATCTTATGTTCTGGTTCTGCTTCTGTATTGCCAAATCCTGCCCTTTCCCCATAGCCCAGGTGAAATGGAGTGGCTCTTCTGCAGATATTGGGGGCAAGATTCTAGGATCAGCACTCTTTATATGGAGCCCTGCATCCCAGTATGAAAGCTTGTAATGGATTGGTTATGTTGCCATACATACCATCCTCTCCTGTTAGAGCTGAGTATAAGATGGTGCCAACATCACTGCAGCTTTGGCCTTTGACCCCTTGGGATACCCTGGCCTCTGTGCTAAAAACGGGGCTTGAAAATATCCTTTCATTCTATAAAGCTGGGATCCAATGTTACTACAGGCCTTTAAAATAATATCAATGGAGTTCCTAGTAGTGATTTGTGGGACACTTTGTCAGATAGGGACACTGCTTAAAGTGTCTATCTGAAGACTTCGCTATCCTGTTCCCTATTGAGGGTCTCTTCCCCAATGTCTGTCTTTCCCCTGATTGGTAGCTGAGACCATCTGCATGGCCATCGCTTCTTTTGCAAGTATGAGTAAACGGTAACAGATGCCAGTGACTCTGTGTCCCCTGCTCTGCTTCCCTGTTGGAGACTGAGAAGGTGAACTCTGGAAGGGGACTCGTTTGGTCCTGGGAAAAAGGCTTTGATCACAGCCTTGGAAGGAGTCTGATGTCAGTCTAAGAGTGACAAAGGAACCAGCCAGAACTTGGGGCCAGATTAATCTGGTGCAACTCCACTGATGTCAGTTGGGATGTGAACCTTAGCCGATTCTGTCTTCTCGGTTTAGTCCCTTGTAGAAAAACATTTTCTTCAGATACCAAGGCCAGCATGTCTGTGGGGATTGGAAGCTAAAGTTGGACGATAATGATGAATAAGAAAAGAACCTATGGCTGTTGTGCTACCCACCAGCAGATGTTTGGGTTCACTGATAAATGAAGTTGAGCTGGGACTGTAGTATGTGGCATTTGTGACTTTGGGCTGTGATTTTTTTTCCAAAAGAACATTTAGGCCCCCAAATCTCATAAAAATTCAGTGGGAATTGGGCAGCTAACTCCCTGAAGCTCCTTTGAAACTCCCAGTCATGAGTCTCTCCAGCTTAACAAAAGATTTGGTTGTTTCGTGCACAAGCTGTACTATTACCATGATTTGCATTACTGTAGCACCTAAAGGCCCCAGCCAAGATCAGGGTCCCATTGTGCTAGGCAATGTACAAATCCATGGTAATAGTCCCTGTACCAAGCATTTTATCATCTGATATAAGAGGGCTAACACACTATATTAATGAGCTGCTTCTAATCTAAGACAAACTCACTGAATCTTAGCTCTTGGAAGGAAAGGGGGATGGAAGACAAGGGTAACGTTCATAGGCAGTGCGCAGGGCCTGATCCTGAACCTGCTGAAGTTCATAGGAGCCCTTTTCTTGACTGTAATGGGCTTTGGATCAGGCCCAAGTTTTCATAGACTAGTTATGGGTTTGATCCGCTGCCTTTGGAAGCCAATGGAAAGACTCTCATTGACTTCACTGGGCATAAGTTCAGGTCCTGTGTACACAACTAGGTGACTCTGGATCAATTAATTTAAAAAAAAAATAGAGACAATAAAATAACTGTTGAACATTCCAACTTTCCATCTGCCTAGCCACTGTCAGCTGGCACCTTTCCAGCAGAAGAAAGTTGGAGGAGTGATCTGAAGGAGAAGGGGTCAGCATTTGATGTGCTAGTTCTGGGAGGATGATACATGGTCAAAGAGTGGCATGGCAGGGTGTGTGTTGGAGGAGTAGATGGACAGGTGATCAAAGGTTACAGTAGTTGGCAGAGCCAAGGGGTGGCGCAGTAGAATACCAGAAGGGATAAGCATTTGGGGGGTAAGTTGTGAAGGGCTGTAAAACTAAGAACAAGAATCTTTTATTTGATGTTCGAGAGAAGGCGCAGCCGGTGGAGGGACATAAAGGGGTGAGAGTGATGTGGCCAGAAAGACAGGTCACTGGCAAGACAGATAGGGCACACGGGCAGTTCCAATATCTATTGGTATTATATTATGGGATTTCCTAAACTCAGTCAATGTGGCTATATTATGGGCTAGAAAAATATCTTTCATTGTAAGCCTCCTCATGGTGAAGGATGGGATGAATAGATTTTTGTTGGGGTTGCTGGGCAGAGACCATCTTCTGTATTTGTACAGCACCTAGCACATCTGATCCTGGACCATGGCTGTGTTCTTAAGTGCTACAGTAATACTAATAATTACTAATAATACACAATAATTATGCTAAATTTGCAAAGCTGAGCTATATACTTTATTTCTGCTAACAGCCCAAAATTGCTCCCTGAGGATGAAATTCCCTCTACTGTGAAGGCCCAGCAGAAAGCTAGTTGCATGACCTAAACCTCATGGCAGAGCTGTGTGTGGGGCTTAGAGTAGAGTGGTGGCACAGTGAGCCTTTACACCCCCAGTAAGCTGTGGAGGGAGTCTCCTTGCCACAGCAGAGTGGTCTAGGTTGAAGGTCTGTGCTTATACAGATTCAGAGCCCTAAATTCCCCCTTTGGAGAGTTAGCTATTCCATTTGATAAGCTCTATCACAGCTACATAGCCTGCCTGTGGATTGGGTCTGTGGGTAAATTCTATCTTCTCTATCCTTACCTTGCTTTAACTGCATAAAACCCAATTTCTCAGTTTGTGTATTAGAGGTGGCTTTTTGCCCAGAAAGACTAGAATTTTGCATTCATGTATTTTGTTGAAACTATTATACTCAAAGGAGTGCAGCCATTACTGTAATTTCTGCTTCTTTGAGAGGTTGGGATGCGATGCTGTTCAAATGGAGATGCAACATGTATAAAGAGATCCCCATGGTTTATAATGAATTCCCAGGAAAGCAATAAAGCTACTGTTCTGTCAAGCATTTCTTGCTGTACATCTGTGGGTGTCGAAAGCTTATCTCTTTCACCAAAAGAAGTTGGTCCAATAAAAGATATTACCTCATCCACCTTGTCTCTTGGTGTTAACCTTAGGCATTCATGAGACTGCTGATTTGAAGAGAGTTAATTGAACTGGGCATTGATTATGGGCATTTATTTTTCCAGGCTAATTTCATATGCCATGGGAAAACATATTTTATTGAAATAAAACAACTGGGCTAAGCAGATGTATTATTTATTGTGTCTCTCTCTTAGAGAGAATTTGGTGTAGACAATTTTAGTTAGAGAAAAAAAACCCAAGTTGTTTGTTTGTCATGTAGATGGTATCAAAGATGGTACTAACTGTCCTTTTTGGGGAAAAGAGACGTTATAAATCCACTGTCTTGTATTTAACTGTGACACTCTTTGTACTTTTCCCATATCTTGGGACCAACATGGCTACAACAACACTGGATACATGAAGAGGTTGGCATATTGGGGAGCCATCCTAGTGTAGTCATGGCTGTTCCCATGGTTTGGACAAAGTGTTTTTGTTGTATGTAAAATTGTTATGGATGAGTTTGGCGATGTGTTTGGGGTGGATGTCTGTCCACTGGATTGTCCACTGTCTTGTAAATATTTGAGGCAGGCAGCTATGCTGTCATTGTGAGTGATGTTGGTATATGGGAAGGTGACATCCATAGTGGCAAAGATGGTGGTCTGAGAGAGGTTGTTAGTGTTGCGGAATTTGTTGAGGAAATCACTTGTATCTTGAAGGAAGCTGCCCCTTTGTGTGTTGAGTGGTTTCAGGGTGGTTTCTATGAGACCCTATATTCCTTATGATGAGGCTGCCTGGGTTCCCTTGTTTGCATATCTTTAGAAACATGTAGAAGGTCCCTGGGGTGGGTCCGTAGAGGATGAGTTTGTTGTGTTTCTCTTGGAGTTGTTTGGGGAAGGATTTGATGATATCCTTAAATTCCTGGGTAAATTGGGGGGTAGGGTGTTCGAGTTCTTTATAGTAGGTGGTGTCAGAGAGTTGTCGGTTGGCCCCATTAACGTAGTCATAGTGGATGAGGACTACTGTGGCGCTCCCCTTTTGTCTTCTGGTTTGATCACTATCTGGTAGTTAGATTTCAGGGACTGTATAGCTGTCCACTTGGTGGCGGAGAGATTGTCGCGGATGTGAGGTTTAAGGATTTCACACTCAGTTTTCTTTCCTGAAGCACTCGGTGTAATGTTCAATAGTGTAGTATTAAAGATGATAATAACTGTCATCCCAGGTGGTGGCTGGGATTCAGCTGGAGCCAGTAGGGGACCGGGTGCTGATGTCACCTGGGTCACTCTCTCACTCTAGCCCATTTGGGCCACGAGATCTCGAATCAGGAAGATGAAGTCCTGGGGTCCCAGGATATGATGGGGGGGTGGCAGCCATGAAGGTAAAGCTCGCTCCAGTAGCTTCTGTCCTTTCAATCTTGGTTTTGTTCTTTCATTCTTTCCCCACAAAATCTTTCTTTTAAGTACCCAAAAAGGGAGTCATGGGTGGAATAACCTATTATTTTGTCCACCAATTAGGCCTAATACCTGGCATACCAATTTTGGCTTATTAACTTTCAGCTCCATGCCTCCTGTTTTTAACAAGCTTACAACATAGTCCTTGAATCATATCAATGTGGCCTTTTTGTTTAGACTAATTCGGTTATCCTGTCTCCCTTTTGTACCTTTTGCCATTAACATTTGTTGTTACAGGTTATTTTGACATTTTATGAACTTTCACATACTTTTTAGAGTTGAGCTCATAATTAGAGTAAATTTGTAAGTCCAGTTATCACAACAGTCCTTCCATTTATGTGACACTTTATTAGATTTAAAGGAACACTGCCAATTTTTTTTTCAATAAATGATTAATGTATAAAACAAATCACCTTTCTGATTGAGCCCACTTTGAATAGGATGTCCTGGATTTTTAAATTTTAATGGGTTTTTCCTCCTCACTTGCTGATGCTTAAAAGGCGTTTTTGAGCAGGGGATATAGGACAGGCTGAGATAAAACAATAGCAAACATGCTCGGGGCCCTGCCTCTTCAGTTTCAGCTTTGCTCAGCTACTGGTAAACACCCTCTGGCATAGCCTGGGTGGCAGCATGTATGTGAGCTCCCTCAGATCAGTGCATGAGAGTGATGTCCTAATGCAGGAGGCACAAAGTACAACAGACCATCAACAGTGAAACTGACTGTATACAAACACTGCCAAATATACAAAATAAAACAAAAAATCAAGAGAAATATGTCTAATCTCATTGGTGTAACTTTAGGATTACTTGCAACCACTAACAAAATGTTCAGATTTTCAAGTGGATGGTATCTCTTGTACCCATGTTGTTGGATCAGAAAGTTGATGGTGTTCTATAATTCTGAATATTTAACCGTCAAAGTAAAAAGCAATCGATAGCCTGGTTTATGTCCAGATTCTGGTTGATATTAATCAGAAGAGAAATGAAGATTCTTCGTTTAAATAAAACTCAAGTGTCCGTTTAGACCCAAAAAGAAATGTAGTACTTGTGGCACCTTAGAGACTAACCAATATATTTGGTCTCTAAGATGCCACAAGTACTCCTTTTCTTTTTGCGAATACAGACTAACACGGCTGTTACTCTGAAACCAGTTTAGACCCAATATTTTGTGGTTGGTTTTTGTGGTTAATTTTTTTTAAAGTTGTTATAAAATTTAATATTAATAGACATGGTCATAAATTTTATTTTTTTTCCATTTCAATGACAACGGTGTCTTATTTAAATCCAAATGAATCTTTGTAATGTTCGCAACCCAAAGATAGAAAAATCATGCCAGATGCAGAAAGTGAAACTGGCTATAAACAGAAAAGAGGAGAAGAGAAACTGCCTTTTCTATTTTCATTGTCCAGGCTGAGTAAATATAAAAATGCAAGTGAGTCTAAATGATAACGAGGATATCAGACTTTTGACAAATGTTTGTAGTTTCCTTAAATGTAGCTGGTGCTAATAGCACAGGTAACAACTTGGCAGGATCCATTTATGTTTGCTGAGCTTCTTTTGTTCGAATTCAGCTGTGCTGGGAAAGTTTTTGCAGGCGATATGGTTAAAAGTCACAGCATAAATTTCCTGACTTGATGAAAAGACTGTGACCCCCCTCAGAATTGTGGTGTTCATTGGAAAGAAGATAGGTAATAAAGAGTCTCCTGTGTGAGAGGAATAGGAGGAACCTGCTGTTTTAATTTTGTTCACAGCAGTGAGCCAAACTTTGTTCTTTCTGTGCTGGCCTTGATAATTGGCTCAATATAATATAGGAATTCGATTCATTGCATATCTTTGGCTTTATAACTGTTAATGGAATAGCCAGGAAGAGTGCAAAGTCTCCTGCAGAAACATACAGTAAATAAAACTAATAACACATTCCAAAGAATTTGGGGTCAGATTTTAAAGGGGCCTTGACCCAGTCTTTGGGAGGTTCAGTTATTTGCAAATAGTTAATGAGCACTGTCATTTGATGTGTAAATGATAGAATTTATAATCCAGTTGCATGAGCAAATGGGATTTGCTGGTTTAAATTGTCACTTGCATAAAAAAGGGGTGCACGCCACTTCACTCTCACTCACCCAACAAGTAATCAGGCTTTCTGTAGGTAAAGTACAGAGGACTCAAAAGGTGCGAGAGCCCTCTTATCTAGGGCCAGGGCACAGGGTTGCAGTGCAGCTGCTCTATTCTATTAAGTAATTGGCAGATTTATGCCCTCCGTGTCAGTTACAGAAGCTGCTAGGGCCACTGTATCCATGTAATTATGAATCTGTCAGCTCCTTGTCTGTCCTAAATAGTGCTACTCTCTAGGCCAGCCTACATTGAGCTGGCACAGAGACCCCCTCCAAGGCAGAAGTTTAAGTAGTATGGGCAGCTGCACTTACACTTGCACTAATCATACATATGCAGGTGACTTGCATATCTACAGTCACACATGGCCAAGTGGAGGCCACATTTTGAAACTTGATCCTCAGCGTTTAGGTTTACCAGCTGTCAGAAGATATATGTAAAAACAAAATTAAAAAGGTACACTCAAGATCCAGCAGTAGTTGCTCATGTAACCAGGGGAATAAAAAGTTGCTTCTTTTCTTTCACTTTGAGCGTGACCCCTTTTTAGAGATTTGCATGATGGGAAATTAAAACAGTTACTTTGGGAGCTTGTCTAGCTTTAGGCATCTGTGTAGTATACTGTGCCTTTAAAAGTATGTCTGCACTTTGAGCTGGTGGCACAGGCGCTGGCTTCTAATTTTTCCCCGGAGGTGCTCAACCCCCACTCTGCCACACACCCCGTCCTCACTCCACCCCTTCCCCTAAGCACCCACCCCGCCCTGCCTCTTCCCACCCCCACTGCACCCCTTCTCCCGAGGCCTCGCCCCGCTCCACCCCCACCCTGCCTCTTCCCCGCCTCTTTTCGCCTCCTCCCCCAAGAGTTCCTGTCCCTGCTCCTCTCCCTCCCTCTCAGTGCCTCCTGCACGCTGCGGAACAGCTGTTCCGAGGCATGCAGGAGGCGCTGGGAGGTAGAGGGAGGGGGGCAATCGGAGGCCTCTGGTGGGGGGCAGGAGGGGAGCTGGCTGCCGGTGGGTGCTAAGCACCTGCTAATTCTTTCTCTATGGGTGGCCAGCCCTGGAGCACCCATGGAGTTGGCGCCTATGGCTGGTGGTGTAATTCCCAGCTTGAGAAGACATACCCATGCTAGCATTGAACAAGCGAGCCCACTAAAAATAGAGTGTAGCTGCACCAGTGTAAGTGGGTATGTGCTCATCAGGTTAGTGCAGGTGTATCTCCTCAAGCTGGAATTTACGCCTCCAGATTGAAATGCAGATACAGCCTGAGAGACCCAGTGCCCAATACCAAATCAGATACATTCCACTGACGTGCCATAAAGATTTTGTCCGTCTATTTATAGGCCCTGAACCGTGGCTAGTTAAGCTTTAATCTTCAGGGCTTGTTTCTGTAAAATTGTTTTATTTCTCAAATGTCTGCAGGTTTAGTTGTGGTCGTTATTGAACTCCTAACACCTGTTCAGCACTTTTTCCCCCTCCTTTTTTGGGAAGCACTTAATTACTAGAGGGTTTCCTTTGGAGCTGTGAACCTTCATTCAGTTCCCTAACTGGAGAATTCTCTGCAGGATTCTCCAGATGGGGGATAGAGGATAATCTTCTCAGAGCTCCGGAAGAAATGTGATGCCAAATTACAGAAAATAGATCCTTTTTATTAAGCTCTTGGCTCATTTACTCCTATTTTAAGATGACCTTATATTAAAGGGACATGTTAGATTAAAATTTGTATATTTTAAAATAAAATTACCTGGGCTGTTAATAACACTGATCATAAACGCTGAAGAAAAGACACTAATATGTAAGGCCATGAAAAAAACACCCCCATGAGCAACATAAGTTTCACCAGCATAAGTGGTGGTTTGTACAGCGCTATGTCAGCAGGAGAGATTCTCCCACTGACCTAATTATTGCTGCTTGCTGGGGATGGTTTAATTATATCAACAGGAGACCTCTACAGCTACACGAGAGATCTCACAGCAACGCAGCGGCATCGGTACATCTGTGCCTCTGTAAGGTCTCTAGTGTAGACATCACCTAAGTTTGTCTATTCACGTTATCATCATGCACACAGACAGTGAAAATAGACTAGTTGATTTCTGTTTTTTGTTTCTAGTCACTTTAATTTTCCAGCTGAGAGTTATTGTTTGAATATCAGTGGTGTGCTTGATGGTATACAGGTATAAAGAGAAGAACGCATGTTTTCAGATATTTCTAGTGATGTAAATATGAGGCTAAGTACCTTTTTAGGGTACAGATGCTCTACTGTGAGTGTTGTGAGGGTGCTGGTGGTGAGCTGGGGAACCATATTTGAATTCCGCGGGCACTGCCTTAACCCTGTAATGCTTGCAAGCATGGTGGAGGAAGCATTCCTCTACCCATGTCCCTGTATGTTCATCCCACCTTCACATACCCAAATGCTGGGCAAATTTTGGGCTCTGGCAGCAAGTGGGATAGATCTTGCTAGTGACCCTGTGGATGACTTGTCTAATGTTTCTTTACAGAGCAACTTCCATATGAAGATCTCAAAATATTTTAGGCACATGAATTAAGCCTTATAATAGCCCTGTGTGGTAGGTTGGATCAATGTTCCCATTTGACAGATGGGCAAACTGAAGTACAGAGAGGTTAAGTGACTCAACTGTGATCACACATGGAGTCAGTGGCAAAGCCAGGAATTGAATCCAGGACTCCTGACTCCCTGTCCTCTGCTCTCACCATTGTCTTGATTCTCGGTTTTGGACGTTTTTAAATATCTGATGTAAATTTACAGTAATGCATCTGCGAACAGCCAGTAAATACAGACCTAGCATGGGAAATGTCTCTCACAGCAAGAGAGAGTGGAGAGTTGTGGCTGAATATTTTAATATATACAAATGGTTGAATATATGCTGAGTTGTATTCTTGGAAATGTTTATGGCTTGCAGCAATTGGATTACTGTGCTGTGAGGTTGAAGGTAGCTAATCCAAATTTTTGTTTGTCTTCCAGATCTACACACAACGAACTAGAGAAGAACCGGTAAGTAGCTGATGAGCTGAGTTCTAAGAAATACAAAGCCCAGTCAGTGTAACATGCTTTAACGTTACACATGCAGGTGTGATTTCATCAGCTCAGACAGCTGTGGATTTCCACCCTGCACCAGGTGGGTTTAAAGTCTAGGCAAAGACTCTAAAAGATTTGAAAAAGAAGCCCTTCTCTGCCCCTCCACACCTCCCCGCCAAAAAAAAGGAAAAAAAAAAAAAAAGGCGAGAAGTGACCCAGTTTTACAACTAATCTGTATGCAGAGTAAATACTGTTCCTCTTCTCCTGGAAATCTGATTGGGTCATTGTCCCTACATGAGGTTGCTAAGTTATCTGGTTTCTCGGGTACTGGTTAATACATGTTACCGAGAACTGAAGGGCAGTGCTTTCCTTTTATTTTATTTTTTTGCCCTCTCTTGGCAGGACTGTAATATTCTCTACAGTATAGAAGAAAATACCATTCTCTAGAGGATCTGAAGTCTGGCTAACAATGCTCCTGTGGAGTGTCGCTCTCGTAACCTGTTTTAGGACAGAGCCTTTTTATCCTTGAGTTGGAGTTTTAGCAAGCCCTGCAGTTTTGTTACTTGGCTAGCTCTGCTATATGACTCAACCCTTTTGTAACAGGAGTTAAAGTAAGATAAATACCATTTAGACAACGGGAGTTAGTTCACATGCATATCAGATTATAGCATTGCAATCAGGATGGTATAGGTAAGGTTGTGTCAGGGTTTCCGTTATAAATGTGTCTTGGATTTTTTGTCAGTTGGAGCAGAAAGAGTCTTCTATGCTAGCTGCTCTTGTCCTGTGGAAAAACCCACATGGTAGGTTACTTTGAGTGTACAGCCGAGTGCTCGTTGCTATATCTTCCACACGTTTTCCCATTAGTTCATGCGGGTGAGGTATGGGGGAGGGCGTGGGGGTGAGGTATGGTTAATCTGGGAAACTCCAGCCCAAATTTGTATCACTGACCAGACCTACAAAGATGACATCTCCCCACCTTCTTGGGTCCCTGTAGGGCCACCTCACAGTGCATATTGCCCTTGTTTCCTTCCCCTCTGTTTGTTTATCTACAGAATTAATTTTCTTTGTTCTGTAAATCACAGGCTGGTTTCCTGTGATTTTACTCAAACCTCCCTAATTGCCCACTATTCCACCTTTGTAGGGCATAATCTTTATCACCCCTGTTCTGCTATGTCCATAGTTACACTCCGTATTCCCCATTTCCCCTAGGATGAAAGCTACCACCATAACAAAATCAGTTTTTCTGAAAACATGCTAATATGGTTTAACTCTGTTTCCTAGTCAGTACAGATCAGGGCTCCGCATGTTAGAAACTGCAAGCCCCAGGGTTTTCTTCTTTTAGGGAAAGAACCACTGAAGAATGGCCTTGTGGCCTAGTGCACATAAGCAAACGCTGAGCAGGCCCTCCTCCTATATGTAGATACCACCATTCTTTGTACGTCTTCCTTCTGTGGTGCTTTGTATGTCTCTGGTATGTAGTACTTTGTACATCTCCTGTCTGTGGTATTTTCAGTTCCTGTGTGAACCTTCTGAACTTGGGTGCTTCATGAGATAGCGTGTTCCTCTAGAAGTTGACACTGAGCTAGCAATGGACCACTTTTTAATATTATCGTAACCTACGGTGGAAGATGCAGTGATGAGCAAGTTAAAGGACATATGGATTGAGAACACCTATTTTAATTATCAATGGCATGTAAATTGGCACAAGAGGAATGAAAATTGATGCATGTTTATTTAGGGGCCCCTGGTTTCTCATTCAGGTAGTGTTTTTATTCAATGACATACACATATAACTGGGTATCCTTTAGGTATCTACAACTATAGAAAAACCAATTAGCAATTGTCATTGCTTCCCAGTCTATATTACTGGGAATTAGGACAATGAGTTTCATGCTGGAAATATATATTTCTGGGCTCCAAAGCAATGTTTTCTGAGAGAAGAGGCTTGCTTCCAGTGTAGATTTTCATCACATTCTATTTGCTGTGTCTGTTTGTCATGTCACTACCTCCAGACTTCGCTATGGCAAAGGCAAAAGCCCTGGTACTAATAGCTTTGTTGCTGACAGTTGCTACATTTTTCTGTTATTACAGATTATTCCTTTTGAATCTCAGTGTTCTCTCCATTATTGATACACACTATAATTTTCAAAATTGTCTACTATTAGGTCCCTGACTCAGGTTCTCTCCCCCTCACCCTCCTAACAGCAGTCTGCTTGCATGTGGTTAAATTTTACTTTAACCCATTCAGCAATTAAACAGAGTTGCTTTCAAGTGCAGGCAGGAATACTGGCTGAAAAAAGAAAACATTTACTAATCCTTGCATTTAAATACACTGTTTTTCTCTAGCTCAATTTTTGCAGGGCTGAGGAAATTTAGGCTATATCTGGATTATAGTGTTGTTCCTCTTTGATGTCTGAAAGCATTTGAATGTTAAAAGCATAATGAAAATATTTGAGCTAGGAACATATGTTACTTTATTCTGGAAGGGTGAACGGACCAAAAATACCACAGAGATTCTGATAGGGAGACTGTGGATTTGGTACCCAAATAAATAACTGTGATACTAAGGTGACCTTTACCTTCCTAATGCTCTTTGATTTGGTTTCTTACATAAAGTGATTGCCCTGAAGTTTGTATCAGGGTGGGTTTTTTTATTTACAAAAGATTAAAGTCAATTTGTAGTTGCCTGTCTTTAATACTCATGCTGGAAATATTTGTGTTTGTGTGTTTTTATTTAATGAGTGAGTATTTTTGTTTCCCTTTGAGATGAGTCATATCTTGCATATAAAGTGGAAACCAGTTACTGTTTCTTATGTGCAGCAAGGTTCAGCCAACAGAAGAGTACATCTTACCCTCAGATTATTGAGTGGTAAGGTTTAAAAGCTGTAGAGAGCATGCAGTGGTGGTAATCTAATGGTATAGTCGTTTTGGGCTTCTGTAATATATCTGGGTCTTAGGTGGCTAGGAGACTTAAGGAATCCCTACCTTTGATTATATGTAGGACTGTCAAGCGATTAAAAAAATTAACTGCGCGATTAAATGATAATAGAATACCATTTATTTAAATATTTTTGGATGTTTTCTACATTTTCAAATATGTTGATTTCAATTACAACACAGAATACAATGTGTACAGTGCTCACTTTATATTTTTTATTACAAATATATACACTGTAAAAAACAAAAGAATTAGTATATTTCAGTTCACCTAATACAAGTACTGTAGTGCAATCTCTTTATCATGAAAGCTGAATTTACAGATGTTATTGTTTGTACATAATTCTACTGCATTGTTTTATTTCTGAATGTAAAACTTTAGAACTTACAAGTCCATTCAGTCCTACTTCAACCAATTGCTTAGACAAACAAATTTGGTTACAATTTGTAGGAGATAATGCTGCCCACGTATTGTTTACAATGTCACCTGAAAGTGAGAACAGGTGTTCGCATGGCACTGCTGTAGCCGGCATTGCAAGATATTTACATGCCCGATGTGCTAAATATTTATATGTCCCTTCATGCTTCAACCACCATTCCAGAAGACATACATCCATGCCGATGACGGGTTCTGCTCGATAATGATCCAAAGCAAAGCAGACTGATGCATGTTCATTTTCATCATCTGAGTCAGATGTCACCAGCAGAAGGTGGATTTTTCTCTTTTGGTGGTTTGGGTTCTGTAGTTTCAGCATCGGCGTGTTACTCTTTTAAGACATCTGAAAGCATGCTCCACACCTCATCCCTCTTGGATTTTGGAAGGCATTTCAGATTCTTAAACCTTGGGTTGAGTGCTGAATCTATCCTTAGAAATCTCATATTGGTACCTTCTTTGCGTTTTGTCAAATCTGCTGTGAAAGCGTTCTTAAAACAAATAACATGCTGGGTCATCATCCGAGACTGCTATAACATGAAATATATGGCAGAATGTAGGTAAAACAGAACAGGAGACATACAGTTCTCCCCCAAGGAGTTCAGTCATGAATTTAATTAATGCATTATTTTTTTAATGAGCATCATCCGCTACCATTCCAGAGGACATGCTTCCATGCTGAAGCATGAAGGGGCATATGAATGTTTTTAGCACGGGGTGGGCAAACTTTTTTGGCCCAAGGGCCACATCGCCGAAACTGTATGGAAAGCCAGGTAGGGAAGGCCGTGCCTCCCCAAACAGCCTGGCCCTCACCCCATCCCAATTCCCACCCCCTGACTGCCCTCCTTGGAACTCCCGACCCATCCAACCCCCCCTGCTCCTTGTCCCCTGACCGCCCCCTCCTGGGACCTCCTCCCCTAACGGTCCCCCATGGACCCCACCCCCTATCCAACCCTCCCTGCTCCCTGACTGCCCCGACCCCTATCCCCACCCCTTCCCCCTGACAGGCCCCCTGGGACTCCCACGCCTATCCAACCACTCCCTGTCCCCTTATCATGCCGCTCAGAGCACCAGGACTGGCAGCCAAGCCAGCCACGCCGCTGCGCTGCCCGGCAGGAGCTCGCAGCCCCGCCGCCCGGAGTGCTGGCTGTACGGCGAGCTGAGGCTCCGGGGGAGGGGGGAAAGCAGGGGAGGGGCCAGGGGCTAGCCTCACCGGCTGGGAGCTCAAGGGTCAGGCAGGACGATCCCGTGGGCCAGATGTGGCCGGTGGGCTCTAGTTTGCCCACCTCTGGTTTAGCATAGCTGGCACGTAAATACCTTGCAGTGCCAGCTACAAAAGTGCCATGCAAATGTGTGTTCTCACTTTCTAGTGACATTGTAAATAAGAAGAGGGCAGCAGTATCTCCTGTAAATGTAAACAAACTTGTTTGTCTTAGCAATTGGCTGAACAAGAAGTAGGACTGAGTGGACTTGTAGGCTCTAAAGTTTTACATTGTTTTGTTTTTGAGTGCAGTTATGTAACTTAAAAATGTAGATTTTTTTGTTATTTTCACAATAAAGAGATTGTGCTACAGTACTTGTATGAGGTGAATTGAAAAATACTATTTTTTATCATTTTTACAATGCAAATATTTGTAAAAAAAATAATATGAAGTGAGCACTGTACACTTTGTATTCTGTGTTGTAATAAACATCAATATATTTGAAAATGTAGAAAAACATCCAAAAATATTTAATAAATTTTAATTGGTATTCTATTGTTTTAACAGTGCGATTAATCGCGATTAATCTTTTTAGTTAATTGCGTGAGTTAACTGCGATTAATCGACAGCCCTAATTATGTTTTGTTTAGCTTTTACCTTTAGAATATTGCCTTTAACTTGGCATCAGTACATATATTTATTTGAAGTGTGGAGTTCCCTTTAGGAAAATGCGTTCTTAATTGGAGTTCAAGAAATGAATAATACATGATCAAATCCTAAATTCCAAATGCACGAGGCCTTGAGTCAGGAAATACTATAGAATATGCCTGTTCTCACTTTCTGGTGACATTATAAATAAGAAGAGGGCAGCATTATCTCCTATAAATGAAAACAAACTTGTTAGTCTTAGCGATTGGACTTGTAGGTTCTGAAGTTTTACATTGTTTTGTTTTTGAATGCAGTTATGTAACAAAAACTACATTGGTAAGTTGCACTTTCATGACAAAGAGATTTCACTACAGTATTTGTATGAGGTGATTTGAAAAATACTATTTTATTTTTACAGTACAAATATTTGTAATAAAATAATATACACTTTGATTTCAATTACAACACAGAATACAATATAAATGAAAATGTAGAAAAACATCCAAAATATTTAATAAATTTCAGTTGGTATTCTATTGTTTAACAGTGCAATTAAAACTGCAATTAATCCTGATTAATTTTTTTAATCACAATTATTTTTGAGTTAATGGCGTGTGTTAACTGCGATAATCAACAGCCCTAGGTACAACAAATACCCAGAGAGTGAAACTGAGAAACTGAATGGGGAAGGTATTGTTAACCATACTTCGTTTTTGATACCGCTATTTAACTCAAGCATCTGACAAACGGGGAAGAAAATAAATTTTGGTGAAACATTCAATAACTCCACCCCTTTAAATTGAGGCCTTCTGAAAGCTTCTGCACCGTTTCTCTGGTCCTCCAAGGAGACTTCTATTAAAAATGGGGAAGGTGAGATTTGATGTCACTCATGCTTTAAAAGTAAAAAGCAAGCAAAAACATGCTCACTCTCCCTCTCTCTCTGAGGAATGGTGGTGAGGGGAACCTTTCAGGAATTCATTATACGTCATCAGGGAACAAACAAGGCTATTGGCTAGGAGATTCCTGATTTTTGGTTCCTCTTTCCTGAGCTCCTGCATAGCTGCTTCCATCTCCTTACTGAATAAGTCACATAACTTGTGAGATAGAGATGTAACCTAGAACAGCTTCCTATGGTTACAGTTCTCCACAATCCTAGATGAAGTCTTTGTGATTAGTCTTCCCGAACAGTAACTATAACTGTAGAGACCCAGCTTAGATTGCTTCAGGTCACCATCCAGAGATACCGAGCCCAGACTATCAAGTTGAGGCAAATATGCGGAAAGAAAAGTTACCACCACTTCTTTAGCACTCCTGTGAGGAATTGGTGTAGAAAATGTATTCATTCCTCTTTTGTGTCCCAAAAGTGAGCCCACACGTTGGGAGGAAACCTGCAGTTCTAAAGTAGGAACCTCCAATGGATTGACTGATTGCATTCAAAGCGCTCTAAATATAATTTCTGCTCCAGGCAATAGAAGCAGTATGAAATGGTGGCTTGCTGTTTGTTCATTGTCTTAAGGGCCCAGGAGAGGCCTGGGAGCTGTACAGGGAAAAGTGGAAGACATAGTTATCTGTACCTAGATAACTTCTGCAGTTTCCACGATATGCTATGCATCCGATGAAGTGAGCTGTAGCTCACGAAAGCTCATGCTCAAATAAACTGGTTAGTCTCTAAGGTGCCACAAGTACTCCTTTTCTTTGTACCTAGATAGTATCTAACCTGGAATGCACCACAGCCAGCTCTGGATCAAGAATCTTAAATCTCTGCCAAAACTTGCATCTTCAAGTTTTCATTTCAGCATGTTGCTAAGACTTTATTTTAGGATGACTCCTGTCTTTGTTACATTTATGGATGGGCCTAAAAATGAAGACCGGGGCCAAATTTATCAATGGTGAGCCTCCACAGAACCTGGTTGTGTTACACTAGGGAAGTATTTGTCCCTAGGTATACAGATGAGCAATCTACTTTCCAAGTGTAGTTTTTGCAAGCACACTAATAATACAGGAAGGCAGGCTTCTCCTCTGGCTCTCCCAAGTCCATCTCCAGAGGCTTCACAGGTTTTGTCTTCTATAGCTTGAAGTGCTGTTTGTTGAAGTGTTGAGAGTCAGAGATTCTGATGCAATGACTTGCCTTGTTCAAGTGACTGACGTTACTCATGGGTTCATAAATGTCACTAGCTAAAACCCACCTGGGGAACTCCTGCCTCAGAGAAGATGAGGTATTGAATATAATTTTTGAAATGGGCTACCAGTTAGGGTGACCGGACAACAAGTATGAAAAATTGGTACAGGGGGTGGGGGGTAATAGGAGCCTATATAAGAGAGACCCAAAAATCGGGACTGTCCCTATAAAATCAGGACATCTGATCACCCTACTACCTGTTAACTACAATTTTAAGGGCTTTGTACACTCTGACAGGATTTAGGATTGCCTGCTACTGTTTATACTAAGAGCAGAACAGAACAAAAATGCCAAAGGGAATTGTAATATCCCTAATGCAGCTACCCCATATGTATGTGATAACAAGGGAACTTAATTTATAATAGAAAAACTTTCTTGCCTACAGTTTCTCTCCTTTTGTTTTATTCTATCTGAAGTATTTATATGGCATCCATCACCATGGTGTCTGAGTACCTCACAGTCTTTCTGTTGATCTTCACCACACCCCTGTGAGATAGGGCAGTGCTGTTACCCCCATTGTACAGATGGAGAATGGGAGCACAAAGACACTTGGACTATGTCTATACTTAAAATGCTACAGCGGCACAGCTGCAGCGCTGCAACTGTGGATTCTTTGTCGCTGTATTAAATCTACCTCCCCAAGAGGTGGTAGTTAGGTCAATGGAACAATTCTTCTGTTGACCTAGCACTGCCTACGTGGGGACTTGGGTCAGCTTATTTATATCTCTCAAGTATGGATTTCTCACATCTGTGAGTGATGTTGCTGGGTTGATCTAATTTTCCAGTGTAGACCAGCCCTACGTGACTAAATCGAGGTTGCACAGGAAGTCTGTGGTGGAGCAGAGGTTGAGTTCTCACATCCCAGGCTAGCACACTTACCATGACTGAACCTTTTCCTTTTCTCTTTGTTACATACTTCTCTCCACCCCCATCCCCCCGTCGTCCTTCTTTAAAACATTTCCTCATTATTTCCCCGCTTCTCCTCCTCCTGTACGAGAAGAGACTAAAAAGATTAGGGTTGTTCAGCTTAGAAAAGAGATGGTAAGGGGGTGGGAGGGGGTATGAGGGAGATCTATACATCATAAATGGTTTGGAAAAAGTGATTACAGAAGTGTTGTTTACCCATTCCCACAATACAAACACCAGGGTTCCCCAGTGAAATTAATAGGCAGCAGGTTTAATACAAACAAGAGGAAGTAGTTTTTCCACACATCCGGTTAACCTGTGGAACTCATTGCCATGGGATGTTATGGTCCAAAGGATAACTGGGTTCAGAAAAGAACTAGATAAGTTCATGGAGGATCAGTCCATCGATGGCTATTAGCCAAGATGGTCAGGGATGCTGCCCATTTCTTGGGGCGACCCTAAACCCCAGCTGTGAGGGGAAGACAGGATGGATCACTCCAACTGCCTTGTTCTGCACACTCTGCTTGAAGCTCTGGTACTGCCCACTGTCAGAGACAGGATAGTGTGCTAGATGGCCGACTAATCTGACCCAGTATGACAGTTCTTATATTCCTCCTATGCCTCTGAATGTCCCCTGAGTCCCCTTTCCGCCTTCACTACCAGGGGCCACAGGGCTACAATTGACCCAAAGACTCCCCCACCCTCGTGTAGAACAACCACACTCTTTCCTGAGCAGTCCTCCATCCTTTGTGCCCATTTTAGCTGTTCTTGGCCATGAGTGGACACTGCTTCTTTTCCTGGCTGAGAACGAGCGTGAAGCCTCTGGGTCTAGATGCTAGAGCTGAGCTGGTTCTCTTATTAGGGGGCCAAAGAGTTGGGTGGCTTATGCATCCCATGAGCTGTGGTATCTAAGCAAACTCTCCTTGTAATGGAGATTCTTGGAATAGTCCGGGGGAGGGGAGCAACCTCCCCTTAACATTATTTTAGTCTAGTTGAGGTTGTTTGGCTGTGAATAGCTCTGTCCTTCCCTGATCTTTGTCTCTCCGTATCGCCACCTGCAACTCTTTCTTGCACAAAAGCAGTTTGCACAGCTGTGGGCAAATACCCTGCAGGTTGACTCCCAAACAGCACATGTGACAACAGTAAAACAATTAAATGGGCAATGTGCAGCTAGGGGTCAGGAATTCTCCTCCTGTCCCTTAGTGCCAGGGAGACCACCTGCAGCATTAGCAAGGGCGACTATCTGATAACACAGGCCATACCTATACCAGTGCCACATCCCCACCTGGCGTTCAGCAGAGTGTGATAGGGAAGCCTGTTGGCTCTGTTGTTGCCTGTCTGAGATTTCATTTGTCCAGAAATATGTATTATCTCTTACACAGTGCTCTTTATCTTCAAAGCACTTAATAAAGCCTCATGATGCCCTTGGGAGGTTGGTATTGTCCTCTTTTTATAGAAGGGAAGCTAAGACACGGATGTTGTGAGAGTTGCCCAAGCCTATGGACAGTCCTATATCAAACTCGGGAAATCCTGGATCCCAGTGTTGTGTGTGACCCATGTGTCTCTTCCAATGTGTGTTGAGTTTGAAATATTTGGGGCAGCCTTTCAAGTGTGGCCTTTTGGTTTATGCTGCCTGAAGTGCACTAAGATTGTAAGTAAGATTGTTCTTCCCCTGTTAATTATTTATCTTGGAGAGAAAATATATAAAGCAGCATGATTTATTTTTTAAAAAAAAAAAAAGCTCTTGCCAGCGTCAGATGACTTTGCTGTTATTCTGCCCAGAAGTCTAGGTTGAGGACCTAGCTTCTTGAGAGGGGGACTGTGGTGAATGGGGAAAGTTGCGAGACTAGCTTTAGCATACATGCTTCTCCAGAGGCGGGAGGTTTATACGAGCTCATAACTGACTGTGTAACGCAACCCTGTGGCAGGACACTTGGACTGATAAAACAACAGAAGTAAATTAGATAGCAAACACAGTAGAATCACCAATGGAAACAGGACATAAGCTTGAAATACAGTGTTGCCTTCCTAGAAACAGCTGCTGTGAATTTGGGTTAACACATGTTCCTCTTCTTCTGATAAATGCATTTTCTTAGGATAAGTTGCTGCGCTACTTACAATTATAGTAAGTAATAAACATTTGTCTTGAATCTAGATATTAATGTAAAGTCAAGTAGAACCTACTGTCTGTGTATTTAGACCTATTATTGATTTAGGGCGGGCTTTTCAAAGCACGTAAGTCGCTAAGGATACATCTACACTGCAAAAAAAAAAAAAAAAAACCAAAAAACCTCCCCAAGTGCCTGTGAGTCCCAGCCCGGGTCAACTGACTCAGGCTTACAAGGCTCATGCTAGAGGGCTGAAAACAGCAATGTAGATGTTATCACTTGGGTTGGCGCCTAGACTCTGAGACCCTCCCCGGGTTTCAGAGCGCAGGTTCTAGCCTAGGCAAGAACATCTACATTGCTGCTTTTAACCTTGTAGCATGAGCCCTGTGAGCCTGAGTCAGTTGACCGGGCTCTGAGACTTGCTGCTGTGCCTCTTTTTTTTTTTTTTTTTTTGCAGTGTAGAAGCACCCTTAGGAATATGCATTCCATTGACTTCCACATTGCCTAAATCATGTAGGCACTTTTGAAATCCTCTTGCCTGTTATTTATACAGCATCGTAGGTATGCCTGATCCTTCTCAGACAGCAGACGTGATTCCTGCCTCAAAGAGCTTACAAACTAAAATGGACAAGGAAGGACATGACACGAGAGAGAACATTGGTGCGGGGCAGGGGTGTAAAAAGGGAATGGGAGTGTCTTGTATTCTGGTGTGTATTTTAAAATGTGCTTACATTTAAAGTAGTCATGTCATGTACATTCAGGAATACTTTTTTCTGCTGTTCTTTTTCATTGCACAATTCTTCCTAATGGGAATATGCCTTAATTTAAGCCAGTGATTCTCGACCAGGGGTATGCATACCCCTCAGGGTACACAGAGATCTTCTAAGGGGTACAGCCACTCATCTAGATCAGAGTTCCTCAACCTGGGGGTCATGGGATGGGTTTGGGGGGTTGCAAGTACAGGGCCAGAATTAGGGGGTGTCAAGTAGAGCAATTGCCTGGGGTCCTGCAAAGCTAAGTTACACGCTTCAGCCCCAGGCAGCAGGGTTTGGGTTTCAAACTCCTGAAAGGAGTACAGTAGTCTGGATAGGTTGAGAACCACTGATTTAAGCCACTGTCCAGTGAAGTATTGAATTGTTTTCTAGTATAATTTATGTATATAGCACTTTTTTCATCTGTAGATCTCGAAGCATTTTATAGAGGTAGAGATCGTTGCCTCCCAGAAAATGGATACAGATCAGGGGAAAGTGAGGCAGAAAAGGTCCCAACATCACACCGTGACTCAGTGGCAGAAGCTGGGGATTGAACCCAGCTCTACGTGTCTTATCTTACTGCCTTCCCATCCCCAATCACTGAGCTGGTGGGATGTGGTCATGTTGGGAGAGGACACTGTTGGCAGAAGTAAGGGGGTGTGTTAGTTATAAGGGGGAATGGGACCAGTGTTATGTGGGGGTGAAGAAGAGCAGAAGTGTGTGCCAACCTGACTGGCTGGTTGTGGAGGGGGAAGAGTGCTGATGCCTGTAAGGACTAAGCCAGGTCTGATATAAGTTTCTGAAGGTGGGGGAGCGTGTGGGTAGATGTTCAGCCATGTGCTGAGAGGTAGGAATGGGAGAAGACAACAGGAGGCGGTTTGGAAGCTAGCATGCCTCCCCAAGGGGAATTTTGTAAGTTACTCAGAGCTTGGAATAGCTGTAACTAAGCAACCACTATGTTTTGCAGCTCTACCAAGGCCCTAGAACAGTGCTCTTGGAGGCTCTGTAGGCAGCCTGACCTCTCCTTTGATGCATAATTGTATTTACTTTCCCTTCTCCATGCTCCCAAATACAGATATGTTGTGGTAGGGAGATTGCTTGGCTCTCCCAGCAACATGTCACTTCGGAGACTGATGGATGGTACATTCTGCACTACCTCCTCCCAGGAGAGACATTCCTACGCTGCTTAAATACCCAATGCATTGAATCCTTTGCTCTGCATAATACACAGGGGTTGGCTCAATAGTGAGTGTGGTTACTAGCCAGTTCCTACATGGGGAGTGCCGAGTCTCTGAATTTCAGGAAGAAGTGAGTTTGAAGAAGGAAAGGTAGGAAATTAATATAGTTCATTGAAAAAAGGTTATCTGGTCTCTTGGGTTATCTAGTGCTTTCTCCTGCTAACTCAGACTTGCTCCCTGCAGAATGTTTACTTGTGCTTTGTCCAGTCTAGTTTTAAATGTCTTTAGTGATGGTGCTACTTCTGCTTCCCTGCTCTTCCACAGTCTAAAAAGATCTCAGAATATATAATTATTTCCCACTGTTTCAGTAGCACCTTGAGGCCCAGGGGCCCCATTGTGCTAGGTTTACTGCACATCAGTAAACTACTGGTGGCCTGCAGAACACTTGCTGGTGGTTTGTAGAGAGCTGGCTGGTCACATGGTGCTGGCTCTCCTTTGCTTCCAGCTGTTAAATTACATTTAAAAAAAGCTAAAAATACACAAAGAACTTGGATGTAACCAATTTCTCCTCTTCCCATGGGAGCATTGTACATTCCAAGATGGGTGGGGGAGTTGGTCTATGTGATCATGAATGGGAGCAACTGGAGAGGAACATTCAGACACTGATGATGTCATCAGCGTCCAACTGCTTTTTCCAGTTTCTACTCTGGATGTTCTCTCCCCTGTGCTGATTAGGTGTTTGCTCCAACTCAGAGTCTCTTCACTTCAGCTTCACTCTGTCTAGCTCCCCACTCAAGTGTTCGTTCTCTCTTCCTTGGTCTCTCTTTAGCTAAATCCATCCCAGCAAAATCCTACCCAGAAAATTTAAAATCCTGGCACTAATGTGATGTTCACAAACCATCCCAGTGTTCAGTTTGCTTTTGTGTCATATCCCTTCCCCACAAAGCTTTGTCTGCCTTGTCTGTTTAGGTTGTGAACTCTAAAGGGCAGGAATTTTCTCTTCTTAAAAAAAGCTGCATCTAGCACAAGGCCTTGAAAATCTCTTCTCCCCAACCCTCCTTACTTCAATCTCCCTACTCCCATCCATGCATCATTGCTTTCCAGCTGTGGGAGGGTCAGGTGGAATTCCCTTTCCAAAGTAATCATTTGCCTCTCCCTCAATCAATTGGTGGAGTCACAGCTGAGTGATGCAAAACTGTCCTTTACTTTGGAGAGTCTCAGCAGGCTGCCTCTGTAGCATTTGCAGATCCTAAACAGAGAAAGGGAGGCTCTGGATTGAGCTGGACTATTAAGGTTTGCACAATGGTTCAGTGAGAGAGTGGCTTTAGCATTGCTTGTTATCAGGTTAAAAATCAACCTTCCGTGAGTCTTTGGTACCTTAAGAGGAAAGGCCTGAATGTTCAGCAAATTTAATTACCTTTGAAGGATGAGTGTGAATGTTCTTTTAGACACTGAAGATGTTTCACAAAACACACATCCACCCCTCTCCCTCCCCACACCTCCCTTGATGCCTGAAGAAGTAGGAAACCAGATCAGAAGAACAGTTTGTCCCTGTAGGATAATCTGGGTAATATGACCCTTTTAGGAAACGTTCAGTGACTGTACTCTCCAGTGTGACCCTTTCTAAATTTTTCTTGGCTTGGAAAAGAAACTTACAGGCTTGATGTTTGCTGTATAAAGCACATATGGGGATACATTTCGGCAAAGGGATTTCAGGGAGCTGGGAGGTTGGGCGGCCTCTGTTTGCTGTGATATGATTTCACAAAGCCTTGATAAGGTCCTCTTGAGTCATACACTCAAGTTGGGGCTTTGTTGATGGAAAGTTTTTCCTAGTGATCTGTGGGAAAACTTAGCCATGGTCTACGCTCTGGGGGCAGATCGATCTAAGTTACGCAACTTCAGCTATCAGAGTAGCAGCTGTGTTAGTCTGTATCGGCAAAAAGAAAAGGAGGACTTGTGGCACCTTAGAGACTAACAAATTTATTTGAGCATAAGCTTTTGTGAGCTACAGCTCACTTCATCAGATGCATGTAGTGGAAAATACAATGGGGAGATTTTATATATACAGAGAACATGAAACAATGGGTGTTACCATACACACTGTCAGGAGAGTGATCAGGTAAGGTGAGCTATTAAAAGCAGGAGAGCGGGGCGGGGGGAACCTTTTGTAGTGATAATCAAGGTGGGCCATTTCCAGCAGTTGACAAGAACGTGTGGGGAACAGTAGGGGGGGAAATAGCTATGTGAATAGCGTAGTTGAAGTCGACGTACTTAGATCGACTTACCGTGGTGTCTTCACTGCGGTGAGTTGACTGCTGCCCCTCCCCTGTCGACTCTGCCTGCGCCTCTCGTGGCGCTGAAGTACAGGAGACGATGGGAGAGCGCTCGGGGGTCGATTTATCATGTCTAGACTAGACGTGATAAATCAGTCCCTGCTGGATCGATCGCTGCCCACCGATCCTGTGGGGAGTGAAGACGTACCCTTAGTGTTTGTGCGTTTTGGGAGGGCTTAAGCTGTGGGCCTAGGAGGGCTTAAGCTGTGGGTTGAGCAGGGTTGTGAATAATCAGCACTTGCTAAAGCAGCAAGCTTTCTAAAAACGCACAAAGCGGAAGCAGTGGATTTTCATAAACCCTCCACACCAGAGTCATTGGGTGTTTAGAATGTGCTATCCAGCGAGTGCTGCCTAGCGACTCATCCCTAAGTCATTCTGGGTAGCCAGATTGGATTTGCCAGTTTTTAAAGAATAAAATAAAGAGCATTTGTTAAAACAATTCAAGGATTTAAAATGAAGATAATGTCAGTGTTGCCAAGTCTCACATATTTATCTTAAGTCTGATATTTGCTGCTTTTCTTAAAGATCCAGTGCCTGGACTCAAGCATTCTTAAGTGAGAAACTCAGCTTTCATATTTTAAAAAGAAAAAAAGTTTCTTGCTCTCATGGCTTCAGAGAAAAGCATAAACACATGATCCAAATGTAACTTAAAAATTCAAAACCCAGAAGGAAAATAAAAAGATCCCCACATTTATTATTTTTAAAAACCATGTGACTCTTTAAGCCAATCTGATGACTTGAGATGGGGATGACTCATAATTTTTTGGACAAGAGGGGTTGGCATTAATGCAGGGAAGACTGGTAGTTTAAAGAAGAAAAGCTCTGTAAATAGTTATGGTTGCTGGATCAGCAAAATCAGCCTGATTGTGCAGTCCAGGCTGATCCCATGGACTTCAGTATATATTCCACCTAAGTACAGCCTGCAAGAAGAGGTTTTTCAGAGGTTTTATCCATGTGTGAGTTTTATAGTGTTAATTGGATTTGATTTATTAAAACTCATGCACACTCAGTGCTGGTTATTAACCTGATGTGTGAATACTGAATGAAATAATTAACACTTCAAACCATGTATCTCTCTCAGTGCTTTATACATGGCCGCCATCACTGTACTGTCTGAGCATCTGACAAACATTAATGGATTAAGCTTCACAACATGGTTGTGAGGTAGGGAATTCGTATTAGCTGCATTTTACAGATGGGGAACTGAGGCACACAAAGGTTAAGTGACTTGTCCAAGGTGCAATAGGCAGTCTGTGGCATAGCTGGGAATTGAACCCAGTGCCCATTCCACTAGATTATGCTTCCTTCCTATCTATGCAGTCAGCTGAAAATTCTGCTCTTTGGAGTTGTCACTTTACATGGCCTAAAAACACATCAGAATGCAGCAAAACGGGTCAGACTTTTGCTGGGAAAGGCTATCAGTCTGCACTCGGAGATTAGTTTTTGTTTTTCATGATAGTAAGCCTCACATTTAACTGAATGACAAGCCATTCCTGACTGGATGACTTCCAATCAAAATTCCTTAATGGCTTCTTTTATTAAAAAAAAAAAGAGAGAGATTTAGTTGAGATACATGCAGGGAGTGGGTGTAGTGTAAGCAGTGCATGGAAATGATAGTGTATTTTCGTGTTCCAAATTAACAACACTACTAGGAGGTTCCCCTGAGCAGTACGGAAGTATGTAATGTGCTTTGCCAGTGCTTTACTTTTACAGGGTGTGTGTAATATGTAATGCTGTATTACTGAAGATAGTTCTGTAGTTGTAACTTATGTGGCTTTGTTTGATAAGTTCTACCCCAGAGTTTGATACTGAACAAGTAGAAACAGACTTAAGGACTACATGTTACAGCTCCCTTTTTATTTATTTTTTTTCTTCCCAAAATTGTTTCCTGATTTATTCCCAGATTGAATCCTGATCCTTCCATTGCAGGATGGGTACTGAGCACGTGGCAGCTAATCCTCCCACAAATGTTAGTGGTGTGGACTACAGCTGTCCTTGTTCTTTGGAAATTAGAACCGTGGCCTTTCACTCTATCGCTTCCTGAGACAAGGGCCTTGAGTAACCTTATACAGCAGATCTAGGGTTCAACTAGCAAGAATCTGTTCTTAATAAAATGACTCCTTGAATCATATGGGAAGGATTGTGGAGCTTCCAGTTGAGCTGAAAAAACAAAGTCAACACAGCTGATTTTCACTTCCCATCGGTACATTTTCTTTGCTTGTTGCCCAAGAAAATGATTCCCAGATGGTCAGTTTCACGCATTTCCATTGTTCTGAGGTTGGAGCAATGGTAGGAGGCAGACTTAATGCTATTCCCTTGGCAGGTCAAAGGTGCAAGAGAAGACTGGTGTAAAATAAGAGAGAGCTTTACTTAGATCCACATAGTTCCAGACTCTCTTGGTGGCAAATTTAGCTCTTTGGAGTACTGATCCCATTGCACCAGCACTCAGATCTGAAACTGGCCCCACGGAATAACAAATAAGTAATGTGCATTTTTGGATCCAGTGGGCCAGATTATGTTCTCAGTCACAGGGGTTTCTATCAAAGGCTTTACACACTTGTACATGAGATCAGAATCTAGCGCCAAAGTGGTGCGATGTACACTGCTTTGCCACTGATATGTCTTTTCGTCTGTTTGGCATCCACTGTTGTGTAATATGCACAGTAACTTACATCAGCACTGAACATGGCACCCAGTGTGAGGAATTTTCAGACTTTTTAAATACAGTATCAGTATTATTTCATTGATTTAATTCATCTACAAAAATTTATAGCTAATAGGAGATAATGGTATTAAGGTCTTTTTAAATCCCTTTGCCCAATTACAGTGCTGTTTTTCAACCACACATTTGCTATATTTATGGTGCTTTTCTCTTAATTGGTAACCTTTTTTTTTTTTTTTTTTTTTCTGGGATGGCTTACAGCTACAAGATTAGATTACATGCACTGCTTCGTCTGTTCCAGATGCATGCCCTCTGCAGCTGGATGGTACAGTTGATATTTGATGGCTACCTAAATATTTCTGACAGTGTGAAGAGCTGTTAGATTAAGAGCACATGCTTTCCTTGTGGTATAAAACCCTATGTGTAAACCAGGGATTCTCAAATGTCATTACACTTCGACCCCCTTCTGACAACAAAATTTACTACATGATCCTAGGAGCGGGGCTGAAGCATGAGCCTGCCCAAGCCCCCACCACCACAGGAGGGGGGAAACAAAGCCAAAGTCCGAGCCTCATGCCCCAGGCTGGGGAGTGTGTGTCAAAGCCGAAGCCCCACGGCTTCAGCCCCAGGCAGGGGGCCTGTAACCTGAGCCCCACCACCCAGGGCTAAAGCCCTCAGGCTTTGGCCCCAGGCCCCAGCAAGTCTAACGCCAGCCCTGGCAACCCCATTAAAACGGAGTTGCGACCCACTTTGTGGTCCCGACCCACAGTTTGAGAACTACTGGTGTAAACAAACATTCCCAATAGAGTTCAAGAGGGCGTGAAACCATTAAGAGGTAAACGGGTGGGGTCTGTGGACGGTTTGAGGCCGGTAGCGATCCTGGTGCGCCGGGACCAGGTCTCCTTGGAGTCAGGTTTCTTGGGAATGCAGCCCAAAGCTGGTGGTAAACTCCATCTAAGACTAAATACTGGCACGAGACCGATAGTCAACAAGTACCGTAAGAGAAAGTTGAAAAGAACTTTGAAGAGGGGATTCCCAGTAGAGTTATTTTGATCAAAGAATTGTGATTTTTTTTCACCCCCATTTGAAGATGAACAAATATGGTTTCATAAAAGAAGTGGTAAATCTTGAGTCTCATATTAATGAGCATTAACAACATCTTGGCTTTCGAAGTAGTAGATTAGCTTTGTAATTCAGAGAATAGCACAACTTTTTTTGGACGTGCTTGTGTATATGACAGACAGTGACTCTTAATATAAGGGCATTATATAACTGTGATACTCTGCATATTCCTTACCTGTAATTTACAAAACAGGAAATATATTGTCCCAAATAATTGGCTGATGGCCTTTATTCTTTCATCAGCAGTCACATATCTGTTAGAGAGCACGTCCTTGCTGCTTAAATTGATTTTAACAATAACATTATTTTAAAAGTCTGAAATAATGTCTGTATTGTGTGTTCTTTGCTTCTGGCATGTGTAGAGTGTGTTTTCTGGATGTCTATGCACAAAACGCCAGGATCAATTTGATGATAATTCTAAGAAAATTAGACTCTAACTACAAAAACTGCGTGTGAGAATACTATGAGAATAGAGGACGATAAGTAAGCCGAGAAGTGTTGTTGGTTTTGTAGAAGATTTTGCAATGTTTGGGCTTTTTTAGTATGGCTGAGTAAGTGTGCTCCGGAAAGTGACTAATAACATTGACTTGAATCAGTTATGATACACACAGGTGCTGTTCGAGCCTCTCCACTGATCACCAGTAAAAATGTGTTTCAGTTCTGAGGGGCAACATGCTTACTCCTAGCAGTCCTCAGCCCCTTTCAAAGAGACTGCTGGTTGTACCAAACTGGTGGCCTCTTCCTTACCCAAATTGGCACGTCACTCCACAGAGCTCATCACCCAAGATTTTCAGAAGTAACTAGTGATTCTAGGTGCCTCCATTTTTGGGGCCCCAACTTGAGACACCTTAAAGGAGCCTGATTTGCAGAGGGCTGGGGCTCAGCACTATCTGAAAATCAGGTCTCTTTAAAGGCTCTCCGATCAGGCACCCAAAATCACTAGCTGCTTCTGAAAATCTTGGCCACTGTCACTTTTGAGACCTCATTGAGCAGTAAAGTTGCATGCCCAGAGGTGACAGAATGGTTTGTTAATGAATGTCAGTTGTTCATCTTTGCTCAGATTTGGCAGCGTTCTGTAGACTTGCACAGATGCCTTGCTGAACAGCTGGTGAAACAGAGGTGTAAATTCCTGCCATTTGTGAGGGTCATGCTTTGCAACTAGCAGCACTGGGTGCATTCTGAGGAGGGTGATTATAATGGGATTAGCAAGAATTAGGGCATAAAACAGAGTTGGATATTTAAAGAGTACTCCTCTATTTTTAACTTAAAGGCAGAATTTTATTAATCTAATCTTGGCTTTGTAATTAAAGTGGTTAGCCTCCACATTGCCTTTTAATGCTTGCTTTGCAAGGTGGTTTGTTTTTTAAGGATAAAGACCTCTACAGCATGTAAACCAGCCAAATACCTGAATATAACTGTATCATAGTCCCAGTACCTCGCTGGAAAATGTTTGCATTATCAGAGGAGTGCATGACCAAGGATTAGTGCCACATTGTCTTGTCTAGGATTTACCAATATGTAACCATACCAGCAGGAACTAGACCTTGTTTTCTGGTTAGAAAAAGAATGTGATGTAGTGAGCATTTAGAGCCAATGATTACTATAGGGTTTAGGATACTGTAATGGGTAGTTGAGCCTAAAAGGAATTTGGCATGTAACATCATGTATAGCACAACACCACAGTACACTAAAGTTCAGTTAATCAGAATCAGTGATTAAAACACTTTGCGGCTAAAGGCCAAGATCATTATTAGTAGACCCTCAATATACAATTTTTGGAAAACTTTTAGCTATGGTATTAATAGACTCCACTCCAGAATGTCCACTATAATGTGCTGTTTCTCTCCAAAGCTTTCCAGGGATGTTCAAATTCCACTGCGTCCAAAGAGAAGAGGAAACGCTCTGTGTGGACAGGGGGGAGAGAAACTGAAACCTACAGCTAGGCAAAAATTTTCAGCAAAAAATGTAAGATTTGGTGACCCTGAAACATTTCCAAACTTCATGTCAGTTTCATTGAATTTGGTCAAAAAAAAAAAATCTAAATGCAAATCAGAAAAAAAAAATCAGGTTTTGGGGTTTTTTTTATTTGAAACAATATTTTGCTTTCAAAATGTCCTTTTGTTTTTTAATAAAATTAATTAAGGTTTTTAAATGGTCAAAACAAATTTTATTTTCAATTTTTTTGAATGGTCAGTGAACCTAAAAATCCGTTATTCATACATCTCTAACACAAAGCATTAACAATTTTATATTAGAACTGAATAGAAAAAAGTGCTTTTTTTAAGTCACTAACTTCTTTGATTCTTCTCTTTCTAGATGCCCACTTGCACTGAGCTATTCACCTTCTGTTTGTGAAATGTGCAAAAATACCTTGCCTTCTCTAGTGAGTTGAAACTAAATTTAAGTTTCACATTGTTGTTTCTAAAGAGAAATCAAGTAGGGTGAAAAAGCATCAGTGGTCATATTGCTGCAACTAGAGAGATTTATCCTGGGATAGGGCACCTCACTTTAGGATTGTCCTTTATTACTTATATCATTTTTGCCACATCTTGTGAGTTTATTATGAGTCTTCCAATTTTTTTGGGTGTATTTTCTGCAAGCCTCAGCTGCTGGAATCGTGAGATTGCATGAGAATTTCAGCTTTTATTTAAGTGTCAGATCTTCTTGGTTGTGAAGAAAAGCTTGAAATTATGTAGCCAACTTAAAAGCTCAGAATCCACAAGGCGAATAAAAATATCCCTAAATGTGTTTGAAAACAGTCTCATGTTCTTTAAGCTAATATCTTGGCTTTTGGGTCCTGACTCATAATTTTTGAACAGTTGGGATTGGTAGTGCTGTTGTTCTATACGAGAACTGAGAGGCCTCTACTAAGATCTAGGCACTGCATGCACACATGGTAAGAGTCAAACCCTACCTTGAAGAGTTTCCAGTCAAATAGACAGGACAGACAAAGTGTGGGATGGAAACAGAAATGCCGGGAGGTGAAGTGACTTGCCCAAATCACCCAGTGGGTCAGTGGTAGAGCTGCAAATGGAAGCCAGGTCTCCTGACGCCTGTCCACTGAAGCGTGCTGCTCCTTGCCCTGGTGCTGTCTCCTCAGCAGAGCTAGGAGGAATGCAGCACAGGCTCAACCCAGAGAGCAAAGCAGACTTTGATCTCAGACATATGGGTGCCATCTGAGGTTGGTGTAGTACTGTGTGGACCATGTTTGCAGAAGGTAGCCTGTGCGTGTTCATGACTGCATCTATAGTGGTTTGGCCTTGAATCATGCCACCTGAACAGGGCCCCACATGTGTGTGCCAGCCTGGATCGGGCCTCGGTATATTCACCTGTGCACCCAAACAATAGAACCCGTGTGCAAAATGTATCTCTCCATGTTCGTCCTGGAGCTACCTGTCTGGAGAAAAGGCACATCTGTTTTTCAGTGGCATTCACCATGCAGGGTTGGAGGAATTGTCAGGTCTTCCCCTTCTTCTCTGATTCTGCAGAGTGAGGAGTGCATACCCCTAGAAGAACAGGGCATGATAGGAAGTCTCTTCAGGATTGTGATGGGGCATACCAACCCCATGCTGAGCCAGCAAGGGTTAACAGGTTGCTGTGGGCCCACTCAGGTAATGAAGGGGCAGCAGCTGGCTGACCAGGGAGGAAAACAGACTTCCTATCCTTTGCTCCCTGAGAGAAGGACCATCCCAGACCTTTGCAGAAATTGCCAGAGCCCTCCGGCGGAAGGTAGGCCTGGCACAAGACTATTGAGTTTGGTTTGGGGACTGTTTCTTTGATTTACTCTGTGGAGGACTGCTGGTCTGTCTGGAACAGGCTTAAGGGGGTAATAAGACTGTTGCAGAAAACCCAGGCCCAGGGGCAGTGTAGGGAATTGCCTTGATAAACTTCCTAGACTTTTGTACCCTACTCAAGTCTGCCCTGGGGTTTGTCTTGGACCCTGAAAAACATGGTCACATGAGTATGAAAACGTAATACCAACCTAGAGTTGCTAACCCTCCAGGATTGTCCTGGAGTCTCTAGGAATTAAAGAATAAGGAATGAAACCTCCAGAAATACATCCAACCAAAATTGGCAACCGTATAGCAGACAGATCTCCGAGTTGAGGAAAGACCTGCATGAGCTATTTTAAAGATAGAGAGAACAAACCTGGATGTATGGTTTGTGACTGCTATTGGTGTGTTTTATTCTATTTCATCTTTTATTTTGTTGTTAATTGAAAACAAAACACACAGCAAGAATATTTGTATGGTCTGTTCTTGAATCTATCAACTCCTAAGGACTTGTAGATCTTCCCAGACTCAAGTCAGTGAGATGTTTATCTCTGCAGAAGATTGATTAGAGGGCAATAGAAACTGTTCGATTATACAAATTCTTTGCCTGGCCTGATCATGACCCCTTCCCAGCCACTTTGGGGCTGTGTGGGACTCCTTCTGGTACTGAAGTTGAGGCCAGGGGCAGAGTTTCTGCTTCAGGTGCCAAACCCTGAAAGAAGCTCTGCTGGACCAAATACCAAAAGTTTCTGAATCATCTCTCTGGGGTTTGAATAGTAAGGATTTGTATTAGGTGCTGCTCTCTTCTATAGTAGTTGAATGGACTTTCCTTTTTCGTGGAGGAAACTGATTCTGTTTTTTGAAGCTGTTATGTGTCTGGCATTGTAAAAATTCTGTATCAGCTGTGGAATTAAGGAAACTAAACACCTATGGAATTGACCCTTGTATTGACAGCTTCTATCTTGCTGATCTCAGTGATCTGTCAAATAGTCCCATATGTTTACAATGGATAGAATGTACATTGTTTCCTAAAATGTACTAAGTATTGTTATTACTATTGGTATTTCGGTAATATCTGGAAGCCCTAACTGAACTCAGGGCCCTGTACAAATAGTAATCTCCCTGGTAGGCTTAATGTTACTTCTAAGAAAGAAGAGGAAAGTCACAAGGCCTGACTTTCATAGACTGGCCACTTCTTTTGCACTTAGTTTTACCTTGCCCCCGATATGCAGTTACAGTCAGGTACATACTCATCTACATTGATTATTTGTGCATGCAAATGAGGTCTAGTTAAGACCAGGCTGAAAATTTGGCCTATGGAGATGCTTTATTTGTGTCGGGTTTAGTTTTTGTTTTTGTACAACAAAAAGCTTTTATAAAACATTAGACCAGCAGATAAATAGATATCTATATATAGATATAACAATTTGCACACTCCCCTGGAGAGTTTGCAACCCAAACACATAGCACCACTGTTCCTAATGCATGGGAAGTGGCAAGTGAAACTGACTTGAAACAGAAGTGAAATTGACTAAGTCTGTCTTCCTCATCCCTGTCTGAGTGAAACACAGAAGATAAACAGTCAGTGTGAATAGTGAGAAGTAGATGAGGGTATTTTTAATCTTTTCTTTTTGTTTAAAAGATCTAGTAACACAAGTGAGGAATTTTTTGTTTTGTTTTTAAGTATATGCTTCTGAACCAGAGTGTCTCTTTTAAAAAAAAAAAAAAAAAAAAAACCAAGTGTAGGGTAAGGTGCCAGCGGCCATCATGTGGAATTGTGTGTGTGGAGTTATTGAAAACTGGCTGTATGCCATGGCAGCTTTACTGTGCATGGCTCAAGGGCTTGGAGCAATTACATAACACTCTGCAGTAAAGAAAATACAGGCCCCAGCACTTGACTGCCTTCAATTTCAGATTTAGTTACTTGGCAAAATCTTAGATTTCTTCTTTCCTCTGCTAAAGGATGAAGCATCCAATAAAGAGGAGCTCTGAAACTGCACCAGCCAATAGGTGTTAGGTTGTTGGGGCTATAGGGGGAGGGATAGTTCTCTTCTGGGTTAGAGGCAAGAGTAGAGGAAAAACATTGTCATGTGATGGCTATAAAAGATAAGTAGACATATGACCTATGAATTGTTTACAGAAAGAAACTCTATTTCCCCCCTTCCCCAGTTTATGCATATGCTTCTCGTTACTTCTTCTCAAAATCATTGTCTTCTGATGAATTATTGATACAGGGTCACTTCCATTTTCCTGGAATTGTTTTCTTTAAACAGTGATCTCTCTCTTGAATTTTTTAAACAAGCTGTTAACAGTGAAATTCAAGCAAAGTTGTTGGTTTCGAATTTCATGGTTAAATTAGACCTTTATAAGACCATCTCCTTGATAAGAGAGGGGATAAAATTATTTTTTCACTTCCACACGGAGATCCTTCTCTTTTTTTTTTTTTTTTTTTTTTTTTTTTTTTTAAAGGAGCAGGCTCCTGATTCAGCCTCAAAAGGACTTGAGCATGTGCTTAATGTGAAGAATGAACTAAAGTGCTTTGTTGAAGTAGGGTGGTAGGGATCTGCTGGTAACTGGAAATTGGCTTTTTCACTTATCGCTGTTGTCTAATTCTTATAAAAAGAAAATGCAATCCAACATTTTGGAAATAATTTGCTTTCTAGAAAGTTACTCCTTTGCTGGCTCCTTTCCTTCCATGAGTGAGATGTGGCTTTTCCAAGGAGGTTTGCCTGTAGCCTCTTCCAGGTCTCTCTGTTTATTGAAAGAGTTCAGGCCCTGGTTTAGCAAAGCACAGAATTCATATGCTTAACTTAAAGCATGAGTAGTCCCATTGACTTCAATGATACTGCCTGAGGACTTAGAGTTAAGCATGTCCTTAACTACTTTGCAGGATCAGGGCCTCAGTGGAGGGTAATTTTATTTTATCCATTTCTATCCTGTATAGCCCCCCCTCCGCCCCCCGTAATGAAAAGGAAAAATGTGCACAAGTAAAGGCGGGTGTATCTACAGTAAGGGCCTGACCTGGTTCCCAGGGAATTCAAGGAGAGTCTTTTTGTTGACTTCACTGGGAGTTGAATCAGGCCCAACTCCAGGAGCCCATCGCAGGGATGTAGATGCCTGATATAGCAGATTGCCTTGCTTGTCCATATCACATCTGCACCGACACTCTGGTTTTGTTGGAACTGTCCACACGTACCAGTGCATTCTGGGGTTTCTAAAGCACCTGCCCTCATAGCGTCCAGTAGCTTTCAGAGTGATTTCCAAATGGGAGGAAATATAGATATAGATATCTGACCTGGTGCATCTGCAGTACTTACAGCTTCCAGGCCACGCCAGGGGGAAGCTATTGCCAGAGCCCTGCTGAAGACCTCACGTAAAAAGTCCAGGCCTGGCTCTTGTGGGTGGAGTTGTACAGGGGCTGCGAGTAAAAGATTGTCTTGCAGCCCATTTTTGACTAGCTTAGACCAGGCTGAAAGCTGCCTCTGCAGGTTCCAAGGTGAAATTCAGGGGCAAGCCTGACCTGTCATCCACCTGCCCCATACCTGCCAAGAGTCTGCCATGACTAGTCCGTTTGAAATGTTCCCTTCTGGCTCCCCGGGAGGGAAGCCCTTGCAGTGGATGCTGCCATTGTGCTTACCCCTGTAAGGGCAGGGCCATGGGCCATGTCTCAGCAGACTTGTAGCGCACCTGTGGGGAAGGAGGATTGTTTTCTAGTGCCTATGTGCTCTTCTGTGTGCGTGCACAGAGCTGAGGCAGGGTGAAGGTGAATAACAAGAGTATTTCCCATCCTGGCTGCCAACTCTCTGGGTATAGGGCGGAATGGGGTGTGCCCTTGTGTTTGGCCCTCAGTCCCCCAGTTGTTTGTGTGGGACAAACTGGTTTCACTGGCCTTCCCTGAGGGGCTTTTCAAGCTGTGGGCAGAGCGCCGTCTGTCCAGTTCTATCCCCCACCCCTCAGGGTATTAGCAAATACCCCCATCCCCTGAAACCTGGAGATTTGTGTCCCTAAACCTCTCTCCCACACTGTGGTTTGGGTCAGGGGAGGAGGGAGGAATGGCAGAGCAGTTCTCGTGGCAGGACTTGGACACCTATTGTACAGCAGGATGACTGAAGCTATGAAGCAAACACATAAATATATGCTTCCCACCAGAGCTTTATATAATCAGAGACAGTGATGTCATTGGTAACTGCAAAGAGCAGGCTCTGAAATTACAGCCCTCAGCAGACAGGCGAACGCTCTCTTTGCGTCTGGAGGGGGCCGCTTAGAATGCGGGCTGACTCGTCAGCAAAGCAGGGGGTGGGGACTTACCCTGAGGGTTTAGAGCTTGGAGAAGGAGGGGTGAAGTACCAATCCAAATCCAATCAGCCTTGAGGGTGAAACTCTCCCTGCCTTTGTGAAAGCCACTTAACGAGGGGGGAAAGGAATGGGAATACGTGCGCATGCACACCGCTACCCATTGCAGCCCCTCTGTCGTTAATACTCCCCCCAGTAGGCTCCAGTAACATATATGCAGGGCTTTGGAGCTTTACTGAATTTGTTCCTTGGCCCCTCTTCCTCCTCCTATCCAGAAATCTCTGCACTGGACAGTTCGGGGCTATTGTAGATCTCCCCACTGGCAGTGGGGAGAGAGAATCCTTTCTGTGCCAGTCTCTCTACAGCCAGGGTGAATTTCACTCTTAATGAGTCTGAGAAAGGCACTATCCTCTGACTCTGGCATTCCCACTCCAGCAGCACATCCCAGCCCAGGGCTGCAGCCTGACAGGCCAGGCTTTTGATACTTGAGCCCCAGCTATTCCATTATTAGCTTTCTTTACACGTAACAGTTGCACAAGAGGACCACAACGGGCCAGCTTCAGCCCTGATGTAGTCGGGTGCAGCTCCTCTGAATACAGCAACGGTAGAGTTTGTTGAATTTAGTGGAGTTGAACTATCTTCTGGCAGGGCTGAATTTGACCCAACATATTGAAAGGGAAAAGCTAAGGCAAACAGCCCCCCTCTGTGGGCTTCAGAGTAACAGCCGTGTTAGTCTGTATTCGTAAAAAGAAAAGGAGTACTTGTGGCACCTTAGAGACTAACCAGTTATTTGAGCATGAGCTTTCGTGAGCTACAGCTCACTTCATCGGATGCATAGCATATCGTGGAAACTGCAGAAGACATTATATACACACAGAGACCATGAAACAAAACTTCCTCCCACCCCACTCTCCTGCTGGTAACAGCTTATCTAAAGTGATCATCAAGTAGAGCCATTTCCAGCACAAATCCAGGTTTTCTCACCCTCCCCCCCCCCCCCCCCCCCACACACATACAAACTCCTGCTAGTAATAGCCCATCCCTCTTTGAAACCTCTCTTTATAATGCGCATGATAATCAAGGTGGGTCATTTCCAGCACTAATCCAGGTTTTCTCACCCCCCCCCCCACACACCCCCCTCCAAAAACCTCTGTGGGCTGTAGCTCTAACCAGGCCAGTGTTTCCAGCCTGCAAAGTAAGCTGCAACGTTGCCCTGTGCTTTTTCTGGGCCAAGCAAAGAAGCATGTGAGGCTCCAAGTTCCTCAGCCCTCCATCCTCCCAGCACTCAGCTCCTGCTTCCCAGGAGTCGTGGTTTGTCCAGCCAGACAAATCCAAACAATCTGCTGGTTGTCCCTGTGTGAGACAAACAATTGCACCCTGTGGGCCTCCCTGTGTCCCCCAGAATAGACCGGAATGAAGGGGAAACAGCCAGCTGGTTAAGGAAGAGTAGAAAGCCCCCGTCTTCACATACTCATGCATTCATCCTGGCACAAGGTCAGGGCTTTGGCATGTCTATTATCACTTTTCATGCTCAGGGAGTAGAAACCTTTGTGGTAGCCCTGTTTTCTGAAGCATCTTTCCTTCCTAGGGATGGGAGTGACTATGAAGATTCTGCCCATCCTGTCCCCACTTCTCCACTTTTACTTGTCACTCCTGCAACGAGTGCACATGTGCTCAGATCTACTTTGAAACTGGCAGTCCCTGAAAGCTGATTTATCTCCGTCTTCTAATGCCCTAAGGATTCGAGGGAGCTGGAATGGGGGCCCCTTTCCCTCTGATTGTAAATTAATTCTCCCTTTATAAAACTATCATGCTTCTAGACCTTTTTTTTCCAGTAATTAGCATGATCCAGTGGTCTAAATGGAAAGTCGTGTGGCTTTCTTGTATGAAGTTTGGACAGTGCTGGTATTTTCACTAAGTGCCAGGGAGCCTGAAGCTATGTTAAAGCCACCTTACAGTAAAGCACCAGGTAGATTAAGGGGAAGGAGACGCATAACTTTGTCTAGACTATGGGATTATAACTGCCAAGGTAAAACGCCAGGACTTTTTGTTAAGGGACTGTAGATTGGCCAGTGACACCTGTAAACTCTGTTTGCCAAGGAATTTTAGCTCAGCTGGTCAGTTTCCTGCTTTGATAAAAGTTGGGCTTTGATAGAAGTTGATTTCTGTGTGACATTTAGCCTCCCATCAATGAATCAGAGCTGCTTTCACACTTTGTGGCTTAATTAACATCAGTGATCAGCTTGACTTCAGCCCACAGAAGCCAAAAATACTTAAGAGGTTATGCACCTGCCAACATTTGAAAGCTGAAATGCAAGATATTTGGTGAGAAAAAACAGACACGTACTTTAAACCCCATTAAAATGTGCTGGGCTAGAAGAGGTGGGCTGGAGTGGTAAATACTTGGTTGAAAAAAGGGGCCCTCTCCCTCCAGAAGTGGGAACAATTGGTCTGTTGAGACTAAGGGCTTGTCTACATGGGGCAGCTGCACAGTGTAACTTAAATCAGTTTTAAATTGATTGAGGCCTTGTCCACATACGCAAACTCTAGTGCTTTAACTGTGCTAGTGTACAGTGCAACCGACTCATGTGATGCAGCAATATCTGTATTTTCAAAAAAAAAAAAAAAAAGGAGTACTTGTGGCACCTTAGAGACTAACCAATTTATTTGAGCATGAGCTTTCGTGAGCTACAGCTCACTTCATCGGATGCTGTAGCTCACGAAAGCTCATGCTCAAATAAATTGGTTAGTCTCTAAGGTGCCACAAGTCCTCCTTTTCTTTTTGCGAATACAGACTAACACGGCTGTTACTCTGAAACCTATCTGTATTTTGGTGCTTTACACCAAGATTACTGTTCCCATAGGAAAGAGGGGAATAAACTATGCTGGTATTAACACCTTCTTACCAGTATACATGCATCTATACTAGGAGTTGTACTGGTTTAACTTTCAGTTCTACTGGTACAAAACCTGTGGGTCGACCAGGCCAGAGTTAAATATAAATATAAGAGTTCAGTTAAACCTGTTCCTAACTGACTCAAGTTAAACCAGAAGAAGCCAATTTTAAAAAGCCTTATGAACCTTTTGCACCAGTTTGACTCGGTTGCTTTACATTGGCACTCTCTACATTATCCAAGTGTAACTTTTTTCATGTGGACAGGTCCTCAGACTGCTTTCTCCCACATAAGACCTTGTAAAGATCTCCAAACAGCAGCTGCTTTCATTTGTGTTCCACTGTTCTTGGGCAGAAAGAAATGAAAAAGTCGACATCTCAGTGTCCATGGCTTTGAGATTTTTTTACATTGCTTAATTTTGTGTGTAATTCTTTTTTCCCCCTACTAACAGCCATGGTATATCATGCCAAGGCCTGTTTGAGAGCTCCTGAAATTCACTGGTTATTGAGAAGCCAAACATTAATATCCTGTTCCCAACCATTAGGGGTCTTTGGTACTGAGGCAGTCGCCTGGTACATGTTCTAAGTTTGTGTGTCTGCACTCATCACTGGTTCCTAGAACAGTTCTACAGTGTTTTCCTAGGTTCACCCTAGCAATTAAAAAAAAAAAAAAAAAAAAAGTGAGGTTTAGAACACAAACCTCCCCAGGAATGGTAAGGAATGATGCATACCACAGAGTTTGTGTGGCAACCTGGACAGGTCCAGCTGTGTGTGCTAAGCTGTGGTGGGTAAACCATCAAGAATAGGGGTGGGCAAACTTTTTGGCCTGAAGGCTACATCGGGGTTCCAGAACTCTATGGAGGGCTGGGTAGGGAAGGCTGTGCCTCTCCAAACCCTAAACCTATCCGCCCCCTCCCACTTCCTGCCCCCTGACTGCCCCCCTCAGAACCTCTGACCCATCCAACCTCCCCTACTCCTTGTCCCCTGACTGTCCCCTCCTGGGACCCCCTGCCCCTTGACAGGCCCCCCCGGGACTCCACCCCCTATCCAACCCCCTCTAAAGCCCCTTTCAGAATGTAGCCCTGCGAACATGGGCAGAGGGCTCAGGAGGAGCAGGGGCAGCCGTGCAGCCAGAGAGAAGCAGCGGTTTCCCCTTCAAAGCTCCACTTCTCTCCGGCTGGCCGCAGGGCCGCCTGGTGCTCCTCCTGAGTCCTCCGCCCGCGTTGGCCGCATTCCCATCACCCCCGCAGCCCACCTGCTCCCCTGAGGTTGTAGGTGAGCCTCCCTTCCTGCTCTCCCGTGCCCCTGCAGTGCAGCCCCCTCCCGCGCTGGCAGCGCGGCTTGCTGAGGCTGTGGGGGAGGGGCCAGGGACTAGCCTCCCCAGCCAGAAGATCAAGGGCCGGGCCAGACGGTCCCACGGGCTATAGTTTGCCCACCTCTGATCGAGAATCATCCTTGTTCTGGGACAGTGACCTCAGGTTTCTGTTAGGAATGGAACCAGAAGTGGTAGCAGTTGGTGTTACCTCAATTTTGATAACTCCACATATAGTCCCAACCAAGATTGGGGCCCATTTTTGCTAGGCTCTGTACAGAGACATGGGGGAGAGAGGCTGGATATAAACTACCAAGGTTTTCCTGCATAGCTATGTCGGCATGCCCTCCCCCTATACTCCACGTAGCTGCAGTGTATGCCAATAAAGGAGCCATTTTGTTGGTATAGTTATGTTGTTTGCGGAGGTAGTTTACCTATAACGGCAAAATAACTCCTTTTGCTGGTATAATCTGTATCCCCATGAGGGGCCTTTGTTGGTATAGGTCTTTGATGTGTAGACTAGCCCATAGTCCATGCCCAGAAGAGTTTACAATCCAAATAGATAAAGATGAGTAAAGGATGGGAGAAAGGAAGTATTATTATCCCTGTGGGAAAGCACAGAGAGACCTGTCTTCACTGCCTTGATAGCTTGAGGTCTAACTTCAGTGTTGCCCCTAACCTGATTCCCATCCACACACGCACATCTCTCATTGGTGCTTTAACCTCAACTTACCTCGCCCGTTGGGGGGGATGGATTGAAGCTCAAATGCTGCTTATGTTGGAGCTAGTACTGCAGTGGGGACATGGCTACTATGTACTGCTAATGCAAACACTCCCTGCTGCTAATCCAATCACTCTGCAGCTCCAGGGCCATTTTGTAGTGGGTTCGTTCTCAGTCGAACTAGGCTCACTCGAGAGGAGTTCATTCAAGTGTAGATAACTCAACCTAACACTACAGTGGAGGCAAGGAGAAATCAACTCTGTCTCCCCTGAGTCCCAGTCCAGTGCCTTAGTTACAAAGCCACCCTTCCTTTCTGGTGCAGCGGTGAAATGCTATGAGGGAGGCCATTCTGAGCTTTTCCAGCTGTAACAGGAAATGGCAGTGGCAGTGATTGACGACTCCTGAGAGGCTGGTATCTTGCAAAATGTCCAGCCCAGTTTTGTGGACTCAAACAACGAGCTAGTTTGCAGGAGCTTCAGATCAGAATTCAGATTTCCGGATGCCAAACTAAACAGAAGTCTATTTCCCAACCTGTTCGTGTCAGGATCCTGGAGAAAGGTAGGCAGGACTAGTGGTGGGAGTGTAGAAGTCCGCGGTCAGGGTCAGGCTTGTAGTCAAGAGTAAAGCTGAGGGTGAGAGCCAGAGACAAGGTCGGGAATCAGGCTGAGGGTCAGTACCAGGTATCAGGGTCAGTGTTGGCATTCCAGGGGTCAGTCGGGAGTCCAGATCCAATTTGGAGCCGAGGTCAATACCGGGAGCTCAGAGGCAGAGATATGGGGCTGTCATGGTCGCTATCTGGGGATCCACATTATTGCCTGAACACTTCCTGGTACACCCCATAGACTTATATAGGTGTCAAGGAGCCAATCGGGGATTGCTAAGACAACTGTCAGTCAGATCGCTCGAGGTGGAACTTCCTGTGGTGGTATAACCTCTGTGGGTTGTGGGTCGCTGGAAACAGTCAGGTCAGGTTACCAGACTTGTGGCAGCGTGAGCTGCCTGCAGGCCCAGGTTCAAGTCCCCCTGATCCTTACATTGCAGATTTGCTCAGCGTTGGGTCGAAACGTCCTTGTAATGTGATTAGCAGAGCACCTGTTGCTGACCATGCCCAGAGCTGTTTATCTACACGAAATGGCTGTCAACTGAAATTGGTTTTCCCAAGTAGTGAAAGCTCTTAGTCAGCAATAAGGATTAAATGCCAGCGGGTTTCATTGTAGAAAAAGCTGAGTGGGAGGGTGACATTGACATGGTTTGGGTTTTTTTTTATGTTTGACACTTTTAAAACCAAATCTCTTAATAAATATTTCATTAAAAACACAAATTTCTCAGCCAAAGCCCAAATTTCAGCCCTGAGGCAGCTACTGCGGCTGAATTATAGCCCTTTTGTAAGAGGTTTTTATAATGGAAACAGTGACAAACCCATAACTATAGTGGTGCTAGTGGGTGCTGCTCTTGTACTGACAGTTCATCAGCTAAACCCCTGACCCCTTTACCCTTAATCATCCTTGCTTGTCAGTGACATAATTGCATGATTACAGACTCCTCTCCCCATCCCTTTCAAACCGCGAACAATAGTGAATTTCAAATACAAAATGTAAATGAACCGTCCAAACTAATTTGTTTTTCTGCATTCAGATGGACTGAGTTTAGATTCCGTCCCTTTGTGTCTGAACGGGCCTGGTAAAGGCTTTCAAGAACCTTTTGCACTGGGATACCTTGAGTATAGACTGATCGTCTGATGTCATTGTGCTATTGATTGGGATTACAAATTCAGACATAAATCATTAATGTAGAGTCTGGAAAAAATTTTTACTGTGTTCCATAAATCTAATGTTAATTCCTGAATACATAATACAGAATGGGCGAAAACAGAACTGGTTTTACTGTGGTATCTGAGTGGGGTTATATTTCTAGATTGCTCTCTGAGCAGTTTCCCATATTTAAAAAAACAAACCAAACTACAGTGTTCTGTAATAATGGTCCAAAACAAAATAGTCCAGTAGTACTGTGGTGTTTTGGGGTTGTTATTGTAGAATATAGTACAAGGGGTTTCAGAGTAACAGCCGTGTTAGTCTGTATTCGCAAAAAAAAAAATGCTCATGCTCAAATAAATTGGTTAGTCTCTAAGGTGCCACAAGTCCTCCTTTTCTTAGTACAAGGGGTGGAAGCACAAATAGGCCAAGGTTCTCTGCTCCCAGAGAACCTGTGTTAACACCTCGAGTTCAAACACCGGGCTAGGAAATATGCAGCCCTGCGTTCCTTGCAGTCAGAATGCCCAAAGAGTGCAGATCTGATCCTTTAATGAGTGTGAGGTGTAATTCAGTCACTTTGCGATAAGGAGTTTGCTGCAGTCAGTTAGGCTTCCTTTTTGCCTCAGATGGCTGGAAAAAGAGGAAGATGGGCAGTGAATGTTACATAGCACAATATATAATGTTAGGTTTTTCCCTTAACCAGTAATGTGCTAGTGTGTAAACGCCACTGGACACTTGAAAGTGCCTTGATATAAAACTCTACATAGTGTAGTAGGCTGCAAATAGCTGGCAGCTTGAAGTTATGTGAAACCAAACACACAACCATTGCCTCAGTGCGTTTTTCCTCCCCAACGTTCATCCAGCCGAGACAGGTTATCAGGTGTGAGCGCCAGGAAATAAACTGTCTGTCAGAGGTTAGCAATAGGGCTAATGTTGTTGAGTGACTAGTGTTTGCAGTGTAAACATTTAATGGCAGGGCATAAAGTATCTGAAGGAAACAGGGTGATGTGTGGAAAATTGAGCCTGCCTGGGGGGGAAATGAGTTTGATTTTTGTCCTTTATAAGGCTGAAACTCCTAATCAGTGTCTCTCCTCCTCCAGACGTGCTCATCTACGCCTGTGCTTAGAACGTTTAAAGGTTCTGATACCACTAGGGCCAGACTGCACCCGGCACACAACGCTTGGGCTGCTTAACAAAGCCAAAGCACACATTAAGGTAAGCACTGCTTTTCCCAGGCTTCCCAGACGCTGCTTCTAACTGCACCAGTCACTCACCCACTGTCCAGAGTTAAATCTGCTCTCCCGGAGACTAACACCTACCAAATGCATTGCTCCTTCTGTTAAATCATCCATCATTACTACAACATGGGTTGTTCGGAGGGTCCATAATAAACTCTGTTAACTCTGGAAATTATTGATTTGGGGAGCGGGGATCCTGTTCTGTATTATGATGGGGGGAAGACAGTAGCAGATCTTGCTCTTTTTTTAAAGTAGAAACACATCTAATGTGATTGAGGGGCTGCAATTTGATGGAAAATGTAACTTCTGTCACTCCAGTGCATTCCTCCTGCTGGCAAATCAGTATAGGCCTCTAGAGTGAAACAGGGTTGACATCTTATTGTTTCCATCGTCTTTCATCTGTGGTTCTGCCAACTTCCCAAAGCCCTTCATAGATTGCTTCTGGCAGAGTAAAGTATAAAAAGAAAATCCAGTCTTGTAGGGATCAGGAATATACCTAAATCCTTTGTTGCAGCTCTGGGTTGGTAAGGGAGGGAGCCCTGCTTAAAGGAAAGTGTTAGCCTGAAATGACTCCCATCTTATGCAACGGGTTGGCCATCCGGAAACAAAGAACATTGGTCTGGTAGATTTCCCAGCTGTGATCAGAGGAGTCTGTAGCAGGTTACATAAATAGTTATTTAAATGGAAAACTGCTTCTGAGAAATACCTACTAAACCAAGCAACAAGAAAGCCAGACATCCCAGGATAAATTTTTGTGTTACGAGTGATCATAACAAATGCAGAATCTGTTTGATTAAGGGAATTGGGGCCCCCTGGTGGATTAACTAAGTGATGCATCTTATTGGTTAATTACACATGTTTATAAAACACAACAATTTAAAAAAAAAAACGCAATCCCGTATAGATATTCATTCATCCCCAAAAATCCTCCTTATACAAATATGAAAAGGTGTAGCAAAGGTGTAAACCAAAAAAGACACAAGTAGACTTCATTTCTACTAGTGACTGAAGGGCAGTCTGGTCCGATACTTGTCTGAGCATAAATCCTTTCAGAACATGGGAAAATCTGAAGCAAAGTATATGGCTGTGCTGTAGAAAACAAGAATTAGTCATAATCAAGTCGTATTCTGTCATGTCAGAAACTTGAGGAGGCCGAGAGGAGAAGCCAACACCAGCTTGAAAACCTGGAACGAGAACAAAGATTCTTAAAGAGAAGGCTGGAACAACTGCAAGGTCCTCAGGAGATAGAACGAATACGAATGGACAGCATTGGCTCAACCATTTCCTCTGATCGCTCGGATTCAGAGCGAGGTAGGTGTTCTACATGCGTCCAGCTTAATTAAAATACTTATTGAAAAGATCTACTCTAGCTCAAACAGGAATTAATTAGGGAAGTCTTATGGCCTGTGTTGTGCAGGAGGTCAGATGAGATGACCACAGTGGGCCCTTCTAACCTTAGAATCTGTGAATCTACAAAAAGGGATGCATCAGGATGAAGACTGACCTCTCTTGAAAATTTGAGAAAGTGGCAAATGATTCCTTCCTTCTATTCGCAAAAAGGAGTACTTGTGGCACCTTAGAGACTAACAAATTTATTTGAGCATAAGCTTTCGCAAAACCTTATGCTCAAATAAATTTGTTAGTCTCTAAGGTGCCACAAGTACTCCTTTTCTTTTTGCGAATACAGACTAACACGGCTGCTACTCTGAAACCTTCCTTTTATTGTGCTCTTTGTGTTACTTTTCTCTTCGCTTTGCCATTGAATGAGTCTCTGTATTTGTCAAGCAAAGGATGTGGGCTTTGTCATGTCTTTCTGCCTCAGTTGTTGGTCAGTCTTGCTTAAGTTGAGGAAAGGGGTTGTGATTGTGGATTCAGGTGATTCTTGTGGCATTTGAACTTGACTGCTGTATTTGAACAGTTGTCTAAAGTCAGAATGCAAAAGCTTTGTTTTAAAAATAATGATCCATAATCCCAAGTCAGTAACCAAACACATGCTTAAAAGTATAAATATGGGTTGTGCTCCTCCTCTTTATAATGTAAAAAGAAGGCCTAGAACAGGGATGGGCAGACTTTTGGCCTGAGGGCCACATCAGGTTTTGGAAATTGTATGGAGGTCCGGTTAGGGGAGGCTGTGCCAAGCTGTTCCTCTCCCTCCCTCCCCGGGACTCCTGCCCCATCCACTGCTCCTTGTCCCCTGACCGCCCCTGGAACCCTTGCCCCACACAGCCCCATCCAACCCCCCCTCCTTCCTAACTATCCCCCGGGACCCCTGTCCCCATTCACACACACCCCCATCCTCCACCCTCTGACCACCCTGACCACCACCCTGAACTCCCCTGCCCTCTATCTACCCCCCCCCTTACCACGCAGCACAGAGCACCGGTGGCTGGTGGCGCTACAGCCGCGCCGCCCAGAGCGTTGCCCCGGTGTAGTGTAATAAATTGTTCTCGGTAACTGCTACCAGTAGCACATTCCTTCGCGGAGCAGTTTAATACACTACACTGGCGGCACGCCATGCCGTGGCTGCGGGGGAGGGGCCGGGGGCTAGTCTCCCAGGCCAGGAGCTCAGGGGCCGGGCAGGAGGGTCCTGCAGGCCATAGTTTGTCCACCTCTGGCCTAAAAGGAAGTTTCAAAAATCAGGGTTCCATTTTCTGCTTGTTCCTGCTATTTCTAAGTTAAAGTCTTGTCTTTCCCATTTTACTGGACAATTCCTCTGGAGGATTTGCATATGAAGCAAGTGCTTTCTCCTCCCTCCACTGAAGAGTGCGGGGAAATGTTGAATCTTTCACAGAGATATTTTTTTTTCTCCCAACTGTGTGTCAAGTGTTAGAGTTAAATCTGTTTTTAACAAAACCATAAAGTTTTACTCAGCCACTTGGTTGGTATCTGTGATGATATAATCCTACTAGTGCTCTAACTAGCCATAAAAGTCTCTCTTGGCGAAAAAAAGGGCAGAGAAGATTTGGAGGTGTGATGTTAAGATCAAGCAGAATTATTTTAAAAAAAATTCTGGTCTCCTTTATATATCATAAATAAAGCTAAGATTTTTGTCACGGTTATTTTTAGTAAGTTGTGGACAGGTCACAGGCAACAAACAAAAATTCACGGAGCCGGTGACCTGTCCGTGACTTTTACTAAAAATAACCGTACAAGCCGTGTGGCAGAGATGCACAGCCCTGGCTGCAGCCACTGCCACGGGGCAGGAGCGCACTGTCCCAGCTGTGGCCCCCATAGCGGGCTACGTGGGGAGTACAGCCACGGCTCCGGCTCCAGCCCTGGCTTCAGCTGCAGGCAGCTGAAGCTGAAGAAATCACCGAGGTCTGGTAAAGTCACGGAATCTGTGACCTCCATGACTAAATTGTAGCCTTAATCATAAAGAACCAACAAATTGCACAGAGATTGTCCGTCTATTTATTGGTGATCTGTGTGCTTCACTGTTTTACCGATATTTTTCATTTATTTTTTAGTGTCTTCGTTTTTAAGGTCTTCTGGGTAAAATTTTCAAAAGCATTTCAGTGACTTGGGAGCCTCAGTCTCATTGCCTTTGATGGCCCAAAGTCACCGAAGTGCTGTTCAACATGGCACCCGGTGTCCGTATAGAAACACACTACAGTGTCCTATATAGCTCTGTCTCCGCTATCACAACCGTAAAGTGTCCCCCGGCGCTGCTGTTTGTCACTATGGTCTCCGGAAGACCCAGATCTCTGTTACGCTAGACACTGTGCAAACTCCGAAAGTGACAGCCCCTGACCTGGAAGAGCTTATTATCATCTTGGTATCTGAGTTGCAGAGGATATTGCAAGCAGCCCACCCTCATGGTGATAAATTCAATCCAAGCTGGGGGGAATGCCCAGGCCCACAGAACCAGGGTGCAATGATGGCAAAGTAGCTAGACGCCACATGGGGGGTCTGAACGCTGTGGTGCTGCTTAACACAGATTCTTCCACAGCCTGCAGAGCAGAGCCGTTGACTAATGATGAATCCAAACTCTGCTGAGTTCTTCATCTTAAGAACATAAGAATGGCCATACTGGATCAGCAATGGTCTATCTCACCCAGTATCCTATCTTCAGACAGTACCCAGTACCAGATTCTTCAGAGGATGAACAGAACAGGGCAATTTATTGAGTGATTCATCCCCTGTCATCCAGTTCCAGCTTCTGGCTGTCAGAGGTTTAGGGACACCCAGAGCATGGGGTTATGTCCCTGGCCATCTTTGCTAATAGCCATTCATGGACTTATCCACCATGAACGCATCTAATTCTTTTTTTGAACCCAGTTCCTAGCTTGGGAGTTTGGGGTTGGCTGACAGCAAAAAAGTTTAGTAATGCCTTTGAAACACATTGAGACAGCATCCTCCTTGCTGAAACAGGCACTCTGCTCCTCCCCCCTTTCGGAAATCACTGCGAATTGTACCATGTGAGGCTTATTTTATACCTGGAGTGTTGATCATTTGTCAATTGTAGAGTTCAAGGCGTAGCTGCCTGCGATGACACTAACCTGCGTGTATGTCGTTTTCTTTGCAGAAGAGATTGAAGTGGATGTTGAAAGCACAGAGTTCTCCCATGGAGAAGTGGACGATATCAGCACAACCAGCATCAGTGACATTGATGATCACAGCAGCTTGCAGAGTATTGGGAGTGACGAGGGTTATTCCAGCGCCAGCGTCAAACTCTCGTTCGCTTCCTAGAACAAAGTGAGACAACAATGCAGGGCGGATTATTCCATTGGAGTAATCTGAGTTCAGACTGGGTTCTAGATGCAGTATCCTCTTTTAGAAATGACACGTCAACAATGACAGGCCTATATATATGTACCCCCTTGGGCAATAGGAGTCCTCCATAGGAACCCATGTATGTCCATTGGGTCATGTTGCAAAATCTTGGTTTCCCCTAATGTAGTGAGACTGAACCCTGGTCCTTCTGAAGTCAGTGACGAAACTCCAGTTGGCTTCAGTGAGACCTGGATTTGGCCCTTGCATGATAAATTACTTTGCTTTGACTTTGTTTATTTGAAAGAGGATACTGGAGATTCAGCCCTCTCTCTCTCTCGCTCTCTCTCTCTCAATTTGTCATGCAATCTGAGAAACGTCCAGTTTTTCTCATACTGCATTCAGATAGAACAACTTGGTTTAGACCCTTCTGGAACTTCCCTGGTCCGGAAATGACTCTGTCCTAATATTTGATCACCATCAGGCATTATAGTAACATAGCAGGAAGTCACAGCAGCTTGGCCATGAAGATGTGTCCCACAACCTATGAATAATAATAGGTGTTCAGTTCATGCCCAGAGAGAGAGGCAACAGTGAAGATTGTTCAGGAGAAATCATCATTCAGCTCAACGTTCTGTTGGACATCATTTAAAGCAAGTACCTCTACCACATTGCTAGCACTAGGGTACTAAACTGTAATCTACCAGCACGTGGCGGGCTGCATTGTGGAATGAGGCTGTGAGTCCACACACACACACGCACGCACACACAGAGTTGAGGACAGAAAGAAACCAGTGTGTGGAAAGTCATGCCCAGATACTGAGCCACTATGACCTTTTTATTTAAAGATCTTTTGATAAACGTTTGTAAATGTGTTGGGAGTAAAAACACTCCAAATGTGACACGTCTTTTTAGAGCTTGTCCATATGAAATCTTCAGTGTCTTTTATAATGGATTAACGCTACTGAAAAGGTAACTGTTTTGATGCAGCACTTGACCTGATGAAACACAAAAATGCTCTTTGCCGTGCACAACACAAACAAGGTCTGTGCTAGCTTGGAAAGGTCAGGGTTGCTGGGTTTTTTTGGTTTCCTTTTTTGAGAGTCATTCCCCTTGCAAACTTTGAAGGCACCTGATCCCCTACAGTAGTCACAGTTCAGTAGTTAAGCTCAGCACTTGTCTCATCTTAATGTAACATTTGGCCTGCGCACATCCCTGTGCGTATCCGCTATCTCACCTATGCAGGTGCTGTTGCTATTGAGAGCTATTGTATTGAATATTTTATAATTTTCTTGGAGGTGAGATTTCTAACGTGCACTTTGAGGGCTTTGATTTCTTGTGTTTTTTTTTTTTTTTTTTTTAAATGGTGAGAATTATTTTTTTGTTTTCCAAGTTAAAAACCTTCTTACAGAGACCTCACCAATGGCATTGTTTGAAATTTTGTATACCTTGAAGTAATTTAACTACCCCTCATTACTAAGGAAAAAAATAAAAGGAAAAAATGCTTTATAAAATTTGTAACTTATTGCTGATTTGAATGGGTTGTTAATTTCAGTCCTGTTGATTTTTATTGTTTTTAGGTAGGATTGGGCCAAAAACAAAAAAATGAAGACAACCTTATTTAGCAGTGCAGTGGAATTGTGTTTATATGTTAGAATATGGTCCCATATTAAAGTAGCACTTTAACACCATTAAACATTTATGGATCTGAAATGAATTGTGTTCCTCCGTCTTGGTTGCTCATATGACTTTAGCATACCCATCTTCTTTCTTGTGCCTGCAGGAAGAAAAGTGTATTCCCCTTTAATCCCGTGATAAGATCCTGAATAATTCTAATGTAGATTGTGTCTAATTTCTGTAAATTGCATGTGTTTGAACATTCCTATGTTTCCTATGTTACCAAATCCCCCCTGTGATATGACATCATACAGTATGAGACACAAAATCCCTGTTCATGGAGTGGAGGAATAATCTTTCCATGCTTTGATGTATTATATCTGGGTTTTTAATTCTTTGCTTTTTTAAAGCCTGAGTCAGGTTGCTACTCTTACTAATCTCCTTACACATGTGCATAGGTAATACTGATTTAGTGTGTGTGATCATGTCTCCCTCTAGTGGCTGTCCTCAGCAGGTACACAAACCGGCCACTTAATGGAGTTTTTCTGGTAGCTGGATTGGTTGGGGCTTCTTTGTTTTATTTTCAGGCTGCATATCATGGAATTGATCCTTGCTAACAATTCTAGAACCTGTATGTAGGCAGCTGTGGATTGTAACATGTGTTTATCAGCTTAAGTCAATGGGGCTACTCACATTACTAAGAAGAAATCAAGTGAGTAAAGACTGAAGGATCACGCGTGAACTGATAATCATTGACTGAGCCCCCACAACTACCAATTTTTGCCCATGCTAGAATTATCAACAGCTGGAATTTATATCTGACACTGTTCAAATGAGCTCTGATAGTCACCATTTTGTGGCAGTCTCACTGCAGCAATGAAATGGTGGAAAAGAACTTAACACAGACAGAGGCTGATCTTCAGTTACTGTCAATGGAATCTTGTGCTGTTCAGCTTCTCTGGAGATGAATCCCACCAGTCACGATCGCTAGCGAACTCCAGCCATCCTGCGCATCCCCACCTTCTGGTTGTTCCTCTTTGGCTGTGTATTTTTCTGGATCAAAAAGTACACGACGTGGGCAATGGTAAAAAGGTGGCTTGGCAAAAAAATCGTATTTGAGAAATATAAAAGTTAGAGAACTTTAAAAAAAGTGAAAATGGATAAAGGAAGAAAATCACTGTTGGGCAATCCTGGCAGAGCAGGGTGATCCCAGAGTGTGTTTTTTGGAACCAATTTTTCTGAAAGGCTTTCCAGTAAAGCCACCCATTTGTATGCCTTTGGGATCACTTTGCTATTGGCTGTCATCTTTAGGAGTGCAGTCAAGGGTCTGGAAATTTCAATTCCAAATACTGCAGCTGGAAGGGAGGGAAATGTAATCCACTTGGTAGCTTCCATCTACGCTGTCTTAAGTGACCCACCCAATGGATCGGCAAGTATCAGGGTCCTAGTAGAGAGAGCCTTTGGAGAACAAACACAATTATCCTACAAACCTTTATAGTAGTAGTTAATGACAAAAGTTGGCTGTTTGATTGGGTCCCTTCTATGGATTTCATTGTATCAGTTCCTTTCACACCTCTGGACATTAGTGGAAGATTTGCTATGCGAGAGAAATGTTTCCACAGCTGCTTTGTGGTGTTTGTTCAATCCCTTTTTCATTGCTTTAATACTATATTGTTAGCACTAGCTTTTCTTTATAGATTATTCTAAAAACTAAACTAACATTAGTTATTTTGTTTTGTTGTCAATCTAGCCTTTTGCATCGGAATGTCCAAGACAGCAAATTGGCCCAGAGAAGCCACCATAACTGATTGAGCAGATCATCATAGCTAATTGGTCCATACTATGTAAATCAGATTAGGTGATGGTCCCTTCTGGTTATAAAACAAAAAATCATCTACTTCCTCCCATTCTTCAGAACTGAGAAATGCCCCCCAAAGCTTCTGATTTTCGTACGTTCTCATGTACTATTCTGCTATTACTGAGATAGCAGTAATTTCTTCAGCTGGCTTATGTAATGCAGTTCTTCCTCAAAGTCTCCCATTTGTTGTCTTAAGACATTGTTCGTCCAAAGCTGAAACCTTTGAGCCTTTAGTATACCCATCTGTGCTGGCACACTTGGATGGAACTCCATGACTGCTTACTGTTCCCGGAGAATCCACTATGTCAGAATAAGACTGTGATCAAGGCCTTTATTTGAGTGTTGACATCCTCATTTTTTCCCCCTCTGTCTAGTTTTCTGTACTTTAGAAATCAGATCCAACCCTCAGAAGAGCAGGATTGTTCTTTGTACAAGCAGCTCTTTTTCCAAAAAAAAAAAAAAAAAAAGAGAGAGAGAGAGATTGGAGGACATTTCAAATATTGTCTGTACAGTTAGAAGCATAGAGGAAGGTGCAGGAATTTGAAGGGACCATACAGTTTCCATAGGTTTGTTAACCAATATGATTAAGCCCAAGTTGAGAAGCTACAGAAAATCCATTCCAGAATGAATTTCTGCAACATAAACCCCCTTAAGGCATTGTCTGAACTCTGTCCCAAAGGTACTTTCCACCCTAGAACACCACATTTAGTTATACCCACTCTCTCCTTGAGAGTTGGGTAATTGAGGCCCTGAGCCTGGAAAACTCCACAGTTTCAGTGCCCAAGACTGTAACTCTGGTACATGCAGCTCCTTCAAAAGACTTTGTGAATGATGATCCCCAAATGGCAAATTATCAAGGCATTTTGGTCAAGTATAATCTTAATTTCTAGCAAGAAGTCCTTTCCTCTTTGGAGCATCAGGCGAGGGTGACCTTTGATGTTACTGAGGTATTTGAATTACAGTAAAATCAGCAGGAAAGTCTCATCAGATGAGCTCTTGCCCAACAAAAAGGTTGAGAGTGAAGCTACATTTACTTCCTTCAGACTTACTTCAAAACCTTCTGTACTTTCCGTGCCTTAGAGTTCAAGGATGTGTGTCTCTAGGTGAGGATGCATCTCTGATACGTATGGTTCAGTGTGGCCTTTTGAGCTGGTGGAGTATCCATTTGGGATCAGGAATTCTTACATTGTAGGTTAGTAGCATAGATTGGGAGTTGTGCAGTTTGTTCATTCCTGAGAGGTCTGGCACCAAACGGTTTGGTATGTCTGAAGGGGAATCCATACAGTCCTCCCTGCTGCCAAAATGGAGTCAAATAAAGGTGCAGCTTTGAACAGAAGATATCAGTTATCCTACAGGCTCCCCTTCCTATGACGCCAATCACATAATCCCTTATTGTCCCTATAAACAACTGCATCATTATCTCATTTCTTCTAAAGCCTTATCTTATTCCCTTAGAAGCAGAGAGTGAAACTCTCATTAACTTTAGTGGGAACAGAATTGAGTCCTTTTTCCAAAGCACTTTATTCCCACTTTAATCCATTTAGCCCCAATATCTGCTTTCTGCTTCCCACCACATGGCAGACACATTTCCTTATGTTTCCTTTTCCTCTGTCTAAACTTACCTATTCTCATCACATAGCACTTTGCGTCACAAACGATCTCTTTGGTCCTCATAAAATTGACACGCCGTTCTCCCTGATGTTTTTCCAGGCTTGTTTCCTACATAAGGTTATTTTTTGTTGTGGCAGTTACTTGGGCTTGTAGATTCCATGAGCCACACAATCTCTAGTGCAAGCTCTAAATCCGTCCTCTACTAAATTTTACAGAAATAAGGTGGCTTTCCTTTAATCATCCCACCTGTATTACCCTCGACATATGCTGCTTCCCCCAGAAGCTCATCCTGGTGAGTCTTCTCTGCATAAATTAGGTCTCTAAAAGGTGCTACAGAAAAACGTATTCAAAAGGCCATCCAGTATTTTCCTCCTTTTGACACCAGTGTATTACAGCATGTCATCTTGTGTCCAAGAATGAGTTGCGGGGGATGACTGGCTTGCAGCATTTGGTACGGTTACTCTTTGGAGGACTGTCACTCGAAGGTCATTTTAAAGCCCATTCCATTCAAGGTATATTATTGACAGAAGGTAGTCTCAAAGTGATATATCTTGTGAGACCTGTAGATCGGTAAAAATGGGGTTAACTTACATTTTTTTTTTTTTTTAAACCAAATTTTATCCTAGACACTCGTATGCAGAAGAATTTAGTTCTGGCCTTGTTTGGCAAGGTCTGCTTCTGTGCTGCAAACTCCAGCACCTTGTTGTCTTGTCTTTTCTTAGGTTGCTTGCTGCACTCCATGCGTAGACCTCATTTATGCTGCTCATTCTTTGAACTACCTTAGGACCTGGGCTGCTCCTATTGAAATGAATGGGAGTTTTCAAAATTAAATTAGTGGGAGCAGGATAGGCCCGTATCAGTTGCTGTCAGTTGAGAATATTTTTTTCAGGATCATAACTTTTGTTATGTTTGAGTTCCAGTATTTCCCTGGCACCAGGCCAGAGTGAGGGAAACCCCCTCTCCTTGAAACCTGGGAGTAGCTGCAGTCACCAGGGGTGATCTCCTGACCCCTTAGAAGTCAATGGCAAGGGGACCAGGATTTCACCCCAAGAGTAGAGATGTACATGAGAAGCTCACCATTAAAAGAAAAGGTAGGTTGCTTCCTTGAAGCTAATACAATAACTTTGATCCAGATTTCTGTGTGCACCTCCTCTTGAAATATGGGCTTTGCCTTATCTGACTAGCGGGACAGAGAAATTGAGGTTCTGATGTAGCATGGAAGGGTGTCTACACAGCAAAGAAAAACCCACAGTGCCAAGTCTCAGAGCCCAACTCACTTTTCTTGGGCTGTGGGGCTAAAAATAGCAGTGTGAATGTTCTGGCTTAGGCTGGAGCCTGGGCTCCGAGCTCCTCCCCACTCACTGGGTTTCAGAGCCCAGGCTCCAGCCTGAGTGGGAATGTCTACACTGCTGTTTTTAGCCCTGCAGCGCGAGCCCAAGTCAGTTGCCTTGGGCTCTGAGACAGTGCTGTGGGGTTGGGGTTTTTTTGTTTGTTTGTTTTTTTTTGCAGTGTAGGGACCGTAGACGTAGAGTATATTATGTTTGCTCCCGCAGGTGGAGAGTTCTAGAAATGTTAACCTGGGGATGCACAGTGTGCATCTTGTGTGCTGGAAGGCTGATAACTAGGGCCCTACCAAATTTACGGCCATGAAAAACGCATCCTGGACCGTGAAATCTGGTCTTTTATGCACTTTTACCCTATATTGTGCAGATTTCACAGGGGAGACCAGCAGTTCTCAAATCGGGAGTCCTGACCCAAAAGGGAGTTGTGGGGGTCGGGTCGCAGTATTGCCACCCTTACTTCTGCGCTGCCTTCAGAGCTGGGTGGCTGGACAGCAGCAGCTGTTGGCTGGGCACCCAGTTCCGTGCTGCCGCCGGCGGCAGTTCTGCCTTCAGAAGTAAGAGCGGCAGTACCCTACCAGGCCATCCTTACTTCTGGACTGCTGCTGGCGACGGCTCTGCCTTCAGAGCTGGGCTCCCGGCCAGCAGCCACCGCTCTCCAGCTGCCCGGTGGCGCTGCCAGCAGCAGCCCAGAAGTAAGGATAGCAGTACTGCAACATCCTCCCACTCGCCCCCAGATAACCTTGCAACCTCCCCCCCAGCTCCTTTTTGGGTCAGGACTCCTACAATTACAACACCATGAAATTTCAGATTTAAATAGCTGAAATCATGAAATTTACAATTTTAATGACTATGAAATTGACCAAAATGGACTGTAAATTTGATAAAGCCCTACTGATAACCCTCCCAGTGCTCCTTTTTTTAATTTTTTTTATGGCAGAGTAGAGAGAGCCCAACACACACGCACACCATCAAAAAAAACTCTGCGACACTCAAACAATTCTGTTGAGCAACTTCTGCTAAACTCTGACAAACAGGTTGCTATGGAAAAGCTCCAGCGATCCCGGTGATCTTTGTTCTTGTACATTGCCATGTCTTGCATGCTCTGTGAAATGTAGCTGGTAGGATGAATTTCATGTTTATGAGCCTGTACATTGTCCTTCGCTGACCACATCTTTCTCAGCTGGCTCCTAGAATTCTACATCCTTCTTATGGGTGGATGGAGCCAGGTGACTGCTGATTCCCTACTGCTGTAGGAAATAGGACTGATGGGATGTGAGAGGGGCCAGCAAACATTGAGCGTTCTGGTTTTGAAAACATTGTTCAATTGAATGATCATTTTACAAGAACCGGATCTTCCTGTTTTAGGGGAGGAAGTTCCTGCATCAGAAATGAATCCTTTCCACCTAGCCTACCCTTTAGTGCTTCCAGTTAGGAGTCTCTCTTTATACTTCTCTTTTGCTGTCATTTAAGAGCACACCTCTTGACTTTCTTGGGATCACATGATGATGGTGGAAAAATTCCGTAATCTGCAAGTTTGTTCCACTGCACATGAACACCATATTTGCTAAAAGGAGGTTGCATGATCTAGTGGTCTGAGCACGTCACTGACTCTTTTGGTCTTGGATGAATCACTTAATCTCTCTGTGCCTCAGTTTCCTGATCTGTAAATATAGATAATATCACCCTGCATCACAGCCATGTGGTGAGGGGTAAGATAATGTTTGTACGGTGCTTCGAACATACAAAGTACTACACAGGGAGGGGGCAGCGCTAAATGTTACTTTGTTAGTCTGTTCAGCTAGTCAAGTGACAGTGATTGGTGTCAGCATATTTCTAGGTGATTTAGAATCTATACTAAGAAACATCTGGTAGCTGTTACGAGTTTGTGAAGTGTACTCAGAAATGCTGGAACAATACCGTGTAAGTGGATCAAAAATTAAGCAAGCACAGTAGAAGAGAGTAAAAACCTATAAGCCCCATTAATTCAAACTCTATGGGCAGTAGTGTGGAGTTTAAAGCATAAGGTTATATGGAACTTCCCTTCTTCAAGCCCTAGTTTATTGACCTAGAGGACACTTTCACATTTCCCAATACATCTGACCAAGCAAAGGACCCAAGAGGGCAACATAGCTATCTTCAGATCTTGTATTCTTCTCTGTTCTGCCTTTGACTCCAATTCCTGTGAAAACAAATGTTACTGAGACAGAAGACCCATTTTTCTAAATCTGCAAGAAAATAGGCCAAATTCATCCCTTCTATAACACACCCTGGAGATTAACATTACAGCAGGGATGAATTTGGCCCAGTCAGATAATTGTGACCTCCAAGAACATTTGCAAACTATCCCATTTAGCGGTAAAGGAGATGAAAGCCAAAGAATGGACAATAGAAGCTGATCTTCATGGTTGTTTTAACGTCACAATCGTGGTTTCAACTTCCACACAGACTTCAAAGTAATAGATCACGTAGAGTACTTGCTTTGGGATACTAATATTCTAGCAAGCAACTCATAGCATTCACTGTAGTTGTGTTTAGAAAAGTTTCCATTTAATCCTCTCCTCAAAACTGTAAGTTTCTGAAGTCCTCCCCCGCCCCCGCCTCCAATTTTTTGGCTGTGTGGTCGGTTGGCTGTTTTGGGGGTATTTGTTTTTTGGAAGTTTGAGAAAAATCCCTTCAGCTCCTCTGGAGTGATGTGAGGGTGCAAAAATATACACTTATTGCCTTGTAAAAAGAAACATTTGAACCACACTTCAACAGGGTTGCTGCAAAAGCACCTCGAGTTTGAACTGAGCATGGGCATAGTCTCCCTGAGGAGTAGCGCCTTTGCTGAGTCTGGGAAGAGGAAGCAATTTTTAGACCAAAGTGTTTGAAAAATTATTTCCAAGCATGTTCCATCAACAACTGTTTTCGTAGAGCTTTGCACCTCCTACGATAAACATTCTCTCTGCCTAACTTGACCAAGTGATTGTCATAAGGTAGGTTAAACATTGAGCTTCAGCTATGTGCTAGTGTCCCCTTATAAAATGACACACCATCCATAAGATTTTGCTTTTTAAACATCTCCAGGGGGTTAATTTTGTATTGATGTTTTTACACTAAAAATACATTGCTTAAGCAGATTGCTTGTTAACAGCATGATGATAGAAGCATATAATTTAGTATATTACACAAACACTTTGTTTGGAAATGTTGAGTTTAAACTAACCCGTTTAGAGATCAAATAAAAGATTTTGATAAGCAGGTATAAGAACATAAGACTGGCTGTAATGGGTCAGACCAATGGTCTATCTAGCGCAATATCCTGTCTTCCGACAGTGGCCAATGCCAGATGCTTCAGAGGGAGCGAACAGAACAGGGTAATTTGTCGAGTGATCCAATCCTGTCGTCCAAAGCAAGTATAAGAACATAAGAATGGCCGTAGTGGGTCAGACCAATGGTCTATCTAGTGCAATATCCTGTCTTCCGCCAGTGGCCAATGCCAGATGCTTCAGAGGGAGTGAAAAGAACAGGGTAATTTATCAAGTGATCCATCCCCTGTCGTCCAGTCCCAGCTTCTAGCAGTCAAAGGTATGAAAGAGCAATATGAGCACCAAGTTATCTATATTCTAGCATGACTTGTTTGAAGGGAGAGAAACCCTATTGTCCTATAGTTACTATTTCAGTGATCAAGACACACGTGAGTTAGATGGTTAGAAATATCTTGTGAAACTAAGTGCTGAATAAAACTGGTTGAGAAATGTCAATGAACAATAAACATTTGCCATCTTTTTCCTTTTTCCAGCCAGCTCTAGTGCTGAACTTAATTATAAGATGAAGAAGGTCCTTCCTTGTATTTACAGACCTCTAAGTCAAGTGACAATCAAACTTCGGCAGTTAGAAAACAAAGGAATGGATGTGTATCCGGACCATGAAATTTACAATAGTCAATATGATTCCCCTAGGCCCTCAGTGCTTTGTTCTCAGTATTTGAAGCATCTGACAAAAATGCTTATCTGTTTGTTTTATTTTTAAAAACTCAGCTGATGTGAGGATAGTATTGTCCTCCACAGAATTTAAATTTGCTGTTCTTTCCGAAAACCAGTGATGCATTTAGAGCTAATGGGAGTTTTTCCATTAACTTGGGAGGGAAATAAAAGTGGGCTCTTACTAATACAGCATAAATATTTCACTTTTCTCCCTATGTACAGAGCCATCTCTCTGATTTGTGAGTCAAGTTTGTGCTGTTATAATTTTCCCAATAGGTTACAATCTGCATGTTAGAATCTGTTTGACTGTACTAGATTACGGGTTTCCTGTAGCAATTTGTGCTTTAAGATGGGAAACATACAGTCCCTCATGTGTCAGCATAATGATATCTTACTATTCTGGAGATGCAGTTTGGAAATTAAATGTGTATCCTTTGACAAAAAAATATTTTTCTAAGGTGTATCTAACTTAATGTGACTTTATTTGTGATTGTTGCAGTGTACATGAGGTTTTTTTCTAAGCTCCCGTGAACGTTTTATTTTTTGTGCTGTAACTACATAGGTGCTATAGCCACTTGCTACTCTGAGAAAAAGAACGCCACACAATTGATCGGTGCTGACTCATAAAAGCCAGTCTTTGAAACAATACACAACTGCTGACCCCATCTCTGTTTATAACATGGGGATGGTGCTGCAAAGATGTTGCATTTTTCATGATTTAAAAATAATTTTGTTTGTGGATATCTGTATTAACTTGTTTAAAACATACAAATAAATTTTATGAAATTTTATGGAGACCAAGTAGGTTTTATTACCACTCAGCATATGTCAACCCAAGTTTAAAGTCAAGTCAGCTGACATTTCAGAAATACATTAAAAATTAATGGGTAAGACAGGACTTGCCAAAGTGGTGACTGCTCTGTTATTTACTAGCAGTGCTGTCCTGGTCAGCTCTAGTTCTATTCTGCTTATTTCCATTTCCCCAGTTTCCGCTTGCTACCATTAATGCCACATCCATCATGCTAGTCCAGAAGTGATTTATAGCATTCTCCTTGCAGAAGGATCCCATGTAGTTTTTAAAAAAGGACACTTTTCTGTACTGATACTGACAGCTTGATAACACAACCAAGTGCATTAAGAGCACACTGAAGGGAAAAGGTACATTACCTAAATGCAGAACAAGTGATCAAGTAAATACCATTTTCACATAACTCATGTGGACTTCCACTATGTCAATTAGTTTTACTTTTTTTTTCTTTTTAAATAAAAAAAGGTCCCATGAGACAAGCTAGCTTTAATTGGGGCAGGGGTGTTTCCTACAGTAATGGTGGATCAGCCTGCACGGTTTCATTTTTGGCAGCCCTCTGCCCCTGACAGAGAAAATGGCTAGTGACAAAATGCTTTTATGATGGAGACTTTGCCTATACCAAAAGGGAGTGAGTTTTGCCAAAAGAGATTTGCCATTTAAATGTCTGATGCATGATTTTTTAAAAAGGCACATTCATTTTCACATCAACCACAGCGCTGTTGAGGAGGGTGGCCTATGCACAGACTATCCTTAAGCTCAGGTCCTGCATGTTTTATAGCAGGAGTTCCAGTCTCTGTTCTTCCTTACACAAAGAAGAGCTGCTGCTTTTGTCAGGAACCATTTCACCCTGGACAAGTGCAGTTTTCCATGGAATGACAGACAGATGCCTCATTACTCAGCCACCTCTCAGTCCAGCAGAACCAATGCCCCCTCTAATGACTGACAGGTGAATGGGCCTTTGGCTGAAGTGCAGGCTGTTCTGGATCTCTGTCATACACGCTGCTTTTTAAAACGGCTGTTTTATGGGGGGGAGTGGGGCTTTCCTCCTTGCACCAGATTACACTTCATTTTAGATTAAAGTCCTTCTGCAGGCAGCAAAATTTATACCCCTGCCACAAGTAGGATATATCTTAAACTAGGCAAAAGTTGCTTAGTTTTGCAATGGAGCATAATGAAATTGAAGCACTGTGTGTGTTTTTCTCTTCACTAATTTGTTTCCTTTTCAGCATTTTGTAGTAGTCCTTAGGCAGGGCCCAAGCATTGTGCATTTTCACTTTTCCAAACATCTCCAAGAGATTTTAACACTTTATTTAATAAAAGTTAAACATACAAAACTGAAATTAACACACTTTGTATTCATAAAAATCACTTTCTCCCATTAATAGGAAGAATCTTTTTCTATGCATGGATTCTACACTATCAGTTGCAGAGTTTAGCTTTAGTTGTGACTCAGGTAACTGATGGACATTTCCACCAATCAGTGCATTATCAATTGCTGACATGACCTGATCTAATTAACAAATTACAAAATGAGCTACATTAACATAATATACAAGGGAAACATGGTCAAGATTAATGAACAAGAAATACACTTGAATTATTTAATGGAGGAAATAGCCAAAGTACTCCTGTTCATTAACTCAGCCCTAGATTTTACAAAAATAATATCTACAATGTATACAGGGCTATACATTAACTTTTTTTTTAAAAACACTTTACGGATTCAGAGGTGGTACCAGTACCGTAAGTGGGAAACACATAACAGAGGGAAGCAATCATGTACAAAGGCAAGAACTTTTACATGTGGTTTCCTGAATAAAATTAAAAAGGCTCACTGACAGTGTAGGGCTGAAATTACAATGAAGACTAGGGCCACAGCCAGGATTATAGCAAGGCAGAAACTTCAGACTAGCCTTTACTCATTTCCAACTAACTAAATAGGATCCAGGCATTCTTATCTAATGTGCTTCAGTTCTGTTTAAATGGATGGGAAAAAAAACCCACACAGGCTGCTCAACAAGTTGGGATTTACTGTTCAGTTGTCAAGTCCCATAACCAGCCCATGGAACCCAGCAGTGCAAGGTGTAGAAGGGTTGAGAACATGCTTTTCAGATCATATGATTTAAATTTTCCCAACACTTAAATCTTCACTTTTAAAGTGCACTTTTACTCTGAAATTTGACTCTCTAAAAATGTCATCTTATAGTTCCCTGGTTGTGTCTCAGCGACTTCCAGTTTAAATGTGCTCAGTATACATGTAAGGAGATTCCTCCCTGTAATTTCCAGCCCTGCAAATTCAGTCTGGAATCTCAAAGTGAAGTTGCATTCTTTCTAGCACATGAATCATCACACTACTCATATATATTCTGCGGGCCACATTCTGCCCTCAGTTACACACTGACTGCCTTCAGTGAGATTGCAAGGGAGTAACTTAGAATTTTATTAACAATTCCATTTTATATACAAGCTAGGATGGAATCCAGCTAACTTTCCCAGAGCTGTACTGGCTCTGTAGTGCTAGTGTAGTTTGTCACTAAAGCAAGGAGACAGGACTGTGAATACAGAGGGAATGAGAAGCTTTTAAAGGTGCCATTTTTACACAGTCATTTTTCTGACCGTACCCTTGCTAAAAATATGAATGGAAGATTCTGGAGACCAGCATTTCAGCATAACTGCTAACAGCAACTCATGAAAACATCTGGCTGCAGAATTTTGCTTTAAGATGACTATATAAAAAGTTTAGTAATGATGAAGGGAGTCAACTGAATAGCTGTAGATTTCTTTAAGGCTCACATCAGCTGAAGCCAAGTGATGGTGACAAAATGAACTATTCACTACATGCCAACAAATAATTTACTTTTAGAAAAATATAATGATAAAAAGATAAGTGTAAAGCCCTGCAGAGATGAAGTTTAGCCTTTCCCCCCTCTTACTGAGGCATCAAATGCCTGACATTATATTTAGAGGTATCTTGATATTGTGTCATGGGTTTGTCTGCAATTCCACATGTTCCAACCCCGACTTTGCCAGTCACGCTCTCAGGGGAAGCAAAAATACTCCTCTTTACCTGAGAAGGAAACAAAAACACCATTCCTGATTAGTCAGTTCAAGACAGTTTGCTAACTGTGAAGACAAGAGCACTGATTAGTCAGTTCTCTAATTCTACAATCAATCCTCAACACCCTACTTTGTAGACAGGCAAACTGATACATTAATGTACTTACCCAAGGGCACAGGAGGAGTAAGTGGCAGAGGCAATGTTAGAACAGAATTTCCTGGCACCCAGTCCAGTGCTCTAATCATGCCTCTTTGTGAGCACTGACAGCCAATGTTCATCAATAAAAGCCACATTCCTTATCATAAGACTGTTTTCTGGTAAGTGCTCAAAAGGACTGAAGTTTTAGCAGTCCCACACTGCCCCTAGGAGAGTGGGAGGAAACCGAGTGGGCAGCAATACAGCAACACTTCAGTCTCCCCACCACCTCCTCTGAAATACGGCTACTCTACCAGACATGGGAAATGGCTGCCAAGCTGGCCACACACCAGACTTTCAGGATCTCAGCTCCAGTGGACCCCAATCCTCCCAGTCTGTGCTGCCCTCAACAGTGGGCCCAATGCTCCAGCCTGGCTAAGTGCAAGCTTGGTTTCAAGAGGGAAAACACCTCACCATGCTAAACCAAGGCCAATCAGAAGGCTTTGTTATGCGCTTGTATTGTATTTTTTAAAATTTCTTGTTATAAGTCATAATAGTGACTAGTAACAGCTTCCAATTCCTGTATACTATTGATGTAAATCACAGACACAAGTACCTCACCTATAGATAAATCCCAGCACACACCTGTGCATAGGTCTTCTTATAGATCTAGGCTGTGGCAAGAATTCTTTTCCCTGAATAACTGACAGAATGTGCATCGCTGTATTTCTATACTATGGCTAACATTACCATTGACAAAGCTAATAGTAGTGAGCTCTCTGTACAGTGGCATGAATGTATATTAGTAAAAACCAAAATACACACCATTTGAGGAACAGTGCTCCCACCTTTCACTGGTATTTGTTCTATGCTTTTCCTTATCTCCTGCCCACTTAGGACAGTCATGAAAAGCTAGGTATGCTGGGTGAATAAGGGATCCAATTACACACTTGCCAGCATTAAGGTCTCACAACAGATTTCCCAATATATGGCATGATGCGGAGCAGTTTGACTGCTCCTCCAAATGCAAACTTTTAGTTAATTTATACTAAAAAAAATTTTAAAGGCAACCCCAATTCTTGCATAAAAGTGACCAAGTTTCCCAACCTACACAAGCAAAGACCTAAGACTTACTTTTAATATTTAGGCATGATTTCTCAGCCTATCTGCAGCATCAAGCTACCACGATTACTCAGCCTATCTACAGCATCTCACTCGGTTTTGCAGCTGGGCTGCCTCAGATTGTGAAGCTGAGCCATTTGCCCCCAAAGCATAGTTTGGGCATGGTATTTTTCCTGTAACTTGTAGGTCGGACTACCCCTTTTGCTAACTATTCACACACTGGCAGCATATACAAACCTGGCCTTTTTTGTTTTTAGAATAGGCTCTGTTGTTGAACTGTTGCCACTTGACTTTCTGGTCCTCTCGCTCCTGTTCAAGTTCTTTGATTCTCTGGGCTTTTTTCAAAGCTTTCTTCTTTTTATATTCTCGTTGCTGCGCAATCATCTCTTTTCTGTAGGAAGGAAGGGTAGCCCATGATTATGTTTGTGACTACATTTCCTCTCAATAAAGCACTCTGAGGTACACTAAGTACCAAGAAAGAAACTAAATGTAACTATTGTAAGCCATCAGGGCTCTCAAACGAATGATTACACAACCAAGTCAGGACTATGTACGCTTATGAAGAATACTGAAAAACCTCCCCAAACAAACTGTACTCCATAGATGCAAGAGCAAAGCTGTGAAATAAGTTATGTGTAACACATGGGTACCCCATGGTGTGATAAGATCATCTTAAGCCTAGTTTCATCTGCTGCCTGTACAGAACAGATTCATTCTCTGATTCTAGAAAGAACATTAAGTCATTTCTTCTGTAAGACAGTCTATCAATTAAGAGGTTTCAGAGAAGTAGCCGTGTTAGTCTGTATTTGCAAAAAGAAAAGGAGTACTTGTGGCACCTTAGAGACTAACAAATTTATTAGAGCATAAGCTTTTGTGAGCTAAATTTGTTAGTCTCTAAGGTGCCACAAGTACTCCTTTTCTTTTATCAATTGAGAGTATCATTACAGCATTACACACCTGTAACATTTATCATGCAGAATCAGGAGCAATAAAAATGCCTCAAGCAGGCCATTTCAAATAGAGCAACCCTCAGAGCTGGCACAGATGACAAATTCCCAGTTTCACAAATTCTCAAATGGCCCTTTCAAATATAATCAAATAACATTTCTGAATGTACATGGCTCTTTTCCAACATGGGCCAAATCTCACCATGGTGATCTGCCTGATCTAGGACTCCTGCACTGACCAGGTAATCAGCAGCAACTGTGGTGGGGATTAGGCACAGGGAAAGGGAGAAATGATCTGAAGCATATCATCCCCTCCACTAGCCTCTTTGGGGAATCTGCAAAGAACTTGATAAAACCCAAATCTGTATTGCCTTTTCTGCAGAAGCTTTATTTAATGCTGTGGAACCCCTTTTGACATGGAAAGGGGGGTTGCAAGAACGGTAGACTGAGGAGAGGAGGGCAAAATGGCTCTAACAAAGCCATAATGCCAGGAACCAAAGGAAGGGACATGAGTGCTGGGGAGCTAGGATAGAGGCACAAGTCCTCCATACCAATGTGGATCACAGGGGATCTGTATGTGACAGGAACCACATGCCATGCTTCTTCCAAAAGGGGAGGGATTAAGCGCGCGCGCACACACCCACCACTCCCTCCCCTCAAGGATCATATTAGTGTCCCCAGTTCGGTAAGGCAGAGTCAGTACCCATCCTAGGAGTTTCTCCTACAACCTACCGTAGGCTGGAGGAAGGACGCAAGAGCTGCTCCAGTACTTGGGTCTCCAAATAGACTGGTTCCCAAGATGTAACCCCTGTACATTTTGGTTTCTTATCAGGAAGCTGTGAATCAGGAACGTCTTGGTGCTAGCTGGCAGAGGGCACAGAGGGTGCCTAGAGTTTTACAGGGATCTCCTGGGTCAGATACATGCACAATAATTCACTATAAGGTGGCATGCAAAGTCTCTACCAAGAGCCAGTAGCCCACTGGCCATCATAAACACTGCGAAACGTGTACAGATAATATTTGAAGTGTTGTGTGTCTATGCTGAGAATTATGTTCTTAAAGCAGGTAATCAGAAGGTGACATGTCTTGGACAGGTTCCTTTCAAGCAGGAGGTAACAGACACTTAACTTTCTGTCTGGTCATGTGTGTATTAGGCATTGTATGTCTCACAATGGATGCCTGTTTCAATACTGAGCCAAATTAATCAAGAGACTGCAAAATCTTGGAGAGGAAATTTACAGGAAGGAATAAACAGCAGGTGTGAGTATATCCAGGGGTATATCTGGGGGTGCAGAGGTACAGCCTGGATCCTTCACTGAGAAAGCAAGCTAGCCGCATGTTTGTCTTATGAACAAAGGGTCAGACCAAACCTGCTGTAAAGTGCTGGAAGGACTTTGGGTGAGCACTGATCTATAAGACAGGAAAGTATCTAGTTATGCCTAGGTTCTAGAATTCTTGTTATGATTGTATGGTATATGTAACCATTTGTTTCCAATACTTTACTTGCTACCACCTGGATCTCTCTACTTTGTTAAATAAACTGTGACTTGTTTTTACTATAAACATATCTAAGTACTGACAGGTTTCAGAGTAGCAGCCATGTTAGCCTGTATCTGCAAAAAGAACAGGAGTACTTGTGGCACCTTAGAAACTAACAAATTTATTAGAGCATAAGCTTTCGTGGGCTACAGCCCACTTCATCGGATGCATAGAATGGAACATATAGTAAGAAGAAATATATATACATGCAGATAAGTTGGAAGTTGCCAGAGAAACTGTGAGAGGCTAATTAGTTAAGATGAGCTATACTGTGAGAGGCTAATTAGTTAAGATGAGCTACAGCTCACAGTTTGTATGGCAACTTCCAACTTATCTGTATGTATATATTTTTCTTCTTACTATGTGTTCCATTCTATGCATCGGATGAAGTGGGCTGTAGCCCATGAAAGCTTATGCTCTAATAAATTTGTATATCTAAGTGCTGTGTGTTAAACAGAACGATAATCTGAGATGTAGTAAATTGGGGTGCACTGCTTCTTTGGCAGTAGCAAATCTGTGAATACTGTCAGCACCCACTGGAACAGGGACAGGACACTCCAGGGAGATGCTTGAAGGCAGGAATATGCCTAGTACTAACCTAAAGCAAGAGGACCTGCCGAGGTTAAGAGGGCAGTGCTTGTGTTGCCCGTGGCCAGTGAAGTCAGGGAGCTGATCTATGGCAGGCACAGACCAGGCTTCCTCACGCTAAGGGCAGTGGGTAGTGAGGTGCCTCACAACCCTGGGTACTCCCACAAAGAGTCAAAGAAGCTTCACCTGTTGAAGATATTTTTTCATTCTCCAAATGAAAACTTGTCTATGCAGCACTTACAATTTCAAGCAGGAGCTCTGAAAAGCTTCTGCTAGATTACAGGCATCTACCACTTCTTTAATCAGTAATTTATAATATACTCACTATTTCACCACACACACAAGTCTCTATCTTCTCCTGAACGTAAATTGTAAGCATCATCTCCATCTTGCATTACTCTTTACCTGATCATGATTTGGAACCTACATTGTTTAGAACTGGCCTCTTTGCTGGCAATGAAAGTATTCTACTTTTCTCTTTCACATTAATATCCTGGATAAATATGACAGCAGAACTGGTCTAAGAGTGAGATGCTAACAGGTTGTTTTACCAGAGCGCGTTTCCTTAAGCAAATTCCATCCATCCATCCACCACACGAACGTAACATGCTTGGCTGGCCTACGTTCTTTGTTAGAGTACACATCTAAGGTTATACAAGTCACTTACTTGGACATGGGTTTGTTGCCACTGTCCTCTTTTGCCTTTCTTCCCTCTTCTACAGGTTTGAGGTTGAGCAGAGGCGTGACTTCAGCATTGCCATATCCAGCAAATGTGATTGCAGCAGTACCGTTCTCCTCATCTATCTCTTCAATCTCAGCTTCGTAACACCTGTAAAGATATCATGGCTGTAAGCATGTGAGTAATGGTTTAATACTCAGCCCTACAATACCTACACTGTTATTCAGCTACTAACATTAAGTTAAGTACTTGCTACCAATCTGCTTAAATTAAGTACTTGCTACCAATCTGCTTAAATTAAGTACTTTCTACCAATCTGCTTCATTTTTTGGGACAAAATACAAATCAAGCCAAGAAGTTAATGTTCTTTAAGGACCTAAGTACATCAATCCTGCACAAGAGCTTAACCTCACTAGCTGATCAAGGAACCAGTGACAATTTTAAGGCCCAAGAGCTATTTAGACTAGAAACAAATGTCTCGTACAACTGCAAAGTTAAGAATCTCACTTTTTTCCCTAGTTGGTAGGTCATGCAATATCAGATTTTAAAACTATGGCATTCTAGATAACACAGATTAGAGCTAGTCAGGAATTTTCTGACTGAATGCTCTTCCACCAGAAAATGCTGAATTGTTGAAACTAAAACTGTTCACAGGAAAGGGCTAGTTTTGAATTTGACAAATCTTCTGATTCAAATTTAAAAAAGAAAAAGTTTCAAAATTGTTTAAACATCCTGTTTTGTCATTTTCTAGTTCAAAACAACTTTATTTCGAACCTGTAGTTAATTTATACTAAAAAATTTTTAAAAGGCCATACTAATTCTTTTTGGATCATCTGTTTACAAACGTTTTGAGACTGACTTTTTGTTTCAATTTGGGATGGGGAAAAAATCTGAAGTCTCTAAATCTCCCTCCCAGCTCTGCTACAGAGGCATGAGATTATACTTACAGATATAATTCCAATTAACACCTGCCTACTTCGTTTTGATATAGTGACCATCTTGAGAAACACTTGAATTGAGTTAAATACCAATGCTTTATACTGTATGAAAACTGAGGGGAGCCCCAACTTTTGTGTGGTAGGAAGCATTAATCTCTAGCTAGCACTTCTTGAGACACTGGCTGCTTAAATCATGTTGTAGCTTCAGTGGAAAGAAACAAGATAGTAATCCAAGTGAGTAAGGTCCAATACCACTTGGCGTGCCAGAACTAGAAACATCTAAGTGGACCAGTACAAATACTTTCAGATCCAACAAACTTTTCATTGTGATCACTGGTTTAGGACCAGAGTTTAGGACCCAGTAGTGACCCAAGAATTTAAAAAATGTAACATTTATGATCTCAGGTGAGAAAATATTTCAGCCATCAATGCCTAGGAACAGAAGAAGTGTTTTCATTTTTGAACAGGTTTCAGAGTAACAGCCGTGTTAGTCTGTATTCGCAAAAAGAAAAGGAGTACTTGTGGCACCTTAGAGACTAACCAATTTATTTGAGCATAAGCTTTCGTGAGCTACAGCTCACTTCATCGGATCCGATGAAGTGAGCTGTAGCTCACGAAAGCTTATGCTCAAATAAATTGGTTAGTCTCTAAGGTGCCACAAGTACTCCTTTTCTTTTTTGAACAGTTTATTTTCTATATGAAAATATCAATAATTCTGCATCAGTGCATATATTTGGTTTTCACTATATTAGCAGCTCCATTGTACAAGGATTCAACTCTTTTCTAAGAGAAGGAAATGGGATGTTTACTCAATCTGAACAGTTTGATTAGAAAAAATTCAAAAATGCTTCTATGTTACAAAAGAAAGGATAAACTATCATTTTGAAAATAAATATCTTTGTATTTCAAGGACTACAAGATCAGACTAAATTGAAGCAACCCCAGAAACTCTCAATAGCATTAGCTGAGGGAGTCAAAACCAACTATTTTGGTACAGCATCTCCAGAGCATGGTACAGCCAAGTATCAAGCCCCTAAAGACAAAGCAATCTTGATAGAACTACAGTTCCTTTACAGCAAGGGTTGGCAACCTATGGCACGCATGTTAAAGACGGCAGGCGAGCCGATTTTTAATGGCATGCTGCTGCCTGCTGAGTCCCTCGCTGCCGAACCCACGCTGGGACCCCAGCAGGCAGCAGCGTGCCATTAAAAATCCTATCCGCCCCGGCCCACTCTTCTCTGCGCTCCCCCAGGCTGCTGCTCCAGAGCAAGCAAGCTCCCCCCTCCCCCGCCTCTTCCCCCAGTGTCCTCTCCCTCCCCTTTGCCGATCAGCTGATGGCCTTTGCGAGGGAGGGGGAGAAGCAGAGCAGTGCTCGCTGCTCCGGGGAAGAGGTGGAGACGGGGCCTTGGGGAAGGGGGGTGGAATCAGGGCATATCCCCTCCAGCCCCCTGCCGTGAGCCTCTCTGGGCAGGGGGCTGGGAGCACCCCCCATGACCCCAGCCCACACCCCCAGCCCTCTGCCCTGATCCCTGCACCCCCTACACACCCCAGCCCTCTGCCCCGACCCCTGCACCCCCCCCCCCACACCCCAGCCCCCTGCCCTGACCCCTGCACCCCCCACATGCACCCCAGCCTCCTGCCCTGACCCCTGCACCCCCACACACCCCAGCCCTGACTCCAGTACCCCCACACATACCCAGCCCCCCGACACCCCATGCCCTGACTTCTGCACGCCCCTCACATGCCCCCAGCCCCGACTCCTGCACCCCACACACATACCCAGCCCCCTCACACCCCATGTCCTGACTCTTGCACACCCCACATTCCCACCCTCAACCTGAGCACCAAACGGGAGCTCCTGCACCCCCCCCCCCTCATTCCCACCTGCACTCCTTGCACCAAATGGGAGCTGCCCAGGTAAGCACTCCACACCCAAACCCCAACCCTGAGCCCCCTCCCTCATTCTAGCTCCTGGCCAGACTCTACACCCCAACCCCCAGTCTGCTCCTTCACCCACAGGGAGAGACCTGTGCTCAGTGCATTCCCACCCTCAGCTCAGTGCAGAGAAAGAGGAAGAATGGGCAAGAACCAGGGAGAAGGTAGGTACCCACTCTATGTCAGCAGGGCCGGGATCCCAGACCGGCAGTGGGCTGAGCGGGGCCGGCAGCTGGGACCCTGGCTGGCAGGAGCCAGTGGACTGAACCCCAGACCGGCAGTGGGCTGAGTGGCAGCGGGCTGAGCCGCTCAGCCCACTGCCAGTCTGAGGTCCCGGCCGTCAGCCCCGCTCAGCCCACTGCCGGTCTGGGGTTCTGGCTGTCTGTCCCTTGCTGGCCGGGGCCCCGGCCGCAGGCCCCACTCAGCCCGCTGCCGGCCTAGGTGAATGGAACCCCAGGCCGGCAATGGGCTGAGTGGGCCGGCGACGTAAGATCAGCATTTTAATTTAATTTTAAATGAAGCTTCTTAAACATTTTGAAAACCTTGTTTAGCTAACATACGACAATAGTTTAGTTATATAATATACAGACTTATAGAGCGAGACCTTCTAAAAAATGTTAAAATGTGTTACTGGCACGCAAAACCTTAAATTAAAGTGAATAAATGAAGACTCGGCACACCACTTCTGAAAGGTTGCCGACCCCTGCTTTACATTCAAATGATGGTGTTCCAACTTAAATGCACAGACTTAAATCTCTCAGTCATTTTTCATGACAGTGAGTAAATGTAAAATATATTAACAGAATGGCAATTACATACCCCGGGTACATTTGATAGGCACTACACTAAATGATTATAATTAGTTTATGAAAGTGTAAGGTTTTTTAAAAGTTGTATATACTATATTTCTTTTAAGGGTGGTGACAAGAAAAGGTGTTTTCAGAATCACCGAATGTCAAATTCGCTTGGTCTATAATATTGAACTTCACTAAAAGGAAATACAATGGTTACTTAATTTCTCTTAGCTATTTTTTGTTAGAATTACTCAAATGGGGTAGTTCAAGCTGAATGAAAATCTCTTACCATTGTACTGTATTATTTCATGTAACTGTTAGAGAAGTTTGTTTTCTACACTTACTGTCCATCTTCACTCCATATTGCCATACATTTATCCCCAACCTTCCAAGAGTGACTGGGTAGGGCAGAAGCAGAACTATCAGAACTTGCAAGGGCTTCCGAAGGTTGTGTTGAAAGGAGATCTTTGGTTAATTCTATAACTTCCTGGAAAAGGAAGAGGCAAAAAATACACTTTCAAACACCATTACTGTGCTTTATTTTTTCCCCAAGTTGACAGATCTATTTTGGAGTAGTGATTGTATTAAATGTATATCTGATGTAAAGCAGACTGCTGGCTATTTACCACTAATTACAATGTATTAGCCTTTGACATCACAGATGTAGAAGAAAGCGATGTATGACTGTATGCTATATTGAAATGAGGCCACCTCTTCACCCTGGGTCAACTTTGAAAATGCCCCAATGTTTCCTTTTTACAGCAATTCTTTCTAGCTGAACTGCTTTCGCATAGGCTCAGAGACATAGCCAGCTATTCATGTGGAAACAATCCTTGATGCGACTCTCTTTGCACGCGTGCTGCACATGATTCTCAATTTCTGACTGAAGAGCACATCGCAGCAATGGGGAGTAAGCAGCCAGTGTTACATTCACTGCTCATAAGGAAGACAAGGGCTAATTCAAGGGCTAAATTGATTCAAATAAACTTTAAGATCGATAACTGTGAATGTTTTGCTTTTCCACCTCAACTGCAGTTTATTTTTCATTAGGCGATTATTTTAAAAATGATTGGTTAGCCCAGAAATTACACATTTCTTAGTTATAGAATACTGCATATAAAATAAGCGTACTAATGATAAGCACCTCTGAATGAGAGGTGCCATTTTTTCAGTTCCTTTGAAAAAATGGGGATTGGCTGAGCTGAAGTATCCACAGAGATATTTTGGAGAGAGGAATGACTCCTTTTTGAGATCCCAGTTTAGGAAAGTTTCCCATTTCAGGAAAGCACTTAGGAACATGCTTAATTGCCTTCCTGAAAAAAGATGGGCTTAATTATGCACTTAAGTACTTTCCTGAATCAGGGCCTCAAAGTGGGGGACCAGAACCGCCTCATTAACCTGACAGAATGACCTGAACAAGACAAATGGCAGAGGAAAATATATCTTTTTTCTATTAATTGATTTTTAGTGCCTTTAGACACTACAGAGTGAAGTCTTATTTATTCACAGAGCAGATACAGCACAGTACACAGCAATGCAAGTTTCCAGCCACTGCCCTGCCACTGTGATTGGACTTGGAGGCACCACTTCTATGGGTAGGTGTTTAGTTCAGTCTCAGTGTTACCTATTTTAAAACAAAATAACTTCCCCAATTAGGTAGACATCTTTGTTGACTCGGGAGCCAAAATAGGTATGCAAATTTCCAGGTTTTCTATAAACTTCGTAAACCAGCGGAACAAAAAATACTTAGATGGTTTAGAGGGTCAGAATTTGAATGCATATTTTTCACCTTAATTAGGAAGATATTTAGTGTCTATTCCTTTTATTGCAATGTAGCAAAAGCCAATTGAATCAGTGCTACACTCTTACTTGCCAGTGTGAAGATTCTTGATCACTGCAACTGAAAAAATACGTAGTTCAACAGCCAGCAGATAAAAGCAAAACACAAGCACTTTCCTACGTGAGGAAAGGCAACTCCACAATTCATACACAAGAAATGGGGTCAACCCTTACAATATCACAATATTTTTATCTGATGCAAGTCACAAAATTAAGGGCAAATTTTTCAATTAAGGAGATTAGACATTCTGCATTTCCCCCCACTATAACCCTCTCCTCTCCACAGATTTGCCCCACAACACGTTATGTCTATGCTGCTGATCCCACAAATAACACTGCCCAGAGGCAAGGCCAGCAGCAGGGTGAACTGGGAGCGATTCTAATCAGGTTTGCCGGGGCAGAAACGGAACGTGCTGGTCCAGCACAGGCACAGGCGTTCTTTGCAACTGCTGGCTGTGGGGTGATTTGAATAAAGAAACTGTACTGGTGATGAGGAACAGCCTTTTTCAAAATGGATGTCCGTGGTAGCTCATGAAACAATACAAAGCATGAAGATTCAACGTTCCTGACGCCACCGTTTTCCTTAGTCAAGATCCAAGATGACAAGTACTATTGGTAAGTGGTACACCCTAAAGACGACTTGAAAGGCCCCAAAAAGAAAACTCTACAGTCTTGATAGACTCCCCCATCCCACTTTTCTTAATAAATGGAATCAACAACTATCTAGACAGTGGGACAGGAAGGCTGTGGGACCCAGCAGGGTTCCTCTCTCAGCTCAGCAGAGATGAGAGAGAACAGCTGGAGCCTGATTCATTAAACCTCATTGATAAAGTAAGGGCCTATAAAGAGAAGGAAAGCTCAAGGCAGAGGGGAGGCTACTCTTCATTCCTCCAGAAGTTTGAGGATTCTACTCAGGTAATTCCCAGAGACCAACCCCATAAACCGTATGTTTAGTTTTCTTATATGTACTTTTGTTTGAGAGGCTAGCACAGAGGCACAAAGGGCCTGACAATTGGATTCTCTTTTGTTTGTTGGTATCTGAACCAATCAATCAGACCTCCCAAACAAGGAGGTTTGGGGTTTGTTTTTGCTTTAGAAGACCCTCTGATGATTTTGTGGCAGGGACTGGAACAGAGGATATGGTCACAGTCTACCTTTACTATAATCTTTATTTTGCAGAATATTGCATATGGGTCAACACTGATTTTGATATTTAGAATATTTCATTTGAGGGAGCTCCTTAGAGTACATACCATTAATTACTTTTCCTTCCCCAGGTCTGAGTTCTAACACTGCTCCTTCACTCACAGAGCGGGTGGTAGTAGCAGTAATCTGCAAATCCAGGAAGCATCATGGCTTGTGATATGTGTATCAGCAGGTCAAATAGAGTACAGCTGTGCACTGATTACCTGAAGGTAAGCGTTTCAGATATACAGAAACCACTGTAATTTTGAGACAGTTGACTTATTCCTGCCTCCTTCATAAGTCGTTTATCTATTAAAATAGTTTATTGTAGAACTAGAGTGAATATGCACACAGATTACTCAATCAACAATTCCCTGACTTTACCAGTTGTTTAAAGGGTAGGCTATAAACAAACTTGTAGTAAAATCTTATTTTGCCTACGTATCTTAATACTAGACACAGATAGTGGACAGAAACTTGAATCATATACACCATGTCTTGAATTGGTTAGGGATCCAATACATCTGTTTTGTTGTTCTAACATATAGTATACTATAGTGCTAGTGAGAACACAACTGGAGTATTGCACATAGTAGGGGGGCATCACATTACAGTAACAGCTGAGGAACTGGAAGGTGCAGAAAAGCGCCATTAGGTTTATGCAGAGTTTCATGGATTAGAGAAACTAGATTTGTAGAAATAAGGGAATGGGAGAAAGAGAAAACTATCCCATAAAACTCTTAAAGAAAGTAGTAAGTTGAAAAAACATGAGGGCACCAACTGAAACTAACAGAACAGGCATTGAAGGAGGTTGAAAACAAGAAGTTTATTTAAGCAGAAAATAATGTGGTACCCACTACCAAAGCAGGAAGAGAAGCTGCAACTGTCTCATGTATTCAGACATCACACTGCATTTATGGGGGAGGAGGAGGTGGCTCTGCACTCTAGATAGACTAGCTCATGAATTACAGTAAAATAACACTACAGAAATCTTTAAAGGCTGAATGGCTCATTTTTAAAGCAAGATTTGTGGGGAAGAGTTAGAATGTGTTCTTATTGCCTACCATCGCAAAACTGCTAATTAAGGTAGCCACATGCAGCCAAATAAGCTATACAGTGTGACTTGCTGCCACCTTCCTATGACATGGAGATGCAACCTGTGGAGACTACAGGTCCCAACATGCAAAGATCCATCCTTATGAGAGTGGCTTTTCACACAAGTCAAGATGGAGCTCTGTATTGTGGAGTGCATAGTTTCCATAGCTTGTTACACCATATTAAAGAGGAGGCTGGCTGCAATCCACTCTAGTTCGTGCAAGTTAGATTTGATCCTTGGTTGCATAGGTACCTTGCTAGAAGTCCCTCAGTAAAGTAAAAGATGGGGAGCCCATTTTATATATGAAAATATCTTGGTCAAAGCTGAGCATGCTGTGTATGGTAATGATGGATGCAATACTGAGATAAAGGATTGTTTAAGATACATAACTGATAATCTTTAGAATGAACAGGAAACAACAATTTAATTGAGACACGAAAAAAATAAAGTTGCATTTATTTTCCACTTTTAAGGTGGAATGTATGAGTAGCAAACTTTTTGGAGCTGGGAATGCAAACATCTTCCCTGTTCTGTGCAGAGAGCTTTTATTTAATTTTTTTTTTTCCAAGTTGTCCTTTCACATCAGTGATTTCCACGCATCAAAGCAGACCTTGTATTGGTATTAGAAATATGAGTTTTGCTCTGCATTTTAAAAATATACACATGCTTTTAAGAATGTGCAATTAAGTATATTCTGATCATACTACAACGTTCTCTGTGGACAAAAGACCTTTACATTTAAAAGGAAATCTAAAGCTTATTGATAGAAGACATTGATTTAGCTTGTTTTTGAGTTGTATTTTTATTGTTACCATTTCTTCAAGCAGCAGCAGCTACTGAATGCTGCAGTGGGTAATTTTATCTACTTAAGTTTTGTGAATAATAACTTGGCTGCTATAGTGCTCGCTCACGCGCTCTCTCTCTCTCTCTCGAGCAATAACATAGTAGTAGTTTGAACCTATACCCTAACGTTTAAGAAAACATTAAATACAGGCACAATTATGTGCCAATTTTGTTGCCTGAAGTGATAAAGGCCTTTTTAATCAAGTTGAAGGTGTTCATGTCATTGTCCAAAGTGGGTCTAATGAGGACTTTGAGTAGCTTTTATCTATCAACAAAAAGTAACTTATGAGATTAAGTCTAAACATATTCCAGGTGGTGGCACATTTAACACTGCATAACAAATCTGGCATTCCTTACATACCTAGAACTTCTATTAAAAAGTCAGTGAGAGGCTAAGGTGTGCCAGGATTTCAGACTTACGCTGTAAAAGTATTTCAGCTATCTTTATAGATGTGAAAACAACAAGGAGTCCAGTGGCACCATAAGACTAACAGATTTATTTGAGCATAAGCTTTCATGGGTAAAAAACACACTTCTTCAGATGTTTATGCCCAAATAAATCTGTTAGTCTTTAAGGTGCCACCGGACTCCTCGTTGTTTTTGTGGATACAGACTAACACCGCTACCCCTTTGATACTTGATTTGTAGATGTGATTGAACGTGTACATAATGAATAAACCAAATCAGCATCAAATTAATTTCTCCACATACATTTGTGTTGACTCAGTGCTCAGGATAGCCCAAATGCTGTGACAAATGGAAATAGCTACATAGTTTAAATGTAGCATGCAATGGCTTTATTTAAAAAATGCAGACGACATGAGTGGAGATTAGATTCAATTACAAGGTGATAAAATTTGATGCCTACAATTTACTGGTGTATTATTCTAATGCCACAAAAAGGCCAATGAAGAAGATTGGGAAAGGCTGTCTTTGCACAAATTTTATAAAAAGTACAAAAATGTGTATAGTAAAAAAAGACTGTTTGCATATTTTTTTTCACAGTTCTCTCTCCAACCCTTTGGAAGTTAAAACGGTTCTTTCCGCAAATTTTGTTCTTCCTTCAGCCTGCATGTGCAATGCAACAGTGTGGTCACTATCAACTTGAGCTAAGATATGAATTTTTTTTAGCTTTTTTTTTTTTTTTTAAATGGAGGCAATATTTAAGTGTTTCAGCCAAAGACTTGCACATCTCAGATAAGAACTCCTTTTTCTTCTTGATGGTGAGGTACTAACATCTTTTTTTAAAAACAAATCAAATAGTAGTGACTTTTTTTTAAAAAGCATATAAAACAACATGAATGTTTATTAAAGTTAAAAAGATAGGCCAAACTTTGGCACTGCCAGCTATACCACTGTCCCTTCAAGCAATCTGAGATCATAGAGCAAACCTTTAACTTACATTTTGCAATAACCCTGACAAGTATTTATTATTTTTGAAGTGCAAATGCCCAGCAACAAGCTATGTCTCTGCTTGAGAGAAAGTGATGGCATTTTTGCTGACATTACTCAGGATAGAAAGATCTCAGTTTCTAATTCCCTCAATCCTCACCTGTAAGTCTTTTTTTAATTTTAGTAAGTCTTCATTTTCTCCATTCCCAGAAAGAGCGGCCTCAACTTGCTGGAGCTGAGCTTTGTAGCTAGCTAGTTGTTTTGCAAGATCTTCTGACATCTGTAAAAGAAGTAAACCTTAGAACAGAAAGTAGCAAAACTGCTTTGATAAACTGTTTTGTAGTGAAAATAAAATAGAACTTGTAACTGGTTAAAAAGATGTTACAGCTATCATAGATGACATCTAACATACTAATTTTTAGTATTATGTTATTTCAGTGGATAACCACTCCCCCACTGTCATACTAATTCTGATCAAAACCAACAACAACAAAAAAAGCCTTGAAATAACTTACAAGTTGTGTGTATACAATAGTGGACACTATACAAATGAATAACACTATCTTTAACACTTAGCACATAAAGATTCATATCTTCAAAATATTCTGAGGTCCCAGACATTATAATTTTGCCTTTCCCCTTATAAACAGCATTATCTTCACATTCTCAGTTAGTCTCTTTAGATGTGTATACACCACTCTTACGTGACAATGAAATCAGCCTCACTTAATGTTCTATCATCTTGTTTTAAGCCACTTTTTAGATAATAAAACACACACTTCTTTTAAAGTTAATGTAATTTTAGCCTTTCCTTCTAATGTCTTCTGCATAGGGCATCGCGTGATGGAGACAAAATTAGCCTTTTGTTAGGGATGGATTGGTGAAGCCTGTAAGCTCTTTGGGTCAGGGACAGTCTACTTGTTGTGTGCTTGTACAGTGTTCTATGACTAGAACTCCTAGGTGTCAGAATACAAAAAAATAAACTGGAGAGATGACTTACTAATTCATAAATTCAGAGCAGTGCAACTGCAATGGAATGTGCCTTCCTCTACTTTCACAAGTAATATTCATGCATGACCGTTGACAGCATGCACCCCCTTCCCAACCCAGGGACTGGGGGAAGAGGAAGTAAAGGGGAACTCCGAGCACAGGCAGTGGAGGGGGTGCGGGGGAAAGTTAAAGCTAGGCTCTGAGGAGAGAGGCGAAAGATGGGGGGGGGGAGGGAGGGCTGGTGGGCTAGTCTATGGAAGGTGAATGGAGCAGACGGGAGCACGGAGGAGGAGCTAGAGCCTTTGCGGGCGGACAGGAGCACGCGGGGTGGGGGCCAAGACCTGGGGGGGGGGGAGAACAGGACGCGGGGGGGACTAGGGCCTGTGGGGGCTGACAGGACCGGGTGGAGGTGGGGCTAGGGCCTGTGGGGCGGGTGGGGGGAGAGAAAAGACAGGACCGGGAGCTAGGGCCTGTGGGGGCTGACAGGACCGGGGGGGGGGAGGTGGGGCTAGGGCCTGTGGGGGCTGACAGGACCGGTGGGGGCGGGGCTGAGGGAGAAAGATGTGGTGGGCCTAGGCCAGAGGAATTCCGGGCCTGAGCGGGGGAGGGGGCCCCACGACCCAGCCTGCCAGGCGGGAGCTGAAACCCGAGGGACGGGAGGAGAAGGGGTCGGGCCGGGGAGCCTCGGAGCAGCCACCGGTGGGAGACGGGGCGGTGCCGGGTCTCGGCTCGGCCTCCCCCCGCCTGCGCGGGAAGGGTTAAGAGCCGCTTCCTCTCACCTTGGTCGCGGGGGGGGATCCGCGCCGCGCTCGGTCCCGTCAGGCCTGGGCCGCTTCCTCCTCCCCGCGACACACGGAGCCAGGAGCCGCGGGCACCAACAATCGCGAGACTTGCGGTGAAAGGGGGGCGGAAACGACGAGTCAGTCACGTGCCCGCCGCTGGTCAAAGGGCACGAGGCCGGGAGCGATCCGCTCTGGGTGGCCACGTGACTGTAGCGGGAGGCGGCGGAGAGCGCGCGAGAGCTGGCTCATCCGGGTACCTTCATGGCGTCGGCGGGTGAGGTGGGACGCCCCGCCCTGCGCTCCAGTGCGGGGAGGTGCCTCAGGGGCGCGTCCGCTCCGCGCTGCGGGGACTGAGGGAGAGAGATGGCGCCTGAGGGGCGCGTTGCGGGGCGGGTCTGTGCACGCCCTGGGGAGAGCTGGGGCGTTGCAGCCATTAACTGCTGCCCCGCCCCTCTGCAAGGCAAGGGGAGCTGTTAACGTCTCTGCTTCCCAGCTGGGGAAACTGAGGCACGGAGCGGTTACGGCTAAGGTGGCCGCTTCTCTGTTTATCACCCTCGTGGACGTGCCGGGTCTTTCGGGAACGGCGTGACCCTGCCTTCGCCGGTGGGACCTGGGACTCACGGGTGCCTGGAAGGTCGGGCTGGGAGGGGGGGGGGCGGGGGAACCCATTTTTAAGCGTGTGCCGCTACCCCCCCCCCCCCACCCCCAGGCTCAGCGTGACATTGCTGGCACGGTCACACTGCTGGGGGCGGGGCGCTCTTCAAAAGGGCAGCCCCCGCCTGAGGTCGCCCAAAACCACGTCTGGTTTTGCCCGAGGAGGGACAAACCCGAGAAAAGCAGGATTGTCCAGGGCTTTAATAGCGAACAAGTGGTCCGCTTAGTTAAGTCTCAGGCTTTCCAAGCCCCGCACCCTAAATCTCTCCCTTCCCCACAAATTGAGGGGCTTTAGGTACCCCCGTTTGAAAAAAAAAAAAAATGTTGGCTGAGGCGAGCCTGAAGAACAGCTTCTTGTAAGCTTGTCTCTTTCCCCAGCACAATTTGGCTCAGTAAAAGATATGACCTAAGCAGCTCTTTTCAAACATTTAAAACTTTCTCCTCAATTGCCCCGGGGGCTGATGTTTATCATACAAGCAGAAACATTTTTTAAAACAAAGTTTCATAATATTCAATTCAGCTGTTACAGAGAGCGCCAAACCTGTGAAAACTTTGCTAGATATTTTTTCATAGACAGCTTTGCTTACATAGCTCAGACTTTATTTTGTAAATTATGTTATCAAGTTTGAAGCATGTTACTACGGTGAAATGCATAGAGGAATTCGCTATGTAAACTGTAACAGACCATTAGCTTTCAGAAGGAGAAAGCTAATCATATGTGGCTGCTCTTAAAAACATCATGGGTATGGTTCTCAGTGATATGTGCCTATTTATGTTTGCCTGCATAGCGCACCCACACAAACTGTCTAATAGCTGCATAACGTGCATGTGTACACATATTCAAAGCGCTATATACCTGATGCCATCACAGTGAAATATAATTATATATGGAAACTGAGGCACAGTTATGATTATTATTCCTGGGGCATCTATATATTTGACAAGAGCCATAATAGGTAACTAAAGACAATCACTTTATCAACAAGTTTACCCTCTTAAGCTCCTAACCATGCAATTTGATCTGAGCAGATTGATGTTTACACTGGCATGAAGTTCTGTTAAAGGCATTGACTCCATATGGGCAGATTAAATTGCTGTTTTAGGGGAACTTTATTGTTGATAACTTGTACAAGACCACACAACAAATCAGTCTTAGAGCCAGGATTAAAATTTTTACAAAACACTGGCTCCTAACCCTCTGCCCACTTCTCTACAGCAGGCTGCTTCTCCAAATATTGAGTCCCTTGTACTTAACAACTCTCTCCCACTCAGTCCCTAACCAAATGGAAGAAAAAGTCAAACAACTTGCATACTTGAACATTATAAACCCATATTCCTTCCCTCCATCCTTATGCTGGCCTTGCTTTGTTGCAACTGCAGTTCCTTGGCACGGAGTGGGATCTTCCTGGCTCAAAGTCTGTTACAGGCTGTAACTGTCATCAAGCATCACCAATGTGGTGTTCTGCTCTATCCAATGTTGATAGCAGTCGGCTGCATGCGTGTGTTCCCTCTGCGTGTTGCCCTGGCTCTGTGCAGATAGCTGGCATAGCAGACCCCGAGAGAAACCCCAAGAACCACAGACTCCAATAAGGTACGAAGGCGCCCAGCCAGGTTTATTCGCATGGAACACAGTCTCTAGCTCCTTGGATCAGATGTCTACAGTTCTGCTCATACATATGTGCTCCCTGACAATGGACCGGCTCAGTCAGTGGCGGGATTTATCACTGCCCCCTACGCCAGACAAAGACAACCTCTCAGGGGTGCATTCTTATACATAGGTACAAACAAGTTACGCCTCACTCCTGAAGTATTGAGGTACAACCCCTTTACATAGTAAGGTGCCACCTATCACCTTGTACATATTGGTTCGATCAAAACAACCCCATCCATCATATTACCGTTTTGCCCCTGTCTTTACAATGGGTCAGCATGTTCCTTGTTTTCTGTGTGGAATGTGCTAGTATCGGAGTGTTCTGGTACCATCCTGGCATATGTTTATATCTCTAGTGTTCAGTACCTTTTAGGTATGTGTGTTTTTGCAACATCAGCCCTCTCCTTGCAAGACTCTGAGCAGGGCCTGCCTCTTGCTCACAGGTTAACTTTGCTTTATGTTAACAAAGTCTTTACCATTACTTTAGTTCATGGCTTAGGTCTCATACCAGGCCTCTGATACAAGGGTTTATGTTTCAGGACTTCATCTAAGTACAGTAACCACACGGGGAATCTTGAAGGATTAACATCAATTGAAAAGTATTAGCTTCAGCAGAATCTGCCTGCTTAGAGTAAGGCTCAGCTGTTCCTTTGTGGAGGAGTGATTTGAAATTCCAGGTGTCTGACTTCCAGTTAATTATAAGAGACAGCAGGGGTACCTGGACATGGTGTGCACATAAACTATAGGTCTACTAATTTTTCTTCATACTCAGACATACATTATTAAAAATGTGTAATTTCACAATACTTAATAATTATACAGTCTTTCATACCAGTGTGCTTTGGTGCCTTTTAATCATGCAGGAGTGCAGTCTGATTTAAAAACACTATATCAGAATCAAACCACCCCCACCCACCCACCAAAATTAAGCATCAAACAGCAGTTTACAACAGGAAGTGGGGAGGAGCGGGGATCATATTTGTTTATGTGAATCTAGCTCTTCATTTCCTTTGGTTTTATTTAAAAAGATTTAAAATGCTCCAAATCAAAACATTTAATTTTGAGTTAAATGAAACATTTTATTCAACCCAAAACAAAATTTTCCGGCTTTTTCTGATTCACCAAAAATTCCAAAAAGTTTTGGTTCAACCTGAACTGATTTTCTTTTCTTTAAATTTATTTTTTGGAACTAAAAAATCACTTATCCATGCAGCTCTACTCCTTAGTCACTAAGATGACTTTCTGCCGCTTGCTGATTATCTATACAAACACACATACCTTTCAACTGTCCTACATATCAAGAGGCATTGCTCTCATTTTGGTCCCAAAGTTGCATCCATTTCACACAAATTTAGTGTCCCCTCATTTTTATTTTTTAAAATTGTTTCCATAAGAAAGAATCGTAAAGATAGGCTCTTGCAAAGTTATTTTTAATCACACTAATGGAATGAAGCCCACAGCATTTTTAGTTTCCTGCATGAATCACTTTTCTGTGTCTGTATCCCCCATTTAGACCCTGGTAGATTCAAATATATGGAAAACTCCTAAATGATTCTCACTAAATCAGCTGTTGAACTTGCAAGTTATAAGTCTGCCAAACCTGGGCATTTTCTAAAGATCATTCATTTCTTTAGTCTATTTCTGTTGCTGCTGACTTTTTGAGGTCTGTTAGTATAGGATTTGGCCTCATGGATAGTATTTACCCTCATGGATAGTATTTACATCTTATTTAAAATGGGAAGGCTGACCATCAGGAGTCGCAAATTACCACCGGGGACAATGAACAGAGAATTTCTTATCTTCTATCATTATCCACAGGACAACGTACAGATACAGCAGACACCTCCCAGTGGAACTCTGCTCACAGATGTATTTTAGTGCCCCCAAAACATAACTCGAGTCAGAGACCTATGCTCACCGTACTCTGCTTCCAGTTCCAATAGCAGATTTACATGTAGGCCCAGAGACTTAGTGGAGCTACTTAGAAGTTGCCCCAAAAATAAAAGAGTGATGTGAGAAATGTAATTAGAACAGCCACAGAAGGGGGTTTGTAGGAGACAGGAACACCACTCTAGTCTGGTGCACAAAAGATGGGCATGTTCCCCTGAAAGACACACACGCATCTTTGTAGCACTACAGGTGTTTACTTGTGTTTGGGATTCTGTTGTAGAATATTAAATTCACATCCTCAGTTGGTCTCTATGTGAGGATGATACACATAGGCTTACCCCACTGGGGACTGTCACCCTAGAAAATAACATAAGGACGGCCATACTGAGTTAGACCAAAGGTCCATCTAGCCCAGTATCCTGTCTTCTGACAGTAGCCAATGCCAGGTGCCCCAGAGGGAATGAACAGAACAGGTAATCATCAAGTGATCCATCCCCTGTCGCCCATTCCCAGCTTCTGGCAGAGAGGCTAGGGACACCATCCATGGCCATCCTGGCTAACAGCCATTTTATGGACCTATCCTGCATGAATTTATCTAGTTCTTTTTTGAACCCTGTTATAATCTTGGCCTTCACAAAATCCTCTGGCAAGGAGTTCCACAGGTTTTGCGTTGTGTGAAAAAAATACTTCCTTTTGTTTGTTTTAAACCTGCTGCCTATTAATTTCATTTGGTGGCCTCTAGTTCTTGCATTATGAGACGGAGTAAATAACACTTCCTTATTTACTTTCTCCATACCAGTCATGATTTTATAAACCTCTGTCATATCCGCCGTTAGTTGTCTCTTTTCTAAGCTGAAAAGTCGTCTTATTAATCTCTCCTCATACGCAGCCGTTCCATATCCCAGTCATGTTTATTGCCCTTTTCCGAACTTTTTCCAAGTCCAATATATCTTTTTTGAGATGGGGTGACCACATCTGCACGCAGTATTCAAGATGTGGGCATACCATGGATTTATATAGAGGCAATATGATATTTTCTGTTTTATTATCCATCCCTTTCTTAATGATTCCCAACATTCTGTTAGTTTTTTTGACTGCCACTGCACATTGAGTGGATGTTTTCAGAGAACTATCCACAATGACTCCAAGATCTCTTTCTTGAGTGGTAACAGCTAATTTATACCCCATCATTTTATATGTATAGTTGGGATTATGTTTTCCAGTGTGCATTACTTTGCATTTATCAACATTGAACTTCACCTGATATTGTGTTGCCCAGTCACCCAGTTTTGAGAGATCCTTTTGTAGCTGTTTGCAGTCTGCTTGGGACTTAACTATCTTGAGTAGTTTTGTATCATCTGCAGATTTTGCCACCTCACTGTTTACCCCTTTTTCCAGGTCATTTATGAATGTGTTAAATAGGACTGGGACCAGTACAGACCCCTGGGGGACACCACTATTTACCTTTCTCCATTCTGAAAACTGACCATTTATTCCTACCCTTTGTTTCCTATCTTATAACCAGTTACCAATCCATGAGAGAAACCAATCCCTCTTATCCCATGACTGCTTACTTTCTTTAAGAGCCTTTGGTGAGGGACCTTGTCAAAGTCTTTCTGAAAATTTAAATACACTATATCCACTGGATCCTCCTTGTCCACATGCTTGTTGACCCCCTCAGAGAATTCTAGTAGATTGGTGAGGCATGATTTCCCTTTACAAAAACCATGTTGACTGTTTCCCAACAAATTATGTTCATCTATGTGTTTGACCATTTTGTTTTTTACAATAGTTTCAACCAGTTTGCCCGGTACTGAAGTCAGGCTTACCGGCCTGTAATTGCCAGGGTCACCTCTGGAGCCCTTTTTAAAAATTGGCATCACATTAGCTATCCTCCAGTCATTTGGTACAGAAGCTGATTTAAATGATAGGTTACAGCCTACAGTTAGTAGTTCTGCAATTTCACATTTGAGTCCCTTCAGAACTCTTGGGTGCAGGGCTGTCCTTAGGCATACGCAGCATACATGGTTGCATAAGACACCTGAAAATTTGGGGCACCATTGGGTCTTAGTGTCCACCCTCCCGGCTCTTCCTATCCCTGTCCTGAACCTTCCTGAAGCCTCCCACAGCTAGCTCCAGAGACGATCTAGTATCAGGGGGTAGCCGTGTTAGTCTGTATCCACAAAAACAACAAGGAGTCTGGTGGCACCTTAAAGACTAGCAGATTTATTTGAGCATAAGCTTTTGTGGGTAAAAACCCCACTTCTTCAGATGCAAGATCTACTGGCTTAAGTGAAAAAGCCTTTAAGACTGCCAGACCTGTTGGCACAACATTGAACCTGTTAAAGAGCCATTCAAGTGGTAATGAAGCCATTTAACAGGCATTTGCCAACCCCCAGATATATACTGTCAGTTTCTGAATTTACTGACAAAAACAGTTGTGCATTACTATAATATTTACTCAGAACATGTTAGTCTACAGGACCTCAGTTTAAAATTTGCTTTAAAAATATTTTATTTGTGAAGTTGATGAAGATTATAAAATCACGTCTCTAAAAAATTCTTGCATAGATTTTTAGATGTACAATCATCTTTAGCCTTAAATGATTGGATCTTCAGACATACAGTTTTTTAAATTAATCCTTCAAAAGACCACCCTTATCTAAAATACACATTTTAATTTTAATTACTATAGTAAAAAAAACTTGTTTCCAAAGTCTTCCTGTCCTTTCTGTCCATCCCTTTCTCCCTTTACCCCCCTCTCCTCTCGTTGAAGAGAGCCTGTAAAGGGACAACACCCCTTTTCTTCCAGTTAGTTGGACAAAGAGTTTCCCTCTCTTTACTTCTATCTGATGAACTAGTTTTAAGAGAACCCTCCAGCAAAATCAGTACCTAGTAAGATATAAAATCCTTTGTTATGCCTAAAATCTTTGGAAACATATTTTTTTAAAGTTGGTGAAATTTCATCACACAAAGTAAGTTAGTGTTCCCTTTTTCTAAAAGCAACGAATGTTGTTAGGAACACACTAAACCTCTGTGACTGATTAATTTAAAATAATGTCCTTGTTTCAGTGAGTTAAATATGTAGTAGTCTAGAATGATTACTTTATGAAGGCTTAAGAGTACATTTAAAATATAAAATGAGCTTAGAAATACTGATTAAGAAAATGTAAAACAGAGAAGAGCTGCATCATGTATTCCATAACATTTAATGTTGTATTCAGCAAGACAGCTGACTCATCCTTACTACAGAGTTTTTGCAAATAGATCTCTGACAAACTTCAGGGCATATCAAAACTCCATGACTGACATTTTTTTATTCCCAAATTTAGTGCTTTTAATTAGGTACCTTCTGCATGTCCAGTCTTAACCATCTGGCATGCAGTGGAAAACGTGCTTCATTTTCTTTAGAAAGAAATTGCAGAAGAGTGTTTTTTTTCAAATGTCATTTGCTTCATTTGGGTTCAGGGATTTGACTGGAAGTGGGTGAGCAGGGTGTGGGAGGGAAGAGAGGAGGGAGTTTGCATAGGTGCACCAGTTTAATAATACTGCGTAGGGCCCCATAAATCCCAAGGACAGCTCTGTGTGGATGAATAACATCTGGTCCTGGTGGCTTGTTACTGTTTATGTTTATCAGTTTGTTCCAAAACCTCCTCTAATGACACATCAGTCTGGGACAGTTCCTCAGATTTGTCACCTAAAAAGAATGGCTGAGGTTTGGGAATCTCCCTCACATTCTGAACCATGAAGACCAATGCAAAGAATTCTCAGCAACGGCCTTATCGTTCTTGAGTGCTCCTTTATCATCTTGATTGTCCAATGGCCCGACTGGTTGTTTAGCAGGCTTCCTGCTTCTAATGTACTTAAAATTTTTTTTGCTATTACTTTTTGAGTCTTTGGCTAGCTGTTCTTCAAATTGTTTTTTGGCCTTCCTAATTATATTTTTACACTTCATTTGCCAAAGTTTATGCTCCTTTCCATTTTCCTCATTAGGATTTAACTTTCACTTTTTAAAGGATACCTTTTTGCCTCTCACTGCTTCTTTTACTTTGTTGTTTAGCCACGGTGGCTCTTTTTTGGTTTTCTTACTATGTTCTTTAATTTGGAGTATACATTTAAGTTGAGCCTCTATTATGGTGTCTTTAAAAGGTTCCCATGCAGCTTGCAGCGATTTTACTTTTGGTGCTGTACCTTTTAATTTCTGTTTAATTAACCTCCTCATTTTTGTGTAGTTCCCCTTTCTGAAATTAAATGCTACAGTGTTGGGCCGCTGTGGTGTTTTCCCCGCCACAGGGATGTTACATTTAATTTATATTATGGTCACTATTACCAAGCAGTCCAGCTATACTCACCTCTTGTACCTGATCCTGTGCTCCACTTAGAACTAAATCAAGAATTGCCTCTCCTTTTGTGGGTTCCAGGACTAGCTGCTCCAAGAAGCAGTCATTTAAGGTGTCAAGAAAATTATCTCTGCATCCCTTCCTGAGGTGATATGTACCCAGTCAATATGGGGATAATTGAAATCCCCCATTATCGAGGTTTTTTTAGTAGCAGGAAATTGTCTGATAAATGGCAGAATAGTTGGTGGGGACCGCTAGAGAAAAGACCAAGGAAAATGGAGAACTTTGATCAATAACTAAAAGCTTTTTTCTTGAAATTCCTGTGTTGTACATTAGGCGGCAGTGCTACTGCACAAAACTTCCTTATTTTCCGATGCCTTGAGAGTTTTTCCTGCAAGCTTGTTGTAACACAAAGCAGCCTTTTGTAAGATGTTTGATCTTTGTGTCTACAAATTATTGTGATATATAAAGCTGACGAGTATAAATTCTTGCAGCTGCCCTAGGAAACAGCCGAGACCCAGCAAATCTTTTAAAAGCTGTTATCTCCTTTGCTTAGGTGCAGGTAAACAAGCAGTTTTCTCTGTCCCTCAATGTTAACTACTGAGGCTGGTCAGGAGTTGCTGTGAGAGACAAGATAGGTGAGGTAATATCTCTCTCACATATCCTGTGCCCAACATGGCTACAACACCCCCGCAAGCTAGGAGCTGCTGTGTCGTATGACAGGGGACTGAAATCTCTATGACAATACATCAGCTTAATAGCAAATACTGCCCTAGAGATAACTATATCTGAATAGCCTTAAGCCCCAATCCTGCAACATCTTGCACATGGTAGGACTGCTGTGGCAGCACTGAGCCCCTGTCACTGAAGACGGTGGGTCTCTACATGGACACAGTAGTCTGTTCCCATGCAAGAAGTTGCATGAGTGAGGCCTTTGTGGTCAAAGTGTGATGCAGGGATTTTGGGGCTTTATTAGTGGGGCTTACTCCTTGCCTAGGCTGGCCTGGCTCTGTGGCAGCATATCAGGCTTGAAGACTGTTGATAGATTTGGTTGGCTTGGACCTTCAATTAAATCGTTTTAGATTATCACGGACTTCACTTTCAGATCTTGTAGGTTTTCTTGAGGCTAGATTTTCTTTTTCTCCTGCAGGTGGTGCAGTCTCAGACAAAGTCAAACAGTTGTTTTTATCATTTGTTTATTCATATTATAGGCGGAGCTGGCAGTGCTGCCTACAGTTAAGATTGCCAAGTGTTATCTTGTTTTCACGTTGCTTAAAACTTAGCCAAATTTTAACGGTTTAGACTGATATTTTCCATGCTGAGTGTCTGCCCCAGACTGAATGTTTTTGGAAAGCTTCAGCAAAAATGGTTTGCCATTATCAGGAACAAGGTTAGAGAAAAATATATTTTCCCCACGATAAAATAATTCTTACAACTATTTCACTGGGAAGCTGTCACGCCTCCATGTTTTGGAGCAGGGGCATAACATGTGGTGTGGGGTTGTCCTGCTGTCAAGGATGTGTGTTTTGCTGTTTCTGGGGGGGAAGTGGGAGACACCTTAATTTGGCCAAGTTATAAGCCTTTGAAATATCTCTATTTGCACATGGTCAGTAGAGGTTAGTATAGCTTGGCAGCTAAATTTTCCAAAGATTCCAGCCTGGTCTACACTTATGAAAAATTCATACCCTGTAGCTTTGCTGCGCTAACCCCCCAGTGTAGATGCAGCTACTTCCGCCTTGCTCAGGGAGCTGGTGTCATTATGGCGATGGAAAAAACCCTTCCATTGCTGCAGTTTGCATCTACACTACAGAGTTACGGCAGCATAGCTATGGTGCCGAAATTATGCTGCTGTAGCACCTGTAGTGTAGACATGGCCTCCATCTGCAGTGGGCATACTCCAGCCTAGGGTTGTGGGGGCTGAGCAGGTCTGTCCCGGTAGCCAAGTACCACTGTGGTGTTGGGCAAGGAAACCAAGAGTGATCAGAGTCTGTGCTCTGCACTCTTCCCCTGCTGGTGCTCAGGCCGTGTGGAGAAGGAGGAACAGCCTGCCTAGAATGACAAAAGCTGGATAAGAAGTATAGAAATGCAAGAGATTGGGAGGAAGAGCTGGTAGAGGAGGCTTGGGACAGGAACAGGTTGGAGGGGATTGGGACAGGAGGGCTCATGCTTTGGAGGAAATGGGCAGAAGGGGCTGTGTCCACAGAACACACTCTTCTCTAGAGCCTGGAATGAAAACCAAGTTTTGTGAGTTTCACCATTCCTCTGCTCTCAGCAAATATCTGTGAAACCCTCTTGCGAGTTGTCTTCTTCCCTTCTAGTGCTGGTCCACATACAAAATGACAACTTACCACTGCTATTGGCTACTCTGTTAGCTCAAATAACAGAGGTCTGTGTGGTGAACCTAAAGGTTCAAACCCTGTAGATGCTGATATGGTCCACATGATGGAAGTTGTGTCTTTCAGTTTCAGAAGAACATTAAGGTCAGGGGTGAAAGTAAGGGGGTACGGGCCGGTATGGCGTACTGGTAAAAGGTAGCTGCCAGTACCGGCCCATACCGTGACTTTAACTCCCTGCCACAGCAGCACTTTAACGTTGCTGCCCCTTTTGCGCCCCGACTGGGGGCCCTGCCGGGTCCCTACCAGCAGGGTTGCCAATGGGGGGGCGCAAAAGGGGCAGCGATGACCCAGCAGGGCCGCCGATGGGGGGTGCAAAAAGGGCAGTGCTGTAATATCGCTGCCCCTTTTGCCCCTCCGCTCCCGGCCGCTGACAGGGGGCGGGGGGAAGAAGTAGCTGCCCCAAGGCCACGATTTAAAAGGGCCCGGGGCTCCAGCTGCTGCTACTGTGGCTGCGCCTGCCAGAGTCCCTGGCACTTTAAATGGCTGCTGGAGCCCTGGCTAGGAAGCAAAGATGGACTGGCTGGGGGATGCTGACCCCCAGCCCAACCCCTTCTGCCCGAGGCTACGCCCCTTCCGCGGGGGCCAGAGCACCCCTTACCGGTAAGATCTGCATTTTACTTTCACTCCTGATTAAGGTTGCCAAGTCAAGCACTCAAATTAGGAAATAGCAGCTAGAATAGCTTTAATAGCAGCTAGAATTAAGGTTGCCAGGACAGTGAATGCACATGACAGAGTCTTTAATAACATGATCACTTAACTTTTTTTTCACGGGACTCCTACCTCATTCAGTGCAAAGAATGACTGAGGTTTATCTGGTGAAAGGCTGTGGTCTGTGGGGCTCTTGCTCCATTTATTGCAGAAGTTGAAAGGTGTGGATTGAATGAGGCAGAGAGAGGTCTCGTGGTTAAAGCAGTTGAATATTGCCCCGAGGAATTAGATTCTATCTCTGCCACTCTCACAGTTGCTATGTTATGCTAGGTGAGTCGCTTCCATCACTGGCTGTGTTCTTGATTTTCTGGGTGCCCAATTTGAGATTATGGCATCTGATTTGCAGATGTGCAGAGTACTTACGCCTGCACTTGAAGACAACGGGAGTTGTACTTTAAAAATATGGAGTGCTGTATACTACTAAGTACTCTGGAAAATTGGCCTTAAATGGTCTCAAAATGGGCACCCAAAATTAGTGGAAACTTTTTGCTTTAATCTCTCTGTGCCCTAATTTCCCATTTGTAAAATGGGGATAATCCCCCACCAGCTCAGAGAGGACTTGTGAAAATAAATGAAAGTTTGTGAAGCACTTGGATACTAAAGCGATGAGTGCCATAGAAAAGCCCAGAAGGCAACTATTAAATTCTGTTTTCATTGCAGGGTTTGAATAGTGCACTGCAACCGAGGTGGGGGGATGTCACACATTGAACAATGAGGATAAAGCAAAATATTGAATAGCTGCTCAATAGTGAGTATCGTCCATACTGTGCACTGAAGGAGGCCTGGGTCCTATGGAAAAAATCATATGTGATCATTGTAATTAAAGACTGTAATATAATGCATTGGTGCAAGGGGGCTGAATTAAGGTTGCTTAGGCAACCCTTATTTCTGGCATTTCCAAACTCTTGAGTGATTGACTATGGAACTTTAACAGTCTTTTAATATAGTTTTTTATATTTAATATAAAATCACATTTTTTGGGGTGTCCTGGTGAGTCATGCTGACACCAAATCTGTAGGCTGGGTGTCTAACACCCGAGCAAGATCCAAAGGCTAATTAAGTGTGGCTTTGTTTTGCACAGTTTTCCTTTCATCCTGTATAGAAATTACACAACAGAATTACTTTAATGCTGTATTATGAATATTGTGGGTTTTGTTTATTAGTTAACTAATCACAATTAAATTAGCTTTTAAGAGTTGAGTCAGTTGTTGACTGCAGAATCTACATATGATAGTAATACTTTCTTTGCAAACATGTATGTAAGAAGTGCATGCACAGCCTACACAAATACCCACAACATGAGTATACCTGTGTCAAACCTTTAGATCCTTTATTTCTCAGAGCAGCTTTGGCACAGAATTTCTCTGAAATGAGAGAATTCCTATAGTGTGTAAGAAGTGGGGAGATACAGCAACCACCCATCCTGTTACATGAATAAACCTGTTAAATCATCTCCCCTGGATCATATTAGTCACCACTGTTTGTGGGGTGAGACTGGCTTCATGTGGTTTAGCATCCTGATGCTGGTAACCGGCATACTATCTCTTATTTTTTTTCAGCTGATGATCTCTTAAGGAAACAGTCTAAAGAAGGGACTCCAGTATTTTTTGTACAAACAAAATAGATTTCTCATACAGCGATACATTCTTAAATGCCTTTGCAGGTGTTTCCAAATGAAGATGTTTTAGTGGCTTTACAGCTGCTGATGTCAATGGAGATGTTTACATAGAGGGCATTTAGAATTTTTTGCCATGTCTCCTTATATTTCAGGTCAGATGGAAGAAAAAAATTACATGCAGCTACAGGAACATGTTGATATGCCTTTAAATGTTGTTTTTTTGTTTTTTTGTTTTTCAAAGTGGGAGCAAGAGGTACTGCAGTATCTACCTTACTAGGATGGGAGAGAAAAAGATGGATAGCTATGTGGCTACTAAGGGTTTCCTGAGATCTTGAGAAGAATTAAGGTATGTCTACACAGCCAGTGGCAGGGAGCCTCCAAACCTGGGTCAACAGACTTAGGTTTGCTAGACTCATGCTAAAAATAGCATCTTCTTCCCAGACTTGAGAGCCCGAGCCACAACATCGACACAGTTATTTTTAGCGTGGTAGCGCAAGCGAGAGTCTGTCAACCTGGGCTCCAATGCTTGTTGCCACAGGCTGTAGACCTATACCGTGGTGCTTAGCTACAGCGATTCTTGCTTGCACAAGGTGGGATCACCATGTGCACTATAGAATATTTTTGCTTATGGCTAAGAACTCTGAACGTCTTTCAGAGCATTCAGTGGTGATCTGCTCGTAGTCTCTAAGTGCATGTCTGTGTCCACATCTGGAAGCGAGTCTTCCAGCCCAGATCCACAGATTTGTGCTGGCAAGGCTTGTGCTCTAGATATAGCTGTGTAGGTGTTATGGCTCAGACAGGAGCTCGGGCTCCTAAGCCTGGGGGAAGTTGAGTGGGCTTGAGTGCCAGAGCTCCAGCCGGAGCCGCAGTGTCAAAGCTGCATCTTCACAACTGTTTTTGGAGCACCGGCACAAGCCCTGCAAGCACCGATCTGTGGACCTGGGCTGGGAGACTTGCTCCCTGATGCAGTGTAGGCATGCCCTAAGGCATATTGCAGATGATCAACTTCCTCTGCTTTGAGGGATGATTGATAGGCTGTGCTACTGTACTCCACCCTGTATTGGAATTTTGAGAACCTTGATGCTAAAATCTCAACCCCATCCTTTGCATTATTGTGAGCAGGTCTCAGTTCTTCATTAGATCTTGGGCCTGAGCTGCAAAGTTTGGCTCCAGTTCCAAACTTTCCCCCAAAGTTTTAGAGATCTGATAGGAGTCCGTTTTGCTTTGTCCAATTAGAGGTAGGATAGGGCAGCAGTGATGCGGTCAGAATTAGATCCAGACTTCTCAAGTTTGGGTATGGCTGGATGTGGGACCATTTCTACTACTGGTCTCCTCCTGTGCAAGAGGAGGGAGAGGAAGTTGTTGATAACATTGAACCCTTGGCTGCTATGTACAGGCCAGAGCTCAACGTAAAAACCACCCATTTTTGAAAATGAAATTGTGGCATTCCACCAATAAATGGTGTAAATGACCTTTAGAATAGCTCATATTAAAGCTAATATGTCACGTTAAGTTCTATTGATTTGATTTACCAAGAAAAATGAAATAGAAAGGCTCAGTTGACAAGGTAGAGCTTACTTGTGTTCAGTAGTAAGTCGAGTGCTGGCCCTGACCCTCAGTAGGTTACCAGTGAACAGCCTCAGCCTCTCAACTGTTGTCCCTCCCTCTACCATTGCCTACACGTCAGCGACTGCCCCAAACCCCCCTCCTAAAAGGAGTTAAAATTCTATTTGCGGTGACCTATTGAACTGCTGCGGTCTTCAAATCTTTTTGGATGAGGCAGAAGGGCATACAGTGTAATACTGGTTATACAGACACAGTCTGCTTCTGTGCAGGCTTCTAGTTTTGTACTAGGCCAGTAACATGCTATACCGATAAAGGACAAGGCTGAGCAGCAGTGTATCTGCTTGGTTACTCTTGCTGCCTATTGTACACAATATAACGTGATCTATTGCTTTTAATTATATAATGTGCCAGATCATGTTGTGAAGGGCACATAATGAATTGCTGTATAAATAGTGATGATGGCTAAATAATGAGATATGGCACAGCTGAAAGTTAGGCCTCCCAGATGTTAAGGATTTTTCTTTCGGCGTCATCCCTTGTATCCCCTGGGGATTTGTGTGTTGTGCAAATCTACAGGCTGCAAGAAACGTTTTGTGGGGTGTTCAGGCTGTGGGATTTGTTTAGAGACTATCGTGCAGATGTCTCATGTATTTGAAACTCTGATACCCATTAAACTACTCTGAAATGTGGGATGGCCACATACCAGAAGCTGGTGTGTTAACTAGCCCACTGTTGCCTCAGGTATTAATTTTGTATGTCTAGATATGACTAATAAGGGAGTTGCTTCCTGTAGTGGTAGCAGATGACCAATTTGTACTGTGAGGAGGAACAAAGCGAGAGGAGGTTGTGTTACCCAGAAAGCAAGTGCAATCCCCAGAGTGAGTCATGAAACTTATACATTAAGCCACAAGGTGCTAAACTGGTAGCAAAATTCAAATATAGCCATGCCAGCTTTATTTCTTCTGCCCTTTGTTAGAGATGGTTCCAGGCAGCAAAGTTTTGTTGTGGGTTTCCAACACTTACAAAGGTAAGGGGGTGTTTGGAATTAGCATCTGAAGTATGAAAACCTAAGGGAACTGAGGAAAGTGACTGCCTTGTGCAAATCATAAAGGATATCAGGCAGAAGGGAGTTTGCGTTTTCCCCAGCTCAGTTTTCATAATGTTATTTTTTTATTTCTATAGGTGCCCTGTGGATCACAGTGGTGCTTTGGACTGGGCGATCCACATATTAAAATATCAGCATTCCAGGAGTGGAGAGGGGAGGTCCATCAGGAGAAGGGCATGAAAAAAATCTGAATTATGAATAAAATTAGTGATACCTAATGCTGGTGAAAGGCATCTGACAGACCTCCTTCCCCTGCTAAATGGACTTTAATCTATGCTACCACTGTGGCTTTAAAAAGCCATATGGGTGCTATTTTAATCATTTTCTCGGTTTTCAGCCTCTGTTTGTCCCTCCCCTGCTGACAATTCCCTTACAAACAGATGGTGTCTCTTCTCAAATCATTAAACCTTCTTCAAAATGCTTAACCTGGGTAAAATATAAAACCAGGGATTGGGACTCCAGTTCCAATAAAATATAAATGAGCTTCCAAATCCAGATGAGATTTAAGATGAGGTTCAGATTCAAGGCCAAATTAAGGGTTGGGATCCTATTAACAGGCATAAACCTAGTGAGCCATTGTTATGAAATGATAGGTTTCAGAGTAGCAGCCATGTTAGTCTGTATTCGCAAAAAGAAAGGGAGTACTTGTGGCACCTTAGAGACTAACAAATTTAGTTGAGCATAAGCTTTCGTGAGCTACAGCTCACTTCATCGGATGCATGAAATGCTGGCCTCAAATGGCTGAAATCTCATTAGATCAGCTGTTTTTAAATGAGAATTTTTGACATGTTGGAATTAAATCTCTCAGACTTCAGCAGCATCAGAAAAGGGTAGATCTGAACCAGGGAACCAGAACTGTATTGAGTGGGTTTAGATCTGAGTATTAACATGTGACAGCTGTGTCTGGCTGTCTGAATATCTGCTGTATGAACATTGGTGATTTTAATAATTAGTGATCTGTAGCTTTTCTTCAGAAGAGATGTATATCTAGTAACACCTTTACACGTCCCTATCTGCATTAACATGGTAATGAAGCGAGTTCAAAAAGTATTGAAGACAATCAGTGTGCTTAATGAGATTATATGCAAACCTCCTAAAACAACTTGCCTAAGTAATCACTGAAAGGGAGGAGGAAAACCTTTTTATTAATTGCAAAGCAGTATCTATCTTAACACTGAAATAGGTACAGAGGAGAGATTTAACATAAGCCAGTAAAAGGCAGGAAATTAGCTTTTGTTTCTATGCAACTCCCCTGCACCCCTAACCCCCAATGTAATCAAGTTGAGTTGCGTGGGAGAAGGAAGGAAGAAGTGAATTGTATTATATATTGACTCAAATATGCACACCACAATGATGTATTGAGCTGAGTAAACACCTCACATCCACTTTATAAGAATCAGAACTGTAGTCTGGGGCTCTCTGCTATGCCCTTAGTACATAAATATGCCCCAGTGTAACCACATCAGGGCAGTTCAAACGACTGCAAACATCTAGTGAAGATGTGCTACACCAGTAGAGTTCTGGTTTTGACTTTCCACGCCATCTTTGCATAAAGCTCAATTGCTTCCGATTTGGGGTGATCTGATGCCTTAATAAGGACTGTAAGTGGGGCCTTTGCGACTCCCATATTTTGCTGCTGTGGCCAGTTAGAGGTAGACTACATACTTGCAGGCTGCACCCATGGGCAAGGGCTGCCTGGTTCCCTCATGGACTTGCACAATGCTTCCCTTAGTTATTGAATGGTTAAAATGCTTAATTGACATGCTTGACTTAATTAGATTCTTAAGACAACACTTAATGAAGGGAAGGGGATTGTGATGGACGAGGTTGTATAATGAAGCATAATGACCAATTCTCTAAGAATATGGAGGAGCTGAGAGTCACAGGAAAGGCTTACTAAGGTTACATGATTCTTCGAGAATTGGATTGAGCCTGTTATGGGGGCTCATACTTTTTTCTTGTTCTGTACTTTGCCATTAAGGTAGGCATGTATTTGAGACTACCTTAATTGTGTCCTAGTCCTCTTGGTTGAGGAAGATCACTGGTATACATCTTGGAGAGAAACTGAGCTCTGAACTTAAGGGAAGAAGGATTAGAATCCATGGATAACATAAGAGCATGGGCAACAATGGTTGGGATTTCCATCCCTAAACAGTGTCATGGGGCTGAGTTGGTGCAATACAGACCGGGAAAGAGCTAAATGACCTAAGGATTCAAGGTTCTGGTGCAGAATCCAGACAGTTTTGTACCATCTTTAATAAAGTAATATTTGATAGTGCACTTTCATCCAACATCGAGCCTTTGAGACTCAGTGACAGTCAGCTAGCTTGTGCATGCCAGTGCCTCAAAGAAGAGTTCTTTGTGTGGCAAAACCAGTCCAGCTGGAACCAGCCAGTGCTGAAAACCTCACAGGAGAGCCTGATTTTTCAAGATCACAGTCCGGCTTCCACACTGAAGAGTTTTAAGCCACGAATCCAAATTTTGGGAGGCCTATCCCGGGGAAAGCATGGGACTGGGGTTCATGGGGTTCAAAATGATCTGGACAAACTGGAGAAATGGTCTGAAGTAAATAGGATGAAATTCAATATGGACAAATGCAAAGTACTCCACTTAGAAAGGAACAATCAACTGCACACATACAAAATGGGAAATGACTGCCTAGGAAGGAGTACTGCAGAAAGGGATCTGGGGGTCATAGAGCATCAAAAACTAAATATGAGTCAACACTGTAACACTGTTGCAAAAAAAGCAAACATCATTCTGGGATGTATTAGCAGGGGTATTATAAGCAAGACATGAGAAGTAATTCTTCCGTTCTACTCCAGGCTGATTAGGCCTCAACTGGAGTATTGTGTCCAGTTCTGGGCTCCACATTTCCGGAAAGATTTGGACAAATTGGAGAAAGTCCAGAGAAGAGCAACAAAAATGATTAAAGGTCTAGAACACATGACCTATGAGGGAAGATTTGGTTTGTTTAGTCTGGAGAAGAGATGACTGAGAAGGGACATATTAACAGTTTTCAAGTACATTAAAGGTTGTTACAAGGAGGAGGGAGAAATGGGCTTAAATTGCAGCAAGGGTGGTTTAGGTTGGACATTAGGAAAAACTTCCTAACTGTCAGGGTGGTTAAGCACTGGAATAAATTGCCTAGGGAGGTTGTGGAATCTCCATCATTGGGGATTTTTAAGAGCAGGTTGGACAAACACCTGTCAGGGATGGTCTAAATTCTAGATCAGTGGTTCCCAAACTGGGGGTGCCACTTGTTCAGGGAAAGCCCCTGGTGGGTTGGGCTGGTTTGTTTACCATCTATGTCCGCAGGTTCAGCCGATCGCAGCTCCCAGTGGCTGCGGTTTGCATATCCAGGCCAATGGGGGCTGCAGGAAGCGGCACGGGCCGAGGGATGTGCTGGCCGCCCTTCCCACAGCCCCCATTGGCCAAGAATGGTGAACCGCGGCCAGTGGGAGCCGCAGTCGGCCGAACCTGCGGACGCGTCAGTTAAGCAAACTGGCCCGGCCCGCCAGAGGCTTTCCCTGAACAAGCAGTGCCCCTAGTTTGGGAACCACTGTTCTAGATAATACTTAGTCCTGGCTTAAGTGCAGGGGACTGGACTAGATGACCTCTCAATGTCCCTTCCAGTTCTATTCTTGGCTCTGTCAGTGATTTGCTATGTGATGTTGCACAAATCACTTAGCTTCTCTGTACCTCAGTTTCCCTATCTATAAAATGCGGATATTTACCTATTCACAGGGTAAGGCTTCATTCATGAAAGTTCATAACGTTCATGAACTTGTCATCCAGAAAATGTTATTGAATGAAAAAGTATGGTTGTTTATCCACTTCTAACTGAAATGTGTGTGGTTGTCCCATTGCTGCTTAAAACAGTGTCAAACCAGCACCAGGCACACTGTGCTCTTTTGTGGCATATGTAACATATGCCAAGAATCAAGCTGTGATCCCTGTCGTTTTCTGTAATGTGGCCAGCAGATGTTTCTCTTCATGTACACTATCACAGTCTGATCATTGTCTAAATGCTGCAGGTGAAATGTATGTGACTGAAATTCTGAGGTGAGCCATGCGGTGTGACACTTCTTCTTAGCGTATGCACAACATGCCCCAGGTGGCACGTGACCAGGATTTATCACCGAATTTGGTCCACAGGTTGGATCATTAGCTTCCCCGCTACGGGCTGGGTACTGATGGGGAGTGCAACGTGAACGCTGATCCATGTCCCCCTGTGTGACACTGAAGAAATAACAAACTCAGAAGGCTTTGTTGTACATGATTTCAGATAATTTTAATGACCAAAAAGAATTAGGATAGAGCAGGTAAGCCTGTCAGTGTGAATGAAACTATGGGATGCGTATCCCACAGCCATGGCTAATTTAGTACACTGTGACTCAGCCAGTGATGCATTATCAAGAATCTCTGAGACCTTCTGGACTCCTAGTTAACAAAACAATAAATAAAAACATTCTATGTGACTAATTGAATCCTTGAATCTAATTTTATTGCCCCCAAACTACCATATGAATAAAACTGTGCGAAACAGCGGGTCTGATCCACAGAGGCTTCTGTGAATGCTTTCTTGGGTTTAAATTCCTATGGGCTTGTGCCTCTTGAGTACTCATCTGAGTTGTGTTCAAATCCAAAGCAAAACTAACATGTTTCACTTGGTTTAATCACAAACCATATGTTCGGCTCAGGTTAGCTAAAAAGGGGAGCAAATCAGGGATCTTTGATGAATCTGGGCTGAACTTCAAGTTTGTACTAAGACGAATAGGGAAATGTTCCATGGTTTGGGAGCTTGAAGCAAAAGTTTTGCAAAATTCTAGACTTAAATCCACATTTGGCTTTGTATTTTTTTTTTATTTTTATTTTTTTAAATCATGGGCCTTAGCCATTTGGTTAAGGGCCCTTCTGTATTTTTTTTGAACTGCATTTTTTTTCAACAAAGTATTTATTCTGTTTGTTTTTTAATCACCTCAACTGCAGGACAGAAACGACATGTTGACAAAGTCTAACCAAAACACAGTCGTGGAAGGGTGGTCAGCAACCAAGGCACTGGACTGGGTCTCTGGAAATCTGAATTCCTCTGTTGGCCCTGCCTCTGATTTTTAAGTTAAAAGAACTGTCTCTTGCTTTTTGTGCTCTCCCTGCCCATCCCCAAAACGTATACAACATTTAGCGTTGCCCAGGCTCCCGAATAGATAGAGCAAGGTGACCCTTGCCCCTGCTGCAGGAGCTCTCACTGACTGCCTTACAGTGCGGAGTTTCACCCCAAAGCCAAAAATTCTAATTATGTCCCCCCTCCCCCACAACCCTACATCTGCTTATCCCCTAGCCCAGCAATTATTTATGCACCCCCACGTCTTTCTGGTCCCTCAGCCCAACCTGTCTCCTGCAGCTGCAGGGGTTCTTCACCTCCCTCCTCCAGGTCTGGGGGGGGGGGGGGTGCTGGGTCTTCCCTCTTCCCAGAACTGGGGAGGGGGAAGCTCCAAGGATTCATCACATCCCCTCCCTTTCCCGTGCCTAGTGTTGCAGGGATGGAGGAGCAGATTGACCCATGGTTCACAGAAAGGATGGAGGAAGTGGCTGGACCCATTCTGCTCCCCTTTCTCCTCTTGTGAGGGTGGTGTGTCAGCTGCTCCTTCTCTACCCTTCCCTCTCCAAAACCTCCTCTCAGCTCCCGAGGGGTGGGGGAGAGTTTGCCTGCCTTCAGCGTCCTTGACTAGCTGCTCTTCCCCAAAAGAGGGGACTTTTCTCCTGCGCAGGATTAGAAATTTCAACGGCTGTAACTTCTCATCAGTGTGAGATAGGATTTTGTTCCCTTTTGGAGCCAGTTACTGGGCTTGAAATTGCATGCGTCAGCAACTCTGTGCCTCTGTTTGGTAGGGTTAATCCTTCCTCCCACCCTTTGTCTCTCTTGTCTATACAGGTTGTAAAATCTTCAGGGCAGTGATGGTCTTTTACTTTGTGTTTGTACATCGCCTAACACAATGGGGATCTGATAGCAGTTGGGGCTCATTGTCCGTCAGATTGTTCCATAACATTCTCCTCTGCCACGATGCCTACAATAAACTTGACAAGGGTTAGGCACCTGCTGTGCTGAGACCACTGCCTATCATCAGGCTGACCAGCATGGTCTCATTGCTTTGTTTGCTTCTTCCTGCCTCTCTCTAACCATCTGTTCTCTTGTAAGTTCTTTGGGGCAGGGACTGTCTTGTTGTGTGTTTTGTACTGTGCCTAGCATCATGAGGTTCTGGTCCATATGCTATGGTAATATAAATAATAAAACATGCCAGATTTTAAACTTTCAGCCGCCTCTGAGAAAACTGATCTCCTGGCCAAATTTGAACTCTTGAATTTCAAAATTTGACACTACTGACATCTTGAGAATTTTGTTTGGAAACAGAATCACGTCTTGAATTCTGAGTTGTTAAACTTATCAGGTGTTTTTTTGCCAGAAACTGGGAATGGGCAACGGGATGGATCACTTGATTATCTGTTCTGTTCATTCCCTCTGGAGCACCTGCCACTGGCCACTGTCAGAATACAGGATACTGGGCTACATGGACCTTTGGTCTGACCAAGTATGGCTGTTCTTCTGTCTTTGCACATGTGTAATAAAATGCAAACTGATATTACTTTTGAGGCTTTTAAGTTGGCTGTAGAGCTCGTCAAAATGTTTTCACTGAAACATTTTTAGGGGGGAAATGGCTTTTCAATCAAAACAGTTCTTACAGAGAATGTTCATTTTGCTTGAACTTTGTGGTTCTGATGGAAAACTAGAAATAAGGTGGGGGGAAATAGCTTTTTGGGTTTTTTATTGAATCATTTGAGAAATTTTGGGGGAAAAAAACAAAAAAAATTCAAAATTTCCCATGAAAAATTATTAGCATTTTTCAACCAGCTGTACTGGGCTGTGATCACTTTGTGCAGGTCCACCACCTATTAACACATTTCCTTGGTAGACATAATTCTTGAATTTAAAAATACATATATAGGGTTTTCGTAAATCAAGGGTTGTCAGTTGACATTGTAGCTTAGTTTTTATCTTCTGAATCCCCTTTATAAAGAGGGATGACATGAATGACTGTTCTCTGCTAGTTTCACCTAAAAGTACCTGTTTCCTTGTTTGTTGACATGAATTAAATGTCCCTTTCACTCACTGTTTTGAGTCCATGCCAAGCACTAGTGTTGCCCATAGGTTGAGTTTGCTCATTGATCACTGCTTCATATACAGCATTCTGCAGGTTCTGTATTTATCTCCCCTAGTTCTTTCCTACAAAAGGACATATGGGTGGAAATAGAACTTTTGCATTGGCATGAGTCCTGCTCAGGAGTTGAAGTGCAAGTTTTACTCTGAGGGGTCTTCTGTGGTACATGTCAAAGAAGTAAATGGGTCTCAGTCTGCATCACAAGAAACCCATTGTCGTAAGAGACTGTCTTATTGGCAATCTCAGTAGAGAGGCCAAGGAATTGTCATGTAGACTGAATAACTCATACTATGTGCCGCGGTATTCCTTATGAACATTCTTGGTGTATCTGATCATGTCTCCTTCTAGTGGCTGGCCCCAGAAATTAATAACCTGCTACTTCAGCAAAACTACTGACATTCTCCTTTCGTTGAAATGGTATAGTTTTGTGCTTTTGATGTGCTGATGATCCCATTCCTGAATAAATTCCATTGCCGAACATTCTGTCTACATGTCTGTGGTTATGGTTTGTGGGATAGGGATATACTAGAAACCCCAAAATATAGCTGCAAATCCATTTGTAAGGAAGCTAAAACACCTTGCTGTTAAAGCTGACAAACTTTCATTGAATTCCACACTCATGAAAGCCAATGAAATATGACTGCTGCTATTCAAACATTTCAGACCTCAAAAGGCTCTTGTGATGTTTCATTTGAGATAGGATCCCAACTAGATGGATTACAGAAGAATGGTGCCATTTCAATACCATTTAATATTGCCCAGAGCCTGAGAGAGAGAGAGAGAGACACGCGCACACACACACACACACAAATCCCCCCAGAACACCAGCTGTTACTTGAATTGCTTGGATTCACAACTCTTCATTTTTCAGGTACACTTCAGTGCCACCAGACTAACCAGCAAGACTTGGCACATCATGGAATTCTAAGGGGTAGTTAAGGTAGGGGCTAGCCACAAATTAACAGCTTTGCTGCCCAGCTGGAAGTGGGGAACAATGCATGTCTTGCTTGTTTGCTGCTCTGTCCCTGAATATTGTTTCATGTGAGAGTGGCATCCACCAAATACTGAGGCAGCATTTTGATTTTACTGGATGTCTGTTTTTCTCTATGGAATAAATGGGAAGTTTTCCCTGCACACTTTCATTCGAAGTCTTTATGCAGTAGCCTGCCACTTTGTAAAGCAGCTGGGAATTTAACGAGTACAAATGAGAAGCTGTGGATAATTAGGCTTCTGGGTGTTTGAGCATTATTAATTTTTTAAAATCAATTAGCTAATCAAGAAAGTGCTATTGCAACACTTTTTTTTTTTTTTTCCTTCAAGCAAAGTTCCAGCTGGGTTGACAGGATAGATCCTGGTAGGAACCCTGTATCTGACAGGACTCCGAAGACAACCCCACTGGGCAATGAAGGGAAGCAGATTCTGATGGACGAGGCTGTATAATGAAGCATGATATTGATCTGTGGTTCATGCTGACCACAGAGCCTAGCTGAAATCATTCTTTAGCTCTCTGCCCTAAACTCTGCCAGCTGCCACATACAAACTTCCTACCGGCATGGACAACCTTTGAATACAGCAAGAATTTATCTCCAGAGTTAGGGGTGTCAGTCTGTCTGACCCTGGAGATAAGTTAATAGTTCATTCTATGTATGTTATCAATAATATCATTTGATAAATACAGCCAAGGATTTACAAGATGAGTAGTGATTTTAGGTGCCTCTGTTTTGTGGATAACTAACTGTGACCTCTTAAAGGAGCCTGATTTACAGAAAGTGTTGAAAATCAGGTCCTTTTAATGTGTCTCAAGGTGGGTACCCCAAAACTGAGCCACTTAAAATCACTAGCACTTCTGAATGTTTGTGGTATTTTCAAGTGCCTATGTGGCTTAGGAACATGAACCCCATTGAGGGCAAGGGCTTGTGCTCCCAAGTCCCCTATGTGTTTTTGAGAATCCCACCCTTGCTCTGTATCTCTTGCTGAATACATAGAAGCTAAATACATACTAACTACAACTTTCATGATGATATTGCTTTGGACTATGAGATTGTAACATGCAGTGATGGAAGGCGTATTGGAGCCTACTGTTCCCTCGCCGTGTGGGCAATTATTCACCTACCACAACTCCTCCATGCAGTGAAGAGAAGAATAGACCTCTCCATATGAGTCAAGCTGTAATACATATGGTACAAAGCTGGGGTGAGAACTGTAACCCAAGAAGGAGGATCTGATGTTGACATATGTGACAGTAAAAGAAAATAATCCTTTAAACTTTGCTGCCCTCTTACATTTCACGAATTAATTTATATATTTCTTGTATTTAAAATGAGTGAATTTAGTGCTCATGAAAACGTGGTTTGAGGCAATGTGGCATGTACAAACAATTCCTGTGGAGATCTGGTCAATGCCCTTTAATCCTGACTCTCAAGCACTGTGCTGTTCTTCTCCCAGGCCTTGCCTGAACAAAGTTTACCTTGTCATGCAATGTGTTTGATCTGCCCAAATACAGGATAGCCCACCAAACTTCATTCCATGGGTGATCTAAACTGGCATTTGTAGTCAAGTCTCTAGGGTGACAGGCTACTGCACCAAACGACTGTGCCACCAAACTGATTTCCCCCATTAAGCAACTTCTGCTGACATGGTCAGGGGTTAGTGTTCACTCCTCAAAAGTACAACGTTCCAAATAGTGCTTTACCTGTCTGACGCCAGCCACTCAAGAATTGTAATTCTTCACAACACCCCCATTTTAGTTGTGGGTGGGTGGGCAGGGGCTGGAAGTTGTCTTATATTAGACCTGAACATGCTGGATTAGATCATTTCTGACCTGGTGCCTGCATATCCCTTCTACTCCAAAGTGACAGTCATTCCACCCTGGAGGCCATGAAATACAAAGACAGTGAAGTGCATTTACTGCCAATGAGGGGAAAAAGCTAGCATCCTGCTAGACTGGAAGTGAATGTTTCCTAGGGTGACTACGTTTACTGCTTAATAAAATGAGGCCTTTATGGTTTAGAGACTTTTCTACCCCCTCCTTTTGTGCAGCCCCATAGGCTTCCACTGTGCTTCAAGGGTGATGCCCTCGATACTTGAGGCATTTGTTCCACGGCCTGGAATGCAGCTGTGCCATCTCAACTGCCAACTTGGGAACATTCATTATACAACAGTGTCTGATATAAGAAGAACATACAAAAATGGACAGAGCTCCTTTGAGCTTTGCCTTGGCTCTGCTGTGCAGTATAGTGTGGGTACACACATATACCTGTCTGTGGATTTGTCTATCACTTTGGCATGTAAGTGTCCAGCTGCGTGACAGCTGTGTATGAAACACTGTCCAGATGGTGGGTGCTTGTCAGGTTTGGCTTTCATCTCTCCTTGGTTTATTGTTCTTAGATCATTTGCGCCTGTTTGTTTTATGTGACACACAAGCAGGTGATGGTGCACAGGAGATAGGAGGTCTCCATGCATTGGAAGTGGGAGGCTGTTCCAGGCAAGGAGTTGGCATGAAGAGAGACCCTGCGTCGTGAATGGATGAAGGGCAGGGCGAAGGACAGAAGTGGGCGGCGTGTAGAGTCGGAGGAGTGGAAGGAAATAAAAGTTTGAGAGAGAGGCAGCAATAGAGCTTTGGAGGAGAAGATGAGACAGTGGGACAGAAGATGGAGGGAAGTACCAGGAGACCCATCCTCTAACGCAAACATTACCTCCGTTATGCCATCATCACCTTTTAACTGGGCTGCTGCCCATTACCTGGGTCTGCCAGATATGTGGGGCTACGATTTGAACACCAGTTGGAAGCTTCTGCAAGTGCATAATGCTAATAGGCAAGGATGATCTCATAACGTCAGTGTTCTGTGCCTTCCCCTCCGCTTAGGACCAAGATAGTCACAGGATCATATTCCTTTGTGGGCTAGGACCTGTGAAAACTGCCTCTCTGTCTCTGTCCCACCTTTGTGTGGAGCATCCGAGAACTGGTGGGGAGAGATCTCTGAGCTGTGCCCGTAGAGTTTTCTTGTCTTTGATCATCTTAGAGACTAAGTACTCCTTTTCTTTTTGCGAATACAGACTAACACTAACACTATACAGGCTGTTACTCTGAAACTTGTCTTTGATATTCTCCCAGATCCTGAGGTGGGAGAAGAATGGTCGTGTGGCCAAATCACAGCACTGGGAGTCAGGAGCTCTAAGTCCCACAGTATTCACAGCTCTACCACAACTTTTCTGTGTGACTTTAGACCAGTCTTGTCACCTCTTTTGTGCCTCAGTTTCACCCGTTGTACATTGGGCATGACACCATTCTATTGAAATATCAATATTTTCCAACAGTTGTTTGTTAGTACCCAAAGTATAGAAGAAAACTGGTGTGTCTGGTACCATTCAGTGGCAACTTGGCAAATGCTGTCATTTTAATGGCAACAATCATGCCATGTAGAGTTGGTGTGCAGTTTAATTCAGTAGGTATATAAAGAACTTAGTCCCTTTGCTGAAAGTACAAAGTCCTGTATTGCTAGTATGTTATTTGCTTGTTTGTCTTTTAACTAACAATCGCTACATCAGAGAAAGGAAAATGCATGGCAGATGAAAGGCAGTAATTTTACTGAGCCATCCGTGTGGGTGACTCATGTATTTTTGTATTTGCTTGTTTTCAATTACATTTATTGGATGAGACCAGATGCTATGTTTAGATGCCAAAGAGATAAAAACAGTTACACAAAGCAAAGTCTACACTTGAGTTTATTTAAAACAATTTTTAAACAAAGTGCTCCTGTTAAAGTGCTACTTACATAGTTGGCTTCTTCCCTCTGGCCCTATAACTGTATCTCCAGCATCTGAGGTGCAAGACCATAGACTTCTCCATCTCTGTAACTTGTTATGCTCAGCGCGTGTCTCCAATTCAGTGTTTCTGTGGTTAATTAAAGTTTACTGCAGAAGGAGCAGGGAGTGGGTTGAGAGCACTGATGAAGAGATGACTAACAAAGTAATCGGCATGTGATTATAGCGTGGGCTGCCAGGCACCGATTAGCCCTCCTTGGACTCTGCTTTTATCTAAGCTCTACATTTTGAATTAATTCTGTGTTAATGATACCTAGGACTTCTATCCCATCTAGCTCATCGCATTAGAGCAAACTGAACAAAAGGTCCCCGAATTTCAAAAGCCTCTGATTCAACTCAGGTTGCAGCTGCTCAGATGAAATATGGCAGTGGGTGGTTGGCTCCTTTCTGACTCTCTGAACTCCTTGCCCGGTGGGAAGGACAGTGTGGGAAATTAAGGTGACATTACAAATTCTTGTCACACTCATTATATGCATCATAGAGGGTTGTCTCAGAACTCCAGTGGCTGACAGCTCATGTGAAGAGGAGTGGAGAATGGGGTTGTGGGATAAGTCACCGAAAAAACTTTCCACAAGTAGAGAGAATGTCAAAGAATATAGGGATAGGAAGGTTGTTGTTTTTTCAATTTTTGAAGAACACAGGCTTAAATGAGCTTTTATGGAAGCCCACTGATGTTTACCTGATACAAACGAAGAGATAAGCCATCTTTAGACATCCTGTGTTAATGCTACTTGTAGATATTTTTATCTGTCTCTGTTCATCTGGGTAGTACCAATATACCCATCATCCTCTTGCCTAGGTAATAGCTTGACTGGTTCCCAGAGCTCAGAAACCAACTTAGCTGCTCTGCAATAGGAGTGAACTGGAAGTACTGGGGACTGGCATGTGAGCATCCCACTCTCCTTCAGAACCAGCGTAATGGCCACAGCAGGTCATATTTGGCAGTTGGACCAAAGTTCACACCAGCCAAGTATGTAGCTGAGGACATATATGCCCCATTAAGAGTTGAGCTGACTGATATATCTATGACTTGAGATATGGAGGTAGATATTACCATATTTGAGGTAGAAGCGAAACTCAAACAGCTTAATGGGACTAAATCGGGGGGCCCAGATAATCTTCATCCAAGAATATTAAAGGAATTGGCACATGAAATTGCAAGTCCATTAGCAAGAATTTTTAATGAATCTGTAAACTCAGGGGTTGTACCGTATGATTGGAGAATTGCTAACGTAGTTCCTATTTTTAAGAAAGGGAAAAAAAGTGATCCGGGTAATTATAGGCCTCTTAGTTTGACATCTGTAGTATGCAAGGTCTTGGAAAATATTTTGAAGGAGAAGGTAATTAAGGACATTGAAGTCGATGGTAAATGGGACAAAATACAACCTGGTTTTACAAAAGGTAGATCGTGCCAAACCAACCTGATCTCCTTCTTTGAGAAAGTAACAGATTTTTTAGACAAAGGAAACGCAGTGGATCTAATTTACCTAGATTTTAGTAAGGCGTTTGATACCGTGCCACATGGGGAATTATTAGGTAAATTGGAAAAGATGGGGATCAATAGGAAAATTGTAAGGTGGATAATGAATTGGTTAAAGGGGAGACTACAACGGGTCCTACTGAAAGGTGAACTGTCAGGCTGGAGGGAGGTTACCAGTGGAGTTCCTCAAGGATCGGTTTTGGGACCAATCTTATTTAATCTTTTTATTACTGACCTTGGCACAAAAAGTGGGAGTGTGCTAATAAAGTCTGCGGATGATACAAAGCTGGGAGGTATTGCCAATTTAGAGAAGGACAGGGATATCCTACAGGAGGATCTGGATGACCTTGTAAACTGGCAAAAAGAAAAGGAGTACTTGTGGCACCTTAGAGACTAACCAATTTATTTGAGCATAAGCTTTCGTGAGCTACAGCTCACTTCATCGGATGCATACTGTGGAAACTGCAGAAGACATTATATACACAGAGACCATGAAACAATACCTCCTCCCACCCCACTCTCCTGCTGGTAATAGCTTATCTAAAGTGGTCACTCTCCTTACGATGTGTATGATAATCAAGTTGGGCCATTTCCAGCACAAATCCAGGTTTTCTCACCCTCCACCCCCCCCCCCCCACAAACCCACTCTCCTGCTGGTAGTAGCTTATCTAAAGTGACCACTCTCCTTACAATGTGTATGAAAATCAAGGTGGGCCATTTCCAGCACAAATCCAGGTTTTCTCACCCCCCGCCCCCCAAACACACACAAACTCACTCTCCTGCTGGAGTAAACTTTTAAATAAAAATAAACCTTGTAAACTGGAGTAATAGTAATAGGATGAAATTTAATAGAAGTGTAAGGTCATGCATTTAGGGATTAATAACAAGAATTTTAGTTATAAGCTAGGGATGCATCAATTAGAAGTAACGGAGGAGGAAAAGGACCTTGGAGTATTGGTTGATCATAGGATGACTATGAGCTGCCAATGTGATCTGGCCGTGAAAAAAGCTAATGCGGTCTTGGGATGCATCAGGAGAGGTATTTCCAGTAGGGATAAGGAGGTTTTAGTACTGTTATACAAGGCACTGGTGAGACCTCACCTGGAGTACTGTGTGGAGTTCTGGTCTCCCATGTTTAAGAAGGATGAATTCAAACTGGAACAGGTACAGAGAAGGGCTACTCGGATGATCCGAGGAATGGAAAACTTGTCTTATGAAAGGAGACTCAAGGAGCTTGGCTTGTTTAGCCTAACTAAAAGAAGGTTGAGGGGAGATATGATTGCTCTCTATAAATATATCAGAGGGATAAATACCGGAGAGGGAGAGGAAGTATTTAAGCTCAGTACCAGTGTGGACACAAGAACAAATGGGTACAAACTGGCCACCAGGAAATTTAGACTAGAAATTAGACAAAGGTTTCTAACCATCAGAGGAGTGAAGTTTTGGAATAGCCTTCCAAGGGAAGCAGTGGGGGCAAAAGATCTATCTGGCTTTAAGATTAAACTTGATAAGTTTATGGAGGAGATGGTATGATGGGATAACATGGTTTTGGTAATTAAATATTCATGGTAAATAGGCCCAATGGCCTGTGATAGGATGTTAGATGGGGTGGGATCCGAGTTACCCAGGAAAGAATTTTCTGTAGTATCTGGCTGATGACTCTTGACCATATGCTCAGGGTTCAGCTGATCACCATATTTGGGGTCGGGAAGGAATTTTCCTCCATGGCAGATTGGAAGAGGCCCTGGAGGTTTTTCGCCTTCCTCTGTAGCATGGGGCACGGGTCACTGGCTGGAGGATTCTCTGCTCCTTGAAGTCTTTAAACTACGATTTGAGGACTTCAGTAGCACAGATATAGGTGAGAGGTTTTTTGCAGGAGTGGTGGGTGAAATTCTGTGGCTTGCGTTGTGCAGGAGGTCAGACTAGATGATCATAATGGTCCCTTCTGAGCTAAATATCTATGAATCTATCACTTAAGGGTTTGCCCAGAGCCATAACATTTAGGGACTGTATCTGATGACCGAGCCAGCACCTGGCTTGGTGGTGGTACTGCACAGCAATACTTGTACCTGAGGCCGGGGAAGAACTTGTGAATTTGGCAAACAGCCTCCGGATTTTGACAGACACAATGAGGGAGGAAGTAATTCTGCATAAGCCCAAACGTTCAATAGGTCCTGCTCCTCCAGCATAATCCAGACTGAATTGGCAGGTGGTCATCCTGATTTTAATAGTCCTAGTGGGTTATAAGGCAGTTAGGGTACTTGCAGAACCACTCCAAGGCTATTAAAGGCTGTATATGTAGAACAATACAATTTGATTTCCCACAGCTATCACTCTAGATTGGTACATGCTGTCTTTTGAACCCTGTTCATGTCCCCCTAAAGCAATGGGATTTTACTGACAGAAATATGCCCAGAAAATGAACATCAGTTTCTTGTGCGAGTATTCAGGGAACCAGGCTTTAGATTTGCTCAGGCAAGTATGTGTTCCAGAAGTGCTTATGAGCTCATCCAATCAGAGAACAGAAATAATACTGTCTGAATTGCTTGACCGCTCTCAGCTAAGCAACACTGAATTTTGAACATTGGCAATTAAGCCACAGAATAAAAATTAAAAGGATATGAAATTTGAGGAACTCACAATTTGCTTAGGATATAACAGGAGCAGGAAAGGAGTCTGATGTCACTGAATAAATTATTTGATGTGTATTATTTACTCAGCTCTTAAAAAATAAAATATGAACTTGATCTTGTTGGGTTAGAACAGTGCAGTTCCTGGAGGCCATGGGCTGTTGATTCCCATGCACAGATATTCATTTGCAACAGCTGTAGTTTTCAGATAGTCTTAAAGAAAGCCCAGGCAGGTGCATATTACAATTATCTTACCTGGTGGTGGGAAAAACCTGAATAGCTGTAGCAGGAAATGGATGGTCTGTCTTAATAACACAGTGACAATTAGGGTGATCAGATAACAAGTGTGAAAAATCAGGACCCTTTTGGGGGGGGAGGGGGAAGGAAGAGGTGCAGTTGCTTTGCGTATATAAGACAAAGCCCCTAATATCAGGACATCTGGTCACCCTACTGGCAATAGCTATTCAAGCCCACTATAATAACATGGTCCTCTGTGCTGAGCATAATTTACCTAACTTTATTTCAAATGGATTCTTACTGAATCAATACAATTTCCCACCAATGTGATAGTTCATTCCTGGGCAACCTAATCTCGTCAAGTGAATGCTCATTCTACAAGCACTTGTCAGTTGAAATAGTCTCTTAATCATATTCTTCAGCAAAGCAAATAGTGGTGTTAAAAGAAACAGATTCACTCTTTCCATTTCAAAGCAGAGAAAAGATTAGGTGCTCCATACCTAAATGGTGCGTGGGCAGGCTTGCAGCTGAGCCAAACAATATATAGATCTTGTCAAACATGCTATTGTCTTTCCAGATCAAGGCAACTTTGTACTTTTAAAGAAGAAAATGAGGGAAGCCACAAAAACACAGGCTTTGAAAGAGCCAGTAATGAGATGCAAATGACCTACAATCAGAGACCAGGCGTGACTGTTGATAGTGGGAGGGGGCAAAATTTTTTGAGCTGAGCCTCCCCGTGAGTTACAATTTTTCGTTGTGCACCTCCCACCCCAACCCAGACAAAAAGAGGTGAGTCTGGGTGGAGATGGTGCTCCCTCCCCAAGCCCCCTCCCCGCCGTGCGGGACTGAAGCCTGAGCCCCCCTGAATGTTCCTCTGCTCCCCACTGGGGGGGGGACGTGCCCCCTGTTTGAAAACCTCTGATTTAAAGGTTCTGATAGTATGCAACATGGTTCAGGGTAGAGCATATAAACCCTGAAAGAAACCTGGAAGGGCACATGACCCTGCATGCCCCTCCCACGTCACCTCTGCCTACAAACACTCTAGGAAGCAAATAGTGATCTGATGAACAGGCCATTCACAAATCAATTTCATGGGCTTCACAGTGAGTTAAAGGTAGCCCAGTTTTCTCCCTTCTGCCCAACTCTTGTGCTTCTTTACCCAAATAAAGAACTCCAAAGCAATGTCCAATTCAGCTAGATGCTAAACATGCTGACACGGATCTGTGCTTTACTGTGATATAAATCATAACCAGGATAGGTTTTCCCTCCCCCATTCCTTCTCCAGATGAAGGAGAGAGCAACTTTGGGTTTTGTCACTGGAGCTGGGTGTCTCTGGGGATTGCAATGGGCTATCAAGTCTTTCACTTCTATGGTCCTGTTTTATACTGAAGAAATTTTTATAAATGGTTATAAAATTGGTTAAAGACAGCCAGGCCTATTCTTGGTTTCAAGACTATCGATCTCCCATCTTGATCTTGACGCCAGCTTGGTAAAAACAGGTCAGATCACCTCAAACTGGGTTTGCATTGTAGCTCAAACCATTCTGAAAAACAGTTATTTTTTCCCCCCAGCATAGACAGGCCCAAAGATTCTGGTGTTGCTCAAAGCCAGAGTGACTCAAAGAAGTTGCTGTCTGGTAGCTGGTTGTTTCCTGTAGGCCAAAGCGTAGCATTTTGTTTCCAACAACTCAAGTGGGATCCTAGAAAGGGACAGTGGCAAACAGACCCTCAGCGGAACCCTGGAGCTGGGCAGGTAAAATGTTACCTGAATTGAAATGTGCCCCTTTCTTTTCTATTCAGGTTCTTACCCTACAACTACCACCTTAGTATATGAGCACCTAATCATTAATAGGAGCTCAAAGGACAGCCTTTGGCATGCCAGGCCAATCACTTACCCATTAGGCTACATAGTTCGGCAATTTTCTGAAAAGTGCAATGGAATCTAGTGTCCCCAGCTGATTACCACTCTATTTAAACATGGCACCTCCAGCAGAATACCAACTTCACCCTATGCTACTGTATCCTTTTAGTCCTGATGCTGTAAAGAAAAGATGGCTTTCCTAATTACATGAAATGGTCTGCCTCCTCCATTCGTCCCACCTTTCTATACGTTTGTTTTAATTGCAGTTTTGTTTTTTCTAAAGTAGGTTGAAAGGGAAATTTTTAACTCGCCTGGCACCTGCATAATATGATTGAAGGTCTATGAATCTGGAAGGTAGATATTTTAAACTAGCTGCTTAGTTTTTTGACAACTGAGTTCGAGATAATGAGAACAGTGGAGAAGGCATACTGCCAAAGCAGAAAGCAGGGCTAATGGTTAAGACAAGAAAGACTCCGAATAAAGGAATTTGAATCTTCAGACTACAGGTTTCAATTTGCCTGGTTTGCAGTAGAGCAGGAACAAAGTAACATTTCTGCAGCTGATAGCATATGAGTCACCAGCTAATGGGATCTTAATGCCTAGCAAAAACCAATGTTATTGCCCATCACGAATCTGTAAGATGAACATGCCTTGTCCAGCATCTAACACATTTCTACACACTGATTCAGCTGATAGCTGAGCTCCTCTCCCATTCTCCATGCACACATCAAACATTGCCTGTGATCAGCTCTGATTTATTGTTATGGGCAACTGACTTATTTGATGGTAAAGTGCTCTTATCCTTTTGTGATGAGTAAGAGCTGTTCTTTGCTTATTAATAGTGACGTAAGAGGGAAACTGTTGGTTAATCAGCAGGCATTATATGCAAGTAATTTTTTTTAAAAATCCCCTTCATGTAGAATACATCCAAGGTAACATGAGAAATCATTACAGTAGTCACTTCACCAGGAATTCTAAGAATCTTGGGTTGAGAATGACATAACACTTAGTGCAGCCAGAGTTACTTAGCCCTTTGCTGCAAACTGATATATTCTTTAGGTGCTTAAGTGTTCCAGGGCTCAGGTAGTGCAGGGGTTCTCAAACTTCTTTGCACCGTGACCCCCTTCTGACAACAAAAATTACTACACGACCCCAGGACAAGGGATTGAAACCCGAGCCTGCCTGAGTCCTGCTGACCTGGGTGCGGGGGACCAAAGCCAAAGCCCAAGAGCTTCAGTCCCAGGCAGGGGGTCTGTAACCCTGCTACCCAGGGCTGAAGCCCTCGGGCTTCAGCTTTGGTCCCAGATAGTGGGGCTTTGGCTTTGGCCCCAGCCCTGGACCCAAGCAAGTTTAAATCAGCCTTGACAACCCCATTAAAATGTTTGAGAACCGCTGAGCTAGTGCATACAGAAAGAGGAATATTTCTTAATTCTTCATGCTAAACTGAACACACAATTATATACTATGGAGTTTCACAATGTTTAATTGGTAGCACTCTTGCCTTTGAACAAAAACAGGAGGATCTAGGCCAATGCGCACTGTTGAGGCGGTGGTGCAGTATGAAAGGATGTAGTGAGCTTTTAGAGGGACTAGTCCAATTGTCACCTTATTTACAACCCCAGTCAGACCCCATTTAACTCCAAATGAAGTCACACAAGGGGGAGGGGCTGTACATCAAGAATGAATCTGACTGCTTTTCAGGAAAGTTTTATTTAAAGGAAAGGTGCAAAGTTGGTCATTGCCCAATAATTGTTGTGCCCTATTGGTCCAAGGATATAAGAGAGACAAGGTAAGTGAGGTGATCTTTTATTGGACCAACTGCTGTTGATGGAAGGGACAAACTTTTGAGTGTCACATAGCTCTTCTTCAGGTCAGCGGAAGGTAACCAGAATGTCTGAGCTAAATACAAGTTGGGACAGGTTAAGTTTAAGAAGATCACACATCCTGTAGGAGACTACTTAAAATGAAGTGGCCAGCGAAGGGTTAGCAGGTAGTAGGGTGTGTTACAAATTGTTGTAATGAGCCATAAAATCTCTGTTTAGTTCCATGGTTTTTGGTGTCTAGCAGAGTTATGTATGTAAGTTCCTATGCTCGTCTTTTGAAGGGGTTGTGCAGATGTCCTCTGAGGCACGAGAGGTCAAATATAGGGTGTTTGCTTTGTGAAAAGTGTTCACCCCTGGGTGATGTGATGTTTTTGACTTTTATCATTTTTCTGTGTGAGTTTATTCTAAGGCTAGGCCTACACTTAAAATGCTACAGTATACCTCCCTGAGATGGAGTAGCAAGGTTGAAGGAAGAATTTTTCTGTTGACCTAGTATGCATCCGATGAAGTGAGCTGTAGCTCACGAAAGCTCATGCTCAAATAAATTGGTTAGTCTCTAAGGTGCCACAAGTACTCCTTTTCTTTTTGCGAATACAGACTAACACGGCTGTTACTCTGAAATCTGTTGACCTAGTGCAGGCTTGGTTGATGCAGATACACGTCTCAGGGATTTTCCACACCCCTGAGAGATGTAGCTGTGCCAGTATAAGTTTTCAGTTAGACCAGGCATTATTCTTACTGAAGAAATACTGGGACTCCTAGAAACCATCTACAAACCAATCACCACACAAAGGGCCGGCTTCCGACTTCCTCCAGAAACTCCACAACATCAGTACTCTCCCCCAGTACTCTCACCCTGTCACCTCCCTGTATACCAACATCCCTCACCATGATGGCATCACTACTAGTCATCAACCTGTTCCCAATGCCAATACCTCTGTGCCTCTCAGACATGTTGGACAATCGTGACATTCTGCAGTTACTTCCCCAGGATGGGGAGACAGTGGTGGAAGGCTGTGGGTATTCCGTAAGTGTGAAGGAAGGGGTTAGATTTTGGCACAGTCTGGTAACTTTTTTTTTTAATGCAATTTTTGCAAACCTGCATTTTGCTAGTAGCTGTGTCCTAACAGTTCTGCCTCAGCCCTGGATGTCGTGCTGTGTGCCAACTTACATAGCTCACTTTTGACAGTTAATTTTTTGCAAATCTTTGTTTTTACTGTACTTTTTTAACTGTCAGTGGGAGAATGTGGCCAACTGCCCTGAGGTACCATGCGGGGGCTAGGAGCTATATAAAGCTCAGATCTAGTCTCTCTCGCTCTATCTCTCTGGCAAGTTTCTCTCCCTTGCCAGTGCATAGAATAAAAGAACTTATGATTAACGGAGGAAAAAATAAAGTAGAACAAGTTGCAATAGGTGTTAAATAACAACAGGTATTGCTTGTAAATTGTGTCTGTGGCATCTCAAGGGTTATTATAGCTGCTGTTTGATTTCCATCTGTTTTTATTAGTGATGTGTAATCTGGCAACATTATGTTGTGTATGTCCTACGCTAGATTTGCCAGTAAAGCTACCCTGTGGGAAATTCTGAGGTGTAGATGTGCCTGTTAATTTATTTGCTCTTATAATGTTCAATTGAAATGTACAGCAGGGAACACAGAGCTGGCTGGGAATACATATTTTCCTTTTTTTTTTTTTTTTTTTTAAAGACTGATACATTTTGAACAGATACAGTGCTGCAGTATGAGACTGCATATGAGAGTAACTAGGACACCATGGATGTCCAGAGTTACAAGCTGTCTAACAGAGATAAGGCTGGAATACTTTGCAGGGCTCCTGTAATGCCAGCATTTGACATTTTGTGATAAATAATTCTTCAATACATCCTCTGGAGGATTTGTACTAATAGGAGAGGAAACTCTGAATTAAAAAATACAACTAATCATCTTCCAGAAATGCAACATCTTGTCAAGCAGACTACTCAACTGATGAGGATAACATGCAGTAATTATTTAGTCAATCAGCACCTATAATGTTTAAGGATCATTGGTACTGTGTCTTTAAAAATAGAAAAGTACTGGTGTGTTTCCTTCTCATTGAATATACCAATTAAGTGATTATAAAAGAAGGCTACTGAGCAAATTGGCTTATCTATAATACTGCTGCTTAGTGCTTTGTCTATAAAGCATTTAACAAACTTTATCTAATTATCCCAACATCCCTGAGAGGTAGGGCATTAACCTCCCCATTTCACACATGGGCTAATAGACAGGTGTTAAGTGACTTGGCCCAGGCAACAGTGTGATTCAGGGGCAGAGCTGGAATTAGAACTGGAAGTCATGGCTCCTTCTCCTTCATTCTTTAGACCAAGCTGCCTCTGCCTCTTTGTTTCTGGTATGTACCTGGAACAACTCTAGGAATGGGAGCCTGGGCTGTTCTTCTCACCATTCCAGCAGAGAGCAAGTGAAAGAGGCCAGCAACAAAAAGGCTGGCTCAGAAGGATGGGAGAAGTTACCACATGCCTTGCCATCACCCAGTCCAAGCTAGCCAGGGGAAAGCTACTGCATTGCAGGCACTGAGCCAGAGATGTCGGAAGTGTGTGGGTGGAGGTGATAGAATATCAGGCTGTCACTCTCCTCCCGTTCTGGTCCAAGAGTGAACTGCTAAGTCAGCAGCCTGGTGCCTTTTAAGAGCAAATATTCAGTGCTGGGCAGAAGTACACTTACAGACAGGGGCACCCCATCTAGTCTTCTGTCATCCTCAGGCACCTTCCAACTACATGGGAATGGGGAGCAGAAAAGGGGAAAATATCAGGTGTTGGTTGAGTGCAGTATATGCACACAAAGCCTGGAATCTGAGCAAGGCCCCTCCTCTGTTACCCAAAGCTAGTCAACCAACATGCTGAGTATGTGTAATGCACCAGTCATAAAGCAGTGGGTGTATATTAAAAATCAAGGAAGAAATGGAATGGAAGTGCAAGATGTGGGGGGAAAGCCTTGGAAATGAATAACTGTCTCCAACTCAGCAAGCCAGCTCCCTTATCTGTATTAGTCTTTAAAAAAAAAAAAAGCCCACCCACTGCAAGAAGTGAACTAAATCTCTCCTTATGTATCAGAAAAATCTGAGAATGATTGCTTACATCTGACAGAACCCCAAGTGCATCTGTATAGGGTATGTGAGTAGGTGGTGAAAACTCAACAGCTGAAGTGATGACCCCTATTTTATTTATTTATTTAATCTGTAACTGTTTTTTAACCTGTTTTTTAAACCCAAATAGCAGCCTGTTATTATCAGTAGCAAATCTGGCTAATTGCATTTGCACTGTGATTGACAGCCGTTGATTAGACACTCTTGCTTCCCTCTCGTGGGAAAGGAGATCCTTGTTCAGGTCAAAGACAGTCATTGCTAAATAGATGATTATTTCATGGTGTGTTATTGCAGCACATAACTGGACTAAGGATTGCCGCTACCTCAATTCCTCCCCCTCCCGTAATCTTGCCAACAGGGGATGGGCCCAAATCCTGGATCTGACCATCTCCTAGCTTTGGGAAGGTTTGGAACAGCACTGACAACTAAATTCTCCAGCTCAGGCCCATCTCTGCTGGGAACTGAATACAAACTTCAGTGAGTTTATTCTATGAGCTCAGTGTTAGCGCTGTCACAAGACTTTGACTCACATACCTGTCCCTGCATCAGTTTAGAGCTGTGTACGGGTAGGAGCGTCAAGACGTAGGAGTTTTAGTGCTGGGCAAAACTCAAGAGGCTTTGAAACTTGGTTGGGTTCAAATAAGCCTCCAGAAATTGAGCAGACGTTATGAAAAATGCCCATGCACACAGTGGCTTCTCCATTTCGTAACAAAAAAGGTCCCCGTGAGTTTTCAAAATTCTGCATGGTATCTGGTCACACACATCCATCAGATCCCATTCTATCCTTGGATCCACATGCAGGACTTCCACTTATTTCGATCTGAGGCCCATGCCTGCATTCATTAGCTGTTTGGCTCCCTGACTGTCATAAACAAGCCTTCACAATGCTTTGAAGTCACTGAGGACCTGTGACTCTCCTTGCATTTGCAATCACGTGTTCACACAGAATTGCATTGCTTATGTTATGCAGTACTCAGTTATGAAGCAGGTTCTAAGCACTGTCTGCAGTGTTCATGAGTGCCCTCTTAGACTGTTTGCACTGGCATCTTTCATAACTCCCACAGTGCACTAGCACCAATGTGAAACAATAGTGCAGACTGCCCCACCTAGGATGATTTGTTTGGCTCCCAAGATGGCTGGGCTGTCCCAGCTAAGGCCTGGTCTACACTGGGGGGCGGAATCAATCTAAGTTACTCAACTTCAGCTGTATGAATAATGTAGCTGAAGTCGATGCACTTAGATCTACTTACTGCGGTGTCTTCACTGTGATAAGTCGACAGGTGGTGCTCCCCCGTCGACTCCGCCTGCGTCTCTTGCTCTGGTGGAGTACCGGACTCGACGGGAGAGCGCTAGGCGGTTGATTTATCGCTACTAGATTAGATGTGATAAATTGATCCCCGCACTGGATCGATCGCTGCCCATCAATCCAGCGGGTAATGTAGACAAGCCCTAAATGTAACACTCAAAATGAAGAAGTCCTTGGAGGAATCCCTGTTGTATTGAACAGCTGCCCTTCTGACCTCAAATTATCACTTCCCTTATCTTGGGGGAAAACTAGCAATGCCTCCGTAATCAAGCAAAGGTCATGTCCCTGCAGTAATAACAGGAAAATCTTCAATTCTTAAGTAAAACTTCCTCAAAATAACTACTTCAAACCACAGCCCACTGTGTGTAAGGTTCCAAGTAAATCTCAATGGTACGATGGTAGAAACACCTACTGCTGGTTTTACTCTCGAAATACCATAAGCGGAACTGTGCTGGAATAAGTGCAATGGTAAAGGATTAAGAGAACCCCCCTCCCTCATTGTATAAACAGCAAGCTAGAGATTCCCTTCTTACTATTCCAAGAAAATCATAGAATCATAGGACCGGAATGGACCTCGAGAGGTCATCTAGTCCAGTCCCCTGCACTCAAGCAGGACTAAGTATTATCTTGTCTATCCCTGACAGGTGTTTTTCTAACCTGATCTTAAAAATCTCCACTGGAGGAGATTCCACAGCCTCACTAGGCAATTTATTCCAGTGCTTAACCACCCTGACAGGAAGTTTTTCCTCATGTTCAACCTCTTCTCAGAGGTTATGGAGAACAATTTTTCTTCCTCCTCCTTGTAACAACCTTTTATGTACTTGAAAATGTTATCATGTCCCCTCTCAATCTTCTCTTCTCCAGACTTAAACCAACCCAATTTTTTCATTCTTCCCTCATAAGTAGTTTTCTAGACCTTTAAAAAAAATTGGTTACTCTTCTTCTCTGGACTTTCTCCAGTTTGTTCACATCTTTCCTGAAATGTAGTGTCCAGAACTGGACCAAATAATCCAGTTGAGGCCTAATTGGCGCAGCATAGAACAGAAGAATTACTTCTCATGTCTTGCTTACAACACTCTTGCTAATACATCCCAGAATGCTGTTTGCTTTTTAGCAACAGTGTTACACTTTTGTTCGCTCATATTTAGCTTGTGATCCCCAATGACCCCCAGCTCCCTTTCCACAGTACTCCTTCCTAGGTAGTCATTTCCCATTTTTTACGTGTGCAGTTGATTGTCCCATTTTGTATGTGTGCATTTGTCCTTATTGAATTTCATCTTATTTACTTCAGACCATTTCTCCAGTTTGTCCAGATCATTTTGAATTTTAATTCTATCCTTCAAAGCACTCACAACCCCTCCCAGTTTGGTATCGTCTGCAAACTTTATTAGTGTACTCTCTATGCCATTATATAAATCATTGATAAAGATATTGAACAGAATCGCACCCAGAGCTGATCCCTGCAGGACCCCACTCATTATGCTCTTCCAGCTTGACTGTGAACTACTGATAACTTCTTCTCTGGGAACTGTTTTCCAACCAGTTGTGCACCCACCTTATAGTAGCTCCATCTAGGTTGTATGTCCCTAATTGCCTATCAAACTCCTTACTAAAGTCAAGATATACCACATCTACCGCTTCCCCCATCTACAAGGCTTATTACCCTGTTAAAGAAAGCTATTAGGTTGGTTTGACATGATTTGTTCTTGACAAATCCATGCTGCCTGTTACTTATTGCCTTATTATCTTCTAGGTGTTTGCAAATGACCCTGACTTCATTACTCAGGAATTGTGACATTTCCCCTACATAAGGGAAAGTGATACTTCGAGGTCAGTAGCTGCACTGACTTGTCTCAGTGGATTGTGCCTAACCCTTCCTCTTTTGGGTATTATGTTTAGCAGAGACAGCCCAGCTGTTCTATAAAGCCAAGTGAGACATCTCTCACTTTCTGGGGAGGAACCAACTGGACTCTTAATTCCTTTTCTTATTTGTTTGAAATAGAGTTATACTGCTCACAAAAAGTCCTCTTTTTAGTTTTTGAAACTGAAGTGCTCTAGCAACTGGACAGGCTCTCATGCACTGTGAGCAATGTACATTTTCCTCACACTGAGCTTCATCCCTGTTCTGTGGGGACCATCTTTAAGGATGAGAGGGTAGTTAGGACTCCACCCCCTTCCTCCTTTAGATGGTCTGTCTGCCTGACTCTCACAGTTCTCTAGTGATCATCTAAATGCTGTTTGGCAGCTTTAGTTAAGTTTATAGTAGGAAGGTGTCCAGTTACCAACCCCCCTCCTTCATTAGTTGGTAGTCTCGGGACAGAGAACGAATGACTGTTTCATCAACCCTAAAGGGGATCCACAGAGTTAAGGTATATTGTGTAGGAGGGAAGTTGACTGCCACTGACAATGGATAAACAGGTTTTGGTTTACCGAGGTGTCACTCAATTTTGCTACCTTTCACTAGCACAAAACTCACTTCACCTTCCTCATAGGAGTGTGGAAAATACATGTGCTTAAAACAGCAACTGGGAAATCTGCAAAATGCTTTGTGAAGCTATGAACTCTGCTTCCCACACACCTGATGCACCATGTAGCGTTTTGCTATTCAACTGTATGATGCATCAGCAAGGAACTCTCTAAAGATGTATGCACAAAAATATGCAACACAGTCAAGAGATTTCTTGGGCAACTCCCACATAGTTCTAGTTTATTTGCAATGATTCATCTGTCTTTACCTGTTGTTGCGGTACCGTCAGATTCCTCCTCCATGACAGGTTCCCTTCTACCTCGTTGATAATGATAATGCTTCCAGATGACTCATATCACCAGGCACCCAGCTTTTGCAGATGCCTAAACAATGTAAGCTAGGTGACTTTGTATGAGACTAATATGCCTACAGGCAATACAGGTAAAAATGGTGGTATATGCTTCAACACTGCCTTCTTTGTGTGCCAATCTACATTCAAGATCGTGGTCTGTAGACAATGATTTTTTTAACAATGCCATGTTAGCCAGGCCCTGATACAATCATTTGGCCCTTTCTAATAATTCTTATATAATTCTATGAGAGAAATAAAACTAGAGATGGGGTTCAAACCAAGACTCTGGATCTAAGCATCCCAGAATTTTGAGGGTGTCGGAAATCAAAATTCAGATCTCAGTTTGCAAATTGCCCAGATCTTTGTAATATGCAAATACCAAAACCCCAGATATAACCAACTCTGAACTCTGGTGGTGGTTGACATCTGGGTCCACATTTTGTGACTTGAGCTCATCTTTAAATAAAGAAATTAGGTGAACTTCAAAATATTGAGGTTTGACGTATTTATTTATAGAGACCTCTGTGATGCACATCACATCATATCTGGATCTGAGCATCCTCACAAGCACCAGTTAAGTCCAACAATATCCCTGTGTGGTCGGTAAGAATTTTTATTCCCATTTTACAGATGTGGTAATTGAGAAATTTAAGTGCCCATGGTCACAGAGGAGCTGGCGGAGCTAGGAATAGAATCTGAGTCTAACTCTTCTGCCTTAAGTACAAATCATCTTTCCTCTCAAACTGAGATCGAGTTCAGAAAAGCACATGAAAGTTTGGAGGCTTATCTAAACTGCCCGATTCAGCAAAACCGGGCTGGAAATCTTACCAGAACAGTGGTATTTTTATCCTTTAATTTCCAGTCCTGGCCAGAGTCCAGAAGTTCAGAGTTGTGAAAAAAAAATTATAACCTCAATTTATCAAACTTCTTTAAAAAAAAGTTGTGCAGGACTTCTTTACCCATCCTGCTGGTTTAAACTTCCGTGGGCCAAATGTATCCCTGGTACAAGTGGGTAAAACTCCATGGATTTCAATGGAAGTTGTGCCCAGGTACACTGGAGTTGAATACAGCCTTACATGATGAGATGAGAGAATTTTGTTTATAGTCAAATTCCATATTGATAGAACTTGAATTAGACATGGTCAAGCTTTGAGCATCGACAGCTGGCTGCAGCCAGTTCCTTTCGTTTTACAATTGTCCACCAAAGAACGCAATTACAGCAGAAAGATTCTCAGGTTCTTATTTGTGTGTGAAGAGATGAGTGCTGTGCCTTCCTCTGAGTATGGCGCTGGTCGTTGTTGGAGATAAGGGGTGACATTTTGGCCCCACCGAAGTCAGTGACACAACTTCCATTGACTTGAATAGGGTCAGGATTTCACCCAGAGTGCCTACATCTGTTGGACAAGACTGCTCTAAGCCAGCAATTCTTGTGTTTCTACTGGTTTCTCAAGCATACCAGCTGCCAGTGTTCAGCGCAATTTTAGATCAATGTTGTGGATGGATAGTAAAAGCAAAATTGGGTTAAACCCAGAGGTAAGTAATGCCATTGACTTTCAGGTGCCTGGCCTACAGTATATTACACAGAATCAAACATACTAAGGGAGATTCACATCAAGGATGGGGGAGAGCCAGGTCTTGTGAGAGCGCTACTTTTGAAAAATCTTATTAACATTCCATTAAAATTTCCAAAATCGACTGCACACAGGTGCAGGTGTCACATGAGGAATCAGTAGCATTTCTCTAGAGAGAATTTTCCAAAAGAAGTACCCTTGCATGGGGATTGCCAAGTCTTGACAGGGATTTTCATAAAATCACATTGTAGTTGAAGTTTGGCATGAGCACTTTTGTTTGTTCGTTTTGTTTGTGTTAGATAACACTACTCTTCCAGCAGGTGTAATCCAGCTTGTCGAAAACTTGAATTCTGGGACAGAAGAGAGCAAATGAACAGTAAAGATTTAATTAAATGCCAGTTGCTCATTTTATATCCATATTTCTCACTTGATACTTTTTTGTGGCACCTTCTCCTAAATTTATTGTAATTGGGAACAGAACAGGCTAGAATAAACTAAATTGGGAACTCTCATGCTTCAGTTGCTCTTGTTTTACATGATTGATTTTTTTTTTTCCATTTGAAAATGGCTTACTTGGGCAAATCATAAGCAAAATCCAGTGTTTTTCAGTTTCACGTCAGTGGAAACTTTATTCTCTCTGTACTTAAAAATGTGATGAAAATGAGATGCAACGCTTTAGTGGTAGAGGCCTTGGTTTGCCTTTTCCTTCACTTTGAAACTAATGTGCTTTTTTTCACTTCCTTTTCCCTGTCAAATCTACTTCACAAGAAATCAGGAATACATTTCACATCAAATTCAACAGAACTATCGCCACCTCTGAATTTAGAGAAGCAGAAGTCTATATATAGCATTATTTCTTCTGGTTCTCTATTGAATATTTTCTACTTTCTGCGGGTTGATTCTCTTTCCTGTGTATCTGCTTTACCTTTTACAGCACCAGTCCTTTCCCCTACTGTTGAAGCTTCTTTTGGCAAGCAGGGTACTGGCTACAATCTCTTAGGAGTGTAAGAATGGCTGTACTGGGTCAGACTGATGGTCCATCTAGCCCAGGATCCTGTCTTCTGACAGTGGGTGGTGTCAGATACTTCAGAAGCAATGAACAGAACAAGGCAACTTCAAATGATCATTCCCATATTGTCCAGTCCCAGCTTCTAGCAGTCAGTGGTTTAGGGACACCCAGAGCAAGGGGTTGTCTCTGACCGTCTTGGCTAATAGCCATTGATCGAGCTATCCTTCATGAATTTATCTAATTCTTGTTTGAATCCAGTTATATTTTGACCCTCAACATCCCCTGTCAATGAGTTCTATGGATTGATTGTGAATTGTGTGAAAGTTTACATCCTTATGTTTGTTTTAAACCTGCATCCTATTAATTTCATTGGGTGAGCCCTGGGTCTTGTGTTATGTGAAGGGGTAAACACTTCCTTATTCTCTTTACCTACACCATTCATGATTTTATAGACCTCTGTCATGTCCCTTGTTAGTTGTGTCTTTTCTAAGCTGAGCAGTCCCAGTCTTTTAATCTCTCCTCATATGGAGCCCTAATAATTTTTGTTGCCCTTCTCTCTACCTTTTCCAATTCTAATATATCTTTTTTGAGCTGGGGCAACCAGAATTGCATGCAGTATTCCAGGTATGGGGATACCATGGCTTTATACAGTGGCATTATGATAATAGGAAAAGGATAGATAATAAAACAGAAGATGTTACCTAACATTCTGCTAACGTTTTTGACTGCTGCTGTTTTGAGAGATGACTCCAATATCTGTATAGAGTGGTAACTGCTAATTTAGACACATCATTTTGTATGTATACTTTGGATTATGTTTTTCAATGTACATTACTTTGCATTTATCAACACTGAATTTCACCTGCCATTTTGTTGCCCAGATAACCAGTTTATTGAGATCCCTTTGTAACTCTTCACAGTCAGTTTTGGACTTAATTATCTTACGTAATTTTGTATCGTCTGCAAATTTTGCCACATTATCATTCACTGCCTTTCCCAGATCACTTATGAATATGCTGAACAGCAAATGTTCCAGCATAGCTCCTTGGGGGATCCTATTATTTACCGCTCTCCATTGTGACAAATGAGCATTTATTTCTACCCTGTGTTTCCTATCTTTTAACCAGTTACTGATCCATGAGAGGACCTTCCCTCTTTTCCCATGACTGCTTACTTTGCTTAAGAGCCTTTGGGGAGGGACCTTGTCAAAAGTTTCTGAGAGACCAACTACATATGCTTGTTGACCCCCTCAAAAATTCTAATAGATTGGTGAGGCATGATTTCCCTTTACAAAAGCCATGCTGACTCTTCCCCAACATATCCTGTTCATGTATGTATCTGATAATTTTGTTATTCACTATAGTTTCAACCAATTTGCCTGGTACCGAAGTTTGGCTTATCAGCCTGTCTGTGCCAGGTTTGCCTCTGGAGCCTTTTAAAAAAAAAATTTAGTGATTTGTTCTAAAACCTGTTCTATTGACACTTCAGTCTGGAACCGTTCCTCAAATTTGTCACCTAAAAAGAATGTCTCAAGTGTGAGTATCTACCCCACATCCTCTGCAGTGAATACTGCTGGAAAGAATTCATTTAGTTTCTCGGCAATGGCCTTGTCTTCCTTAAGTGCTCTTTAGCACCTCGATTGTCCAGCAGCTCCAGGGATTATTTGGCAGATTTCCTGCTTCAGATGTAATTTTAAAAAATTGCTGTTAGTTTTCGTGTCTAGCTAATTGCTCTTCAGATTCTTTCTTGGCCTGCCTTATTATACTTTTACATTTGATTTGCCAGTTTTTCTTTCTATTTTGCTCAGTCAGATTTGATTTCCAAGTATAAACAGATGCCTTTTTTATTGCTAATGGCCACCATTAGTTTCCCATTTAGCCATAATGGCATATTTTTGTCCCCTTTTTTTATAATTATTTTTTTTTTTATTTGGGGTATACATTTAGTTTGAGCCTCTTACGGAGTTTTTAAATAGTCTCCATGCAATTTGTGTGCATTTCACCCTTTTGACTGGTCCTTTTAATTTCTGTTTAACTAACTTCCTCATTTTTGTGTATTTCCTCTTTTGAAGTTAAATGCACTGTGGTGGGTTTCTTTGGCATTTTTCTTCCACAAGGATGTTAAATTTAATTATATTTTAGTTGCTCTTCAGCAGTTCTCAACTACATTCACCTCTTGGGAAAGACCCTGAGCTCCACTTGGGATTAAATCAAGAATTTTTTCTTGTGGGTTCCAAAGCTGCTCCAAGAAGTAGTCTTTTATGGTGTTTAGAGAGTTTATCTCTGTGTCCCTTCCTGAGGTGACATACCCGTCAATAAGAGGATAACTGAAATCACCGATTATATTTTCTGCCTTTGTAGTCTCTCTCATATCCTTGAGCATTTCACAATTGCTGTCACCATCCTGGTCAGGTAAGCAGTAGTATATTCCTACTGCTATAGTCTTACTGAGTAGAATCATAGAATCATAGAATATCAGGGTTGGAAGGGACCTCAGGAGGTCATCTAGTCCGACCCCCTGCTCAAAGCAGGACCGATCCCCAATTAAATCATCCCAGCCAGGGCTTGGTCAAGCCTGACCTTAAAAACTTCTAAGGAAGGAGATTTCACCACCTCCCTAGGTAACGCATTCCAGTGTTTCACCACCCTCCTAGTGAAAAAGTTTTTCCTAATATCCAACCTAAATCTCCCCCACTGCAACTTGAGACCATTACTCCTTGTCCTGTCATCCGCTACCACTGAGAATAGTCTAGATACACTGGAGGGTAGGGATAGGATACAGAGGGCCCTAGACAAATTAGAGGATTGGGCCAAAAGAAATCTGATGAGGTTCAACAAGGACAAGTGCAGAGTCCTGCACTTAGGACGGAAGAATCCCATGCACCGCTACAGACTAGGGACCGAATGGCTCGGCAGCAGTTCTGCAGAAAAGGACCTAGGGGTTACAGTGGACGAGAAGCTGGATATGAGTCAACAGTTTGCCCTTGTTGCCAAGAAGGCCAATGGCATTTTGGAATGTATAAGTAGGGGCATTGCCAGCAGATCGAGGGACGTGATCATTCCCCTCTATTCGACATTGGTGAGGCCTCATCTGGAGTACTGTGTCCAGTTTTGGGCCCCACACTACAAGAAGGATGTGGAAAAATTGGAAAGAGTCCAGCGGAGGGCAACAAAAATGATTAGGGGACTGGAACACATGACTTATGAGGAGAGGCTGAGGGAACTGGGATTGTTTAGTCTGCGGAAGAGAAGAATGAGGGGGGATTTGATAGCTGCTTTTAACTACCTGAAAGGGGGTTCCAAAGAGGATGGATCTAGACTGTTCTCAGTGGTAGCTGATGACAGAACAAGGAGTAATGGTATCCCTAGGGTATATTATGCAGTACGTTGTCTAGGCTAGTTTTAAATGTGACCTGTAAAGAAAATAAAAATTTGGGCCATGCATTCTTTTACTTGAGCAAGGAAAGCCTGCAAGGTTTGAACTGAAATTGAGTTTTGCCCCATGAGTGTTGTTTATGTTAGGAATAAAGATCTTACCTGCCCCATTTTTCACCTGTTAACCTGTTGTCCCTCCCATCAGTTTTTAACCTATAAGTATTGGTAACCACTGATATCTTCCTCCATTTAAAAAAAAACAATAGGAAAAGGCTGGTTTCTGTGAGTGCCAGTGGTGTATTTGATACTGTATCATGCACAAAAGTAGAGAGTTCTGCTTCAAAGAGCCACCATAACTGAAATATATAGAGAAAGCAACGTTATTTTTAATGTATTTTGTGCTGGGGACTCTAGCAAATACTTCAGTGATTCATGAGGCTTAAAAATGAAATATGATAAACAGTCTCCTTCCTAATTGCTCAGCAAAGAGTCCACACACCACGTGAAGTCCATACTCAACCTCTGCATGGGGCTTGGCTTCATTAACCAAGATAACAACAAGGGAATATAAAGATGGAGAGGAGGAAGGAAAGGCAATGTGGTCCAGTAGATAATGCATTGGACTGGGACTTGGGAAGATTTTTGAGTCCATTCCTGTCGCTACCACAGGCTCATTATGAGACTTAGGCTACAGTCACTTAACCTTTCTGTGCCTCACCTCCCCCCGTTTGCACAATGGTGACTGTGCCCAAAATTTTCAGAAATAGGTGCACCAAAGCACCTGAATGGATTAGGAGAGGTGGGATTTAGGAGCAAGTCAATGGGACTTTTGCTCTTAAGCCATATGGAAAAATCCCACCTCTAGGCACCTAAATATGAACGTAGGAAATATTACTGGCCACAATTTAAAAAATAGAAGCCTTTCTCCCACTGTTGGTCAGTCTTGTCTATGTAGACTGTAAGAAGTTTGGGAGAGGGGCTATCTCTTACTATGTTTGTACAGTGCCTCGCTCAATGGAGTCATGATCTCAGTTGGTCTTTTAGATGCTACAGTACTGTTAATAAAAATAAAGATCAGCTGAAATTTTTCTTCTAGTTTGACTGCGCTTACAGTTCCTCCCTCAGGATGGCTCTGCCTATACCCTACAACTTCCACTCCCACCTCTGACATCCCAACAGAGTAACCAGATAGGCCTCAATGAGCCAGCGAAGTCCACTGAATCCTTTCCCAGCCATATCAACACCTAACCAGGTGGGGTGTTTCAGGAACATATTGCCAACTGATTACAGCATCTCTGCTTCTATGTCAATGTATTTTGAATAAATTACTCTTAGTATTGGAGGTTTTTATACATTCTCTGCAGGTGGCAAAATTTAAATTGATGCGAACCCTTCGGAATTATCTATTGCCATTCATATATAAAAGAAATTCTTTCAAATCCAGGCTTAGTCACATTTCGTGATAAACTTTAGAAATGTGCTGAGCTCAATATGAGATTCAATTTGGAAAAATGTTAAATGTTCATGAATCAGGAATAATCATTGCACAAATATAATGTATGGGAAACATGAGGCAGTAATGCTCCCAGAAAAAGGTCTGGAGATGATGAATTGAATGACTCACTCTGACACTGTGTTGCGAAGACAGCAACTGTCAACCGGAGACTCAAATGTAAAACAAGGTAATTATTTCACTGTACTAGGCTGTGGTTAGACATCAGCTGTATACCTACATTTAGTTATAAGTACCAGATTTTTAAAAGCATACAGTAGAGAATGTTCAGAGAACTAGGCATGTGTTGTACATAGCTGGAAACTGTTAAGCCTCTGTCTTGTGCATGTTGCTCCTTCAAGTATTTAAGAACTCTGCCAGCCTGCAGCAGAGATGACAGCCATTTTGTACTAAGAGCTGCGACAGCTTGTTACATAGGAGATGTGTAATCTCAGTGTGCTCAGATACTTTTTTCTTCTGTTTTTCTTCTACAAGAGTTTCTAGTAGGGTGTGTGTGTATGTGTGTTCAGTCTAAGAAAACAATGGCGGGGAGAACAAGTAAATACTTAGAGATGTTAGAGTCCTGTGATCAGTTATTCTCACTAGTTTGCAAAACCAGAGCAAACAGTAATATCCTAAAGTTTCAAAAGCAATTAGAAACTGTGGATCCCTGGGGGAGGGTGGGAAGGAAGAGGGGCAACCTGTAGAACTGGTCAGGAGTTTTCCATGAGAATGACTTTTTGCTGGAAAATGCAGTTTCTGATGGACCATTGAAATTTTCTATATGGGGAAGCTCTCAATTGTGCTAAATTTTTATTTTTGTCCCATCAGGAAAATTGAAATGAAATATTTCATTTTGGGTTGGGTTGACCTGAACTGGAAAATTTTTAATTTTAATTGTGCAGAAAGTCCTTGTTTTGAATCAGTTTAATAAAACACTAAACTGCATTGCCTCATGGGAATTGTAGTTTGGCCCCTATTATCTCCTATGGGCTGAGCTCCCTTGAGGACTCGCATTATGGATTTCCCTCTGTCCGAGCTCTGCAAGGTGCACTGTGGGAGTTTGTAAAGGGCTTAGGCCAGGGCACGACCCTCTCCGGGGTGGCGGGAGCCACAACGGCCCGCTACACAGAGTTGACTTTGGGGAATTTGTCCGGCCACTGGAGTCTCCCTCAGCAGCCCTTGCGGTAACTGGAACGAGCACCGTAGGCCAGGGCCCTGAATCAGGGCGGGGCACCAAAATAGTCAGTAGCTTGGGCCCTCAGGCAGGGGCTGAGCAAATAGCCCAATGTTAGCAGGCCAGGCCCTGGGTCAGGGTGGGGCAACAAACAGTCAGTAGCTCACAGCATGTGTGAATTAGCCCAGGCCTCCAAGGCCCTGGGAGAGGGGGAGATGGCCACCCACGAGTTGGGTGGCAGGGATGACGCAGGTCCACCCACTCCACTGCGTCCCAGCCCGGGACCCTAGCAGCGGCAAATGACCCGCTGCTGGGTCAGTGGGGATCTGACATGGGCTCTGGCAGAGTTACAGCCAGAATAGGGTCGGCTGTCCCCAAGCTACTTCCTAACTCCCCTCCTTCTGGTACGTGGGTCATGGCGGTGTTCTCCGGGCAGTCCAGCACCATGGGTTCCTCGGGGCAGTGGACAAGCAGCAGGTCCGGCCACTCCCCTGGAGAGCGGGCATGGGGCAGGTCTGCCCACTCTGGTGTCTGGAGGGGCTCGACCCTCTCTCCGGGGCGGCGGGGAGCCACACCGCCTTGCTACAGAGTTGCATGACTCTTGCCGCATCATGAGAGAGATTTACCCTGGCATGAGAGAGATCTACCCTGGCTTGTGCCTATGCAAAGGGCAGCGGGTAGATAAATGCTTCTTTTCAACACCAAAGGATCTGTGATCTGAACTAGTATATCCTGTCCCCTCTTCATCCTTACCAGTGAGAAGCAACACATCTAACAAGATATAATTTGGTCCATGGTAATAAATTTCTTCTAAGGAATTCCGGGAAAAAAATCTGTTATCAACACTGCTTTTTCTTTATCTGTGGCAAACATAAGTACACTGTTCCTTAGTCATCGTGTAACTTCTGAGAAGCTTTCTGATCCTCTCATCATCTTTCCTGTTTTCAACTGTGTATCAAAAATAGCCGCATGAAGAGAGACAGTCAAACAAAAGCCTTATTGTAATCACTCTAATTTATTACTGTAAACATATTATCTGTACTTTTCTAGTTAATCTGAAGAAAGGGTGCTCTGAAAATGCAGATACACAGGATGTAGGGGCATGGGCTTCCATGAGATGGGGGAAGGTATGGCAAAGGGGTTCCTACTATTGCTTGGCTTCGTGCTATTGATAGTAATCTAGGAGAATAAATTAGAAGACAAAAGTGCAGTTTGTCATGAGGCTGGATATGGCAAAAATATCACTTCGAGGGAGTGGATGCAAAAGCTATCAGAAGCCTGCATCCCAAGAAAGGGGAAAAAATTCATAGGCAGGAGTTGTAGACCAAGCTGGATGAGCAAGCATGTCAGAGAGGTGATTAAGAAAAAGCAGAAAGCATACAGGGAGTGGAAGATGGGAGAGATCAGCAAGGAAAGCTACCTTATTGAGGTCAGAACATGTAGGGATAAAGTGAGAAAGGCTAAAAGTCACGAAGAGTTGGACCTTGCAAAGGGAATTAAAACCAATAGTAAAAGGTTCTATAGCCATATAAATAAGAAGAAAACAAAGAAAGAAGAAGTGGGACCGCTAAACACTGAGGATGGAGTGGAGGTTAAGGATAATCTAGGCATGGCCCAATATCTAAACAAATACTTTGCCTCAGCCTTTAATAAGGCTAAAGAGGATCTTAGGGATAATGGTAGCATGACAAATGGGAATGAGGATATGGAGGCAGATATTACCATATCTGAGGTAGAAGCGAAACTCGAACAGCTTAATGGGACTAAATCGTGGGGCCCAGATAATCTTCATCCAAGAATATTAAAGGAATTGGCACATGAAATTGCAAGTCCATTAGCAAGAATTTTTAATGAATCTGTAAACTCAGGGGTTTTGTACCGTATGATTGGAGAATTGCTAACATAGTTCCTATTTTTAAGAAAGGGGAAAAAAAGTGATCCGGGTAACTACAGGCCTGTTAGTTTGACATCTGTAGTATGCAAGGTGTTGGAAAAAATTTTGAAGGAGAAAGTAGTTAAGGACATTGAGCTCAATGGTAAATGGGACAAAATACAACCTGGTTTTACAAAAGGTAGATCTTGCCAAACCAACCTGATCTCCTTCTTTGAGAAAGTAACAGATTTTTTAGACAAAGGAAACGCAGTGGATCTAATTTACCTATATTTCAGTAAGGTGTTTGATACCGTGCCACATGGGGAGTTATTAGTTAAATTGGAAAAGATGGGGATCAATAGGAAAATTGAAAGGTGGATAAGGAATTGGTTAAAGGGGAGACTACAGCGGGTCATACTGAAAGGTGAACTGTCAGGATGGAGGGAGGTTACCAGTGGAGTTCCTCAGGGATCGGTTTTGGGACCAATTTTATTTAATCTTTTTATTACTGACCTCAGCACAAAAAGTGGGAGTGTGCTAATAAAGTATGAGGATGATAAAAAGCTGGGAGGTATTGCCAATTTAGAGAAGGACCGGGATATCATACAGGAGGATCTGGATGACCTTGTAAACTGGAGTAATAATAATAGGATGAAATTTAATAGTGAGAAGTGTAAGGTCATGCATTTAGGGATTAATAACAAGAATTTTAGTTATAAGCTGGGGACGCATCAGTTAGAAGTAATGGAGGAGGAGAAGGACCTTGGAGTATTGGTTGATCACATGATGACTATGAGCCGCCAATGTGATATGGCCATGAAAAAAGCTAATGCGGTATTGGGATGCATCAGGTGAGGTATTTCCAGTAGAGATAAGGAGGTGTTAGTACCGTTATACAAGGCACTGGTGAGACCTCACCTGTAATACTGTGCGTAGTTCTGGTCTCCCATGTTTAAGAAGGATGAATTCAAACTGGAACACGTACAGAGAAAGGCTACTAGGATGATCCGAGAAATGGAAAACCTGTCTTATGAAAGGAGACTCAAGGAGCTTGGCTTGTTTAGCCTAACCAAAAAAAGGTTGAGGGGAGATATGATTGCTCTCTATAGATATATCAGAGGAATAAATACCGGAGAGGGGAGGAATTATTTAAACTCCGTACCAATGTGGACACAAGAACAAATGGATATAAACTGGCCATCGGGAAGTTTAGACTTAAAATTAGACGAAGGTTTCTAACCATCAGAGGAGTGAAGTTCTGGAATAGCCTTCCAAGGGAAGCAGTGGGGGCAAAAGACCTATCTGGCTTTGAGATTAAACTCGGTAAGTTTATGGAGGAGATGGTATGATGGGATAACATGATTTAGGCAATTAATTGATCTTTAAATATTCATGGTAAATAGGCCCAATGGCCTGTGAAGGGATGTTAGATGGGATGGGATCTGAGTTACTACAGAGAATTCTCTCCTGGGTATCTGGCTGGTGAACCTTGCCCATATGCTCAGGGTTCAGCTGATCTCCATATTTGGGGTCGGGAAGGAATTTTCCTCCAGGGCAGATTGGAAGAGGCCCTCGGGGTTTTTCGCCTTCCTCTGTAGCATGGGGCACGGGTCATTTGCTGGAGGATTCTCTGCACCTTGAAGTCTTTAAACCGTGATTTGAGGACTTCAATAGCTCAGACATAGGTGAGAGGTTTATCGCAAGAGTGGGTGGGTGAGATTCTGTGGCCTGCATTGTGCAGGAGGTCAGACTAGATGATCATAATGGTCCCTTCTGACCTTAATATCTATGAATCTATGAATTAGGAGATGGGTTAATGGGCAGCCTCCAGATCATCAGTTCAAGTCCAGCCCAGCTCAGTGCTGGTCAAATGTTATTTATTACTTGTATTTCTGGAGTGCCTCTGGAGCCCTCCAACCAAGATCAGGGCTCATTGTGTTAAGCACAGCACACAGACAGTAAGGCATCCCTGCCCCAGAGAGTTTACAGTCGAAATAGACAAGGTAGAAAATAGAGGTTGAGATATAAAGCGACTTGCCCTAAGTCACGCAACAGGTAAGTGGGAGGAGCAAGACTAGAACTCAAGTCTCTGAATACGAGACCAGTGCCTATTCCCTGCCACCATGATGCCTCCCTGTCCTTTTGGTAGCTGATCAGTGATCTCTGTACATTTATTTTGATCTAATTCCAATTTCCAGTGGGTGGGAGTCTGCATGATTAATTGGCACCCTCCTCTGTCTCAGACGAGGGCCAAGAAGAATGAATTATGCTCTCCCCTAAATATGATAGTCACAATTCCAGGACCAGCTGCACCTTTGACCCATCCTGTTCTCTGGCTGCACCATCTGCTGATGTTAGTCCTCTTGCCTTCCCCAGTTCTGGGGTGGAATCCTGTAATTTTCACACTCAGAGACCATATGCCCAGGCTACAGCACCCTGTGTACCAGGTAGGATTGCTCAGAAGGTCTGCTTGGGTTTGGCTACTTGTGGTGGTTCCCTTCAGGAGCTGTCACCCCCTCCCCATGACATCAGCACTATGCTTTGTATTTAAATGGGGGGCCACCTGAAGCTATTGTCCTCTTTACTGTCTGCATTCAGCTGCCGCGTGCTTGAATTAACCCATTGTAAACACATAGCAAATGACACAGTAACAATCAACGAAACGGATGAAACATAGAATAGTCAAAATACTACAAGTAGCCTCATCTTCTTCATTGTGATGATGCCTCTGGTTCAGGGCTGACATTGACAGGTCAGCATGAGGAGACTTGCTCTGTCGCTGCCCGTATTGTATCTAGTTTGTGACTAAAGAGAAGGCTTCTGTGTCCATGGCTATCATTTTAGTACCTTTCCGTTAGGGCCAAGATGTCCCTTTCATTACCTTCGGTTACATTAGATAGGACTAAAAGGGATATAGGTGATCCTTCATGCTTTAGAGTGACAAGCCAACCACTAATTTGCCCCTAAAGGTACATTGTTCCTAGTTGTTGCAAGTTATTCTGCAGTTGGCCTCTATGGTGTTTCTTGCACCTCCCTCTGAAGACTGTGATGCTGTCCGCTGTCAGAGATAGGATACTGGCCTCAGGGTTCCCAGACTGTTTTTTAAAAAATGGAGATCGCTGCCTGTCTTGTGTTGAAAGAAAAGAACATACAATCCAGAGCAGCTTCAGTAATGAAAATCCATCAATATATAATCCACACAATATTGTAGAGATCCGAATGAGGCCTCTCCATATGGTATGTTGATACTGACAGCCAAAAACACAAGATGCCATTTCAAAAGCTTGACTAGGTGAACTTTAAAAAATGCGCAAAAATAACTGACGACAGCTTTGTTCACCACAAATGCCTTTCTATTCTCTCAGAGAAATAGCTGTGCTCCTGCAGTTTTTTCACCTCCTCCTTCCCTTCTGCTCCCTTCCTCAGTTCTGCTTTCTCCCACTCACATGAATAACCTCCATGCCCGTCTCTAAATTCCTGGGTAAAGGGCAGGAACAGGATGTATTACAGAGGAAAGAGAAAGCTGCAGCAAGCTGTAATGCGGTGTTTCCTGGACTGGGCTCCTTTGTGCTGGAGTCTGGGCCCCAGCTATGTTCAGGAAGGGGCAAATGGCAACAGTGAAGTGGGGGGAAAGCTGAAGGACCACATAGAACCTCTCCCACCACGCATGCTTTGCAAATATGCTGTTATTTCTGGAGGTCAAACAGAAGGTGCTTCCTTGAAAGCCACCCACTGTCCCTCCCCTGCTCTTGTGTGGCCTTAAATGTAGCTGCTTGCAGGAACTATTCATAGGTACAGGACTGCAGGCTCAAGAAGCTGCCCACCAGCCCAGGCTTCTCGCTCTTGCTTCTGTCATCTCCACCACCACCACCACATCAAAACACAATAAAATGTTTGCACAAAACCTGGTGAGGCAAAGCCACTGAGGTTCCCACACCCAGATGGGAAGGAGGTGCTACTGAATCACTATATCATCGTCCTCGTGCCTACTAGAGTTTATAACATGGTAAGGAAAGCTGAAACCAATTCCTATGGGTAAGCTCTTCTTTTCTTTAAACAAACACTTCTCAAAGCTAAGAGAACCGAGGAGGCCAGCTGACCCCTCAGTGCCATGAGTGTGCCACTCTTGTTCCCATGATAGGCTAGTGGACACGAAGGGTACAGTGAGAGGTTATCCAAGTGGAGCACCCTCCTGGAGTATTCCTGGTCCCCAAGGGTGGAAGAGCCCTCTTCACTGACTCTGTGGCTCACTGGGTGTTCTGAGTTCTCTGTGTACTTTCCCTTTGACAGGGGTTGCATCTACTTCTACTGTTGCTGGAAGAAGATTCCTTGAAGTCAAATTCCCTTCACCGAAACTTTGTTTGTCCAGGATCAGTTCACATGTCTGGGCAATCCCAGACAGGGGCAAGCTAGCCCCAGCATGTCAATCAGGCCTCTTGCCATGCTCCCACAGTTCTGTTCGTGTCACAGGTTCTTCTCTGAAGCTTCCATAATAGCATGGGGCTACAGAAGTCTAGGGCGAGATGTGAGTATGCAGCCACAACCTTAATCTTGCTACGGCTAAGAGGGAAGACTAAGCTCTATGTAGCACTGATCAGTGCCAAATGACACAGTGGATCAGCAATTTCTATCCAATCAGAGACCTGCCTGCAAAGATCTTCCACTACACTCTAGACTCATCTTGCAGAAAACCTGTAGATTTAACGAACTGTAGGGCTCCAGGGTTTTGCTTGTTTTCTTCCAGAAGATACTTAGCTTTTGGTTCTCTCTAGAGAGCACTAGAGACTCTAACGCTGGTGATTTCATCTGAACAAGAAGTTATGCCTCGATCCCAAATACAAGAGATAGTTGTTAGGAAGCAGGATGCTGTGATAGCAGCAGCGTTACTGGTAGATGTACAAATCAGACTGTAATAGAACCACTGGTAATAGCAATATGAGGACATAAAGACATTGCAGGAATAACAATAGGAACAACACTTTATGCTACCACCTATTGCTATTCCTGCGATGTCTCTATGGCCTCATATTACTGTTGCCAGTGGTTTGATTAGTCTCTCTTATGCATCTACAAACACTACTCCTATTGTAGCATCCTATTCTCCAACTACCCACTTCTCATGCAACAAGTGCTGCATATTATCCACTGATCTCTTTAGGATAAAGGCACTTGAATCAGGATGTATTATTGTTCCTTCAGATAAAACCTCAGAGTTGTGCCTGTTTTCAGGTAGAAACCAAACAAACACAGACATTCACACAATTTCCACCTGAAATCATAAAGCCACCAAGGATGACAACCTAATCATGTGGATATTTTCAAACACCTCTATGTTGATGGTGCCCAGTTCCTAGAGAGCCAAAACGTGCTTTCCAGCTCAGCACATCCTTTTTATCCTGTACCATTCCTGTAAATGGTGGGATTTTAAAAAGTCAGAGAGAGAGAAATTCATTCTATACTATGTCCCTCTGTTTCCTCTGAGGAATTGGTAAAGGAGCTCTTTAGGAAGTACTCTGATTTCAGGACTGGTTAATATGGCAGAGGACAATGCATGGAAAAAAGTATGCAGGGCAAAATCTGTTGACACTGTGACAGATAAGGCAATTTCATGCAATATCTTTGGGAGATCTTACTATTATTAAGTATATGTATTATTGCGGGCCAGGGATTGTATGCCATCCCATGGGAGAGGGTGACCACAGCCCACCAGGAGCTAAGAACAATGGGGGGTAACTAGGCAAATTCCCTCAGGCTGTAGCACCTCCAGAGAGGTACCGCAACTTGGAGAGGCTCTCATATACTGCTTCAGCTGGATTCTCCAGGGACCGACAGACAAAGAAATGACTTTTGGATAAATAGCCTGAGTTTAAACTGATTCAGGGCCTACCTCCGGCGGATGGACACAACCATTTCCCACCGATGTAACTTCTGCCACTTGTGGAGGTGGGTTTTTTTATGCCAACGGAAGAGCTCTCTCCCATCGACATAGCACGTCTTCATCAGATGCGCTGCGGCACTCTACGGATAGACTACCCTTAGTTGAAGCAGCACCACCTATGTAGTATGGATGCAGTCAGATGGGTATAAAGTTTCTTATATCCGTATACCTTATTGCTGTAATATAAGCACCTTTATAGCTGTATAGCGGCAGCCCTGGTAGGGGGTTGTACTGTTTTATATTCGTTTTTAGACATCTATAGCTATATTGGTGGCAAAACTATGCTGAGGACAGCTGAGAATGATAGTGAGTGAGATTAATTTTTGATGTGAAAATGTGGTAATTATAGAACCATGGGATGCCCACACGAAAGAAGGTGGATCCCATTCAGGATCAGAGGCCCCTGCGGTTCCAATGGGTGTGGTGTTAGATGTCAGAAAGCAGGAGCCCACCTGACATAAGGGCAAAGAGAAAATCTTTCCATGCCCCCAGCCTGTTTCTCAAACCACCCCCCCCCCCAACCTGGGTGGGGAAATCCAGTGCAACACCATAAGGGGTAATGTAACAATTACTGGACAGACATTGCCAATGGATTCCATACTGATTCAATACTGGAGAGGATGGGCAAACAATACGAACAGCAGATAGCACCCAGGCTATTAGTGTCAAAAAGAATAATTTATATGTGAAGGAGAATGAGGAACCAGGGGCAGAAAAGTGGATTAGAACATGATTGTACTGGGTGAAAACCAGATGTAAAATGCAATTCAGGAAACTATGAGAGTGCATGGACATCTTTTCTTGATCAAGCGAAAATTCAAGAAGAAGAGAGTTCTTGTTCAAACAGCTTGAGTTGATCAGAAAGTGTAAGTTAGATACTAGATGGAAGGGGAAGATTAATAGATGCTTGTAGTATTGCTTTGGCATTCATAACTGGGGCCAAATCCTGTTCCCACTGAAATCAATGGGATTTTTGCTACTGACTTAAGTAGGAGATGGGTTAGGTGGTCATAGCCTAGTCCAGGGGTCAGCAACCTTTTAGAAGTGGTGTACTGAGTCTTCATTTATTCACTTTAATTTAAGGTTTTGCGTGCCAATAAAACATTTTAACGTTTTTTAGAAGGTCTCTCTCTATAAGCCTATATATTATGTAACTAAACTATTGTTGTATGTAAACAAGGTTTTCAAAATGTTTAAGAAGCTTCATTTCAAATTAAATTAAAATGCTGGTCTTATGCCGCCGGCCCACTCAGCCCGTTGCCGGCTTGAGGTTCCGTTCACCGAGGCCGGCAGCGGGCTGAGTGGGGCCTGCGGCCGGGACCCCGGCTGGCAAGGGGCAGGCAGCCAGAACCCCAGACTGGCAGTGGGCTGAGCGGGGCTGGCGGCTGGGACCCCAGACTGGCAGTGGGCTGAGTGGCTCAGCCCGCTGCCGTTCAGCCCGCTGCCGGTCTGGGGTTCAGTCTGCCGGCTCCTGCCAGCCAGGGTCCCGGCTGCCGCCAGCCAGGGTCCCGGCTGCCGGCCCCGCTCAGCCCGCTGCCGGTCTGGGATCCCGGCCCTGCCCACATAGAGTGGGTACCTACCTTCTCCCTGGTTCTAGCCATTCTCTTCCTCTCTCTGCACTGAGCTGAGGGTGGGAGTGTGCTGAGCACAGGGCTGGGGGTGAAGGAGCAGGCTGGGGGTTGGGATGCAGGGTCTGGCCAGGAGCTAGAATGAGGGAGGGGCTCAGGGTTGAGGCAGGAGGTTTGGGTGTGGAGCGCTTACCTGGGCAGCTCCCATTTGGTGCGAGGGGTGCAGGTGGGAATGTGTGTGTGGGGGGGGGGTGCAGGAGCTCCTGTTTGGTGCTCAGGGTGGGACTGGGGATGTGGGGGGTGCAAGAGTAGGGCATGGGGTGTGGGGGGCTGGGTATTTGTGGGGGGTGCAGGAGTCAGAGCAGGGGGCTCAGAGTGTGTGAGGAGGGTGCAGGGGTCAGAGCACGGGGCTGGGGTGTGTGGGGGGTGCAGGGGTCAGGGCAGAGGGCTGGGGTGTGTGGGGGGTGCAGGGGTCAGGGGCAGAGGGCTGGAGGGTGTGTGGGGGGGTGCAGGGGTGAGGGCAGAGGGCTGGGGTGCGTGTGGGGCGTGCAGGGGTGAGGGCAGAGGGCTGGGTATGTGTGAGGGGGGTGCAGGGGTCGGGGCAGAGGGCTGGGGGGTGCAGGGGTCAGGGCAGAGGGCTGGGGTGTGTGGGGGGTGCAGGGGTCAGGGGCAGAGGGCTGGAGGGTGTGTGTGGGGGTGTGGGGGTGCAGGGGTGAGGGCAGAGGGCTGGGGTGCGTGTGGGGGGTGCAGGGGTGAGGGCAGAGGGCTGGGTGTGTGTGAGGGGGGTGCAGGGGTCAGGGCAGAGGGCTGGGGGGGGTGCAGGGGTCAGGGCCGAGGGCTGGGGGTGTGGGCTGGGGTCATGGGGGGTGCTCCCAGCCCCCTGCCCTGAGCGGCTCACGGCAGGGGGCTGGAGGGGATATGCCCTGATTCCACCCCCCCCGTTCCCCAAGGTCCCCGGAGCAGAGAGCTTGCTGCGGCTCCGCTTTTCCCTCTCCGCCTCCATAGCAAGGGCCGTCAGCTGATCGGCCCCAGGGAGGGAGCGGAGGAGGGGCAGGAACCCAGCACGCTGGGGGAAGAGGCGGCGGGAGAGGGAAGCTTGCCTGCCCTGCAAGGAGAGAGCGGGGGGCGGAAAAGAGTCGGCTGGGCCGGGCAGGATTTTTAGTGGCACGCTGCTGTCTGCCCGGGTCCCGCAGGCAGCAGCGTGCCATTAAAAATTGGCTCACGTGCCGTGTTTGGCATGCGTGCCATAGGTTGCCAACCCCTGGCCTAGTCTGTATGTCTTATTTTATGAAAATTTTTTATACTAGGCAAGACATAAGAATGTCTGTGTTCTAGGTGGGGTTTTATTTCCTTCGTTTATCAATTGGTTACATAAAGAATACATGTATGTTAAAAGGAGCTGTTGTGTTTCTTACCCGTGATATTTGCAGTGTATCAGATTTATGGTACTGTGTAGGTGCTGGAAACTTCGCTGTGATGTACAGTTTTCAGTATCATTCAATGGTGCTGTCAATCACTTCAGTTTCACTAAAATTTAGCCTTAGTTAATAGTTTGTGAATGTTCTATTAGTTATAGAACACTTGTGTGTGGTTGTGATAGCCAGGAATTATTTGCCTTTTTGCTCTGTGTTAAAACTTTTTTTAGGTATTAATGGTTTAGAAAGCATTTCATGGCAGTTTAAGTTTGAAAGAAACAAAGCAGAAAGTCAACGAGAGGACTAGAACGATAACTAGAGGAGAATTACTTAAGAGCTAATCTACATCACCAACCCAGAGTCCCTTCATTTGCATCAGAGGGTATAAAGCATCCAGGGTTTTGGGCTCAGAGAGAAGTGGAGAATTTCGCAACTATATAATCTTAGATGCAGGCAAACTAAAAGGGTGAGAGCTGGAGCCAAAAAACCACATCCACACTTCCGTGAAGTTTTGGAAAGCTCAGATTCAAACCTGAACTCTGCAGCTCCAGCTTATTGCTCACAGCAATAAATAGAGGGTGCTGGGATATGGAAGGTGAGAAGTATTGAAATGAAGGGGAGGGACCAAATGTAGCTATGGGATGGGATGAGAAAAATCTTGGACCGATCTGATTCTGATGGGAGAGAAGTACATGCTAGCAGTTTCTTTCCCAATCTGAGCACTGCTGGCAACACCAGTGGGAAGAGAAGGGAGGGCTTGTCTCTATAGGTCAGAGACAGCCTGAGTCATCAGTGAGTACTCCCCACTGAATTGTGGGCAGATATTTATACAGTAAATCCACTTCCATGGAAGGTACTGGGGATGGGAACTGTGTGCTCTGCCCAACCCTGCCCCCAGCTCTTAATCAAGTCATGCCAGAAACTGTCCCGAATAGATGATTAGTGAAAGATTCAGTGTACTGGACTGTCCAATTACTGCACTGTATCATTCAAATTATTTGCTTTCAAAGCCTTCTCCGGTTTCTGAAAATCATGTGTTTAAGAAAAGAAAAGAAATCAGATCAAGTGGCAGGATTTCCAACCCAATTTTATTTGATTAACTATTTCTCAAGCAGCTCTTCAATCATGTTTACTTTGCTTCATGCCATATTAGACTGTGTCCGCGATGACACAAAAATGTAATGCTGTATGAAAGGATGTAACATAAGTTGACAAGATAGGAATTCTAACGGCATTGTTGCATACCCATTACCCTTGGTCTCCTTAGGCAGAGAGGGAGTATCCAATCCACAGTGGTTTACTGAAGTCCTTTTGGATGGTATTAGTAAAGATATACCACTGCTTGGTGGCGTCTAGCTAGAATCCAATCCTGCACCCTGTTCCTTGGCTATGAAATTGCCAAATTGCAGAAGAAGCCAAAAATACAAGGTGGTAGTGTTGGAATTTCTGGAGTTTGCCTTAAGGGGTCTGCACTCCTGCTGCATGCCACAGAGCCCAACTTCATGAGGGCTCACCCAGCATCCCTGTCTAGTAGGGTCTGTGAGGGGCAGGCTGTGGAGCAGCATGGGCAGAGTTTATTGGATCCATTGTTATTGTACCCCTTCCCTCCGCACCGGGGCAGAGAAGTGGGAGGGATGGCTCCTGTACAACAGAGCCTTCATTACTAAAGGTATGTCTAACACTGCCGTTGGAGGTGTGACTGCTGCATGCGTCACCGTATGCTAGCTTTGATCTAGCTAGCACAGCTAAAAATAGCAGGGAAGACAAGATGGTGTGGACACACCCTAAGCATAGCTGTTTAGATTTGGTGCATGGGGGGTAGATTTAGGCCACCGAGTTTCAGGCAATCTAACATCTACCGACTATTTAGAAAGCATATCTACGGCAAGCAAACTGCTGTAGGGAAGCCCAAATAAAGCCAAGTATCCTGGTGTATTTCTGTGCTTATGTTCTGTGCTATCAATTTTAATACCTCATTGTGATGCTCTCATCTCTCCCATTCTTGGCTTTTGTAGAGCATGTTTAATTTTCAGTCTCCTTCTAGTTCCCAGGGTTCTCTACTGCAGAAGCCACCATCATGGTTGGCATTAACTGGTGCCTTGCTGGCAGTGCCAGTAGAGAGGCCAAGGATGAAATGAGTCAAGGAAACGGAAACAGCCGGTTGCCCTTAGAAATGTTGTCTCCAGATCAGATTTGTGAGCACATTAGCAAGGGAAGCTGGCAGTGCATGCTGTTCCTTTCTTGTGGCTTTGGGCAAGGAAATCTCTTCCCATTGATTTGTCCAGGATTTAGACAAGTAATTCCTGTTACATTTGATGACTGCTGTGTACCCAAATCCTTTGTGAATCAGTGTGCAAATAGAGAGTCATATGTAACATGCAGTCTTCCACTATGGCTTTTCTGCCTATCACTCATTATCATTAGTCGGAGTAAAGAAATACATCTTCTTGCGTGTATGTGGATTTCCTGTAGAACTCTCCCACCTTCCACGGTGCTGAGTTCTTAGACTTTGCTTGGCTAAGTGTGTATATAAAAAAACATACCTAATCAGTCTTGATCAAAAAGATGAATAACCTTGCAGCTGGTGATTGCAAGATAGGAAGGTTTGTGAACACTAGTATGGGCAAAAGTAATACAAAGTGACTTAAGGAGATTAAAAACATGGGCAGAAAATAACAAAATGAGATTCAGCTTGGAAAAGTGTCTGAAACTGTGGGAGAAATAATCCAAATCTCACACTAAGTGGGAGGGAGAAATCTGGAAAGTAGTGATTTTAAAAAGAAATCTAGAGGTTATACTGGAGAGCAAATTAGACATGAGATTGCAAAGATTGCAATGGAATCTGACAGAAAAAACAGTGCTATCTTTCTGTATAAGAAAAGACATCCCATCACAAAGTAGACCCACTCTAAATAACTCTGGGGTGAACTCCTGCAATAGTGTGTTCATTTCTGGACACAGATTCATAGATTCCAGGGCCAGGAGGGGCCATTGTGATCATCTAGTTTAACCCCTGTATAACACAGGCCATAGAACCCAAATAATTCCTAGAGCAGATATTGTAGAAAAACATCCAGTCTTGATTTAAAAATCGTCAGTGATGGAGAATCCACCACAACCCTTGGTAAGTTGCTCCAATGGTTAATTAATTTCACTGTTAAAAATCTGTGCCTTATTTTGGTCTGAATTTGTGTAGATTCAACTTCCAGCCATTAAATCAGGTTATACCTTTCTATGGTAGACTGAAGTGCCCATTATTAAATATTTGTTCCCAATACAGGTACTTATAGACTGTAATCAAGTCACCCCTTAACCTTCTCTTTGTTAAGCTAAATAGATTGATGAGCTCCTTGAGTCTATCACTATAAGGCAGGGGTGGCTAAACTCACGGCCCTCCGAGCTGCATACAACGATCTTCAGAAGTTCACGAGCCGGAGCACACCTGCCGGGAGCCGGGGCTCCAGGCTTCAGCCCCACTCTTGCTGAAGCCCCAACCCCCAGCAGGTGTACCCCGCAGGTCTGAAGCCCCGAGACCTTCCTCCCCACTGGACAGAAGCTCCTATCCCACCACCCCACTGCAAGGCAGAAGTCCCGAGCTCCCTCCCCCATCCCCAGTCTGGTAGGCAGAGAAGGGGGGGGCAGAGGGGGCTTGCGACCTGCACTTTAATGGTAAAATAGCCACATGTGGCTCACGAGCTACAGTTTGGCCACCTCTGCTATAAGGCATGTTTTCTAATCCTTTAATTCTTCTTTGAACCCTTTGCAATTTATCAACATTGTTCTTGAATAGTGGGCGCCAGAACTGGACACAGGATTCCAGCAGCAGTTGCACCAGTGCCAAATTTAGAGGAAAAATAACCTCTGTACTCCCACTCGAGATTACCCTGTTTATGCATCCGAGGATTGTTTTAGCCCTTTTGGCCACAGCATTGCACTGGGAGCTCAGGTTCTGAAAGATCATGACAAATTGGAAGCGGGGTGCTGGAATGTGGGGGCCAGGGAGCCATGGCCCTCCCACTTTTTCCCCTGGTGCCCCATCTCTGCCCCTTCTATTCTCCTTTCCTCCCAGCCAGGCCAGCAGCTGGAGCCTGGGGAGCTGCGGACCCTCCACCTGCCCAGGGTGGGAGGCCTGAAAGCAGCCCCCAGCCCACGTTGCTGCCCCCCAGGCCTGCCATCCCAGGGCAGGAGGAGGTGCTGCTGCTCCCCACAGGTGCCTGGACGGCTCTTACCATGGCCCGGCTGCGGCTCCGAGGCAGGTCGAGGAGCCCAGACTTCCCAGCCCGGCTCCAGTGGCTGCAGGGCTGTCCCTACCCATACGCAAAGTACACAGCTGCGTAGGGCACCGGAAAATTTGGGGCACCACATTTCCTGGTGCCCTGTGCAGCTGCATGCTGCTCCAGCCCTTGCCCTGCCTCTTCCCCAGGGCCCCCGTCCCTGCTCTGCCCCAGCCCCGCCTCTTCCCACCCCTGCAGTCCAAGCCAGCCCCCCCCCATGGAGGCGTGGCCCTCTCACCCCCCCTGTGGGGGGGCTGCGTAGGCCCCAGAATAGCTAGGGACGGCCCTGAGTGGCTGGGTTGGCTGGTGGCAGGGCCTCGAGAGGGAAGAGGTGGGTAGGGGCAGGGCCACAAAGGGGGTGGGCCTCCTCACCCCCCCACTTTTGGGAAGGCTCTGCCCCCCAATTGGAAGGGGCTCTAAAGAGCAATAAAGGTTTTGTCTTGACTGGGAAGTGGTCAAGTTTAGGTCAGGCTTGGCTAACACACGTTAGCTAAGCCCAACCGAAATTCAACCCCTTTCCCTAGTCATGACATAGCCAAAATGACTGGGAGAATACAGGGACTCTCTCATGGGCAAAGATTAAAGGCTCATCTATGCACAAAACGCTTACTGGTTTAATGAGAGGTGGGGCTTTTAAACGGATTTCAGTTAAATCTGTGCAAATCTGTATGTGGACAAACAAATCACTTTATACCTGATTTATATTCATTTATCTTAAACTGATTCCTTACTGGTTTATGCTAAATTGGTGTAAGCCAGTTGTAAACCAATGTAAGTGTGTTCAGACAGGGATTTGCAATGGTTTAACTAAATCTATTTTTATACACAGCTAGAAAAACTGGTAATAGAGACGAGGCCTAATATAAGTAAGAATATAAGGAATTAATCCTTCATTGGCAGGACTAGATGACCTAATCTGTAGGTTTTTTCCATCTCTATCATCAGTGATTGATTCTTTCACTTTATGGGCCCATTTCTATGAAGCAGGTTCCAATTTTGTACCTGAAATCAACTGTGGTCATAACAATTGCTATCTGGAGACTTTAGCCACCCAATGCTGTCCACAGAATAGGTAGATAACTAAGAGCCATTGTTTGTCACTGCAGTTACTTATGCATGCAAGGGATTGCAGGTGCAATTACAGAGGAGACTCTGAGGCCCTTTAAAAATGTGACCTGTCGAGTGTGAGCATTTATATTGCTCATTCTTATGGTGCACCTGAAACAAACTTAAATTGAAAATCTAAAATTAGCTCACTGGGTCAATTAAGCTGATTGGTCCATCATAGATTGATTAAAATGTACTCTCCAGGAAGAGAGAGGAAATTGCATCGCATTGAACAACAGAAAGAAATGTCCCTGAGGTTTCTCGGATAGACACAATCAAGAAGGCAGGCTCAATAAAAGGTAATGAATAAAAAGCACTTCCCACAACTGCCATTCACCTTGCCCTGTGCTGGGAAGATTGTGGTGACCACAGGCTTCTTGAAAGGTCAGGTACAGCCCTAGTCACCTTGTGATGCCTTTGATTCCAGCTGAGTGGGTTTTTTAGCTTTGAAACTCCCACATAGGTGAGTGTGTGTAGTCATGAAAAACCAAATGGAGTGGGAAAAGAGCCTCTTTTTGTCAGTCTCTCTCTCTCACTCACACACACACACACACACACACACACAATTTAAACTCTTCTCCTGAGAACACTAAGGAAATCTTTTTCTCTCTTCAAAGTCATGCTCCTGCTTTTTGCTCACTCTATATTTGGCAAGTTGTTTTCTATTTCTATCCATTTCTGAATGCATTCCCCCCCCACCCCACCCCACCCCGGTTGGTAGAATGGACTCCTATTTTCCCCCTTCTAACAATGCGGCCATGTGGTTCTATTATTCAGAGCTCCCTAAACATGTCATAGTGTGAGCCTGAAAAAATAAATAATTAGGTGCCACTGTGGTGAATGGACTCGTGTGATGAAAGGCTTTTGCTGGAGACTGTGGGATGAAATTGTCATGAATAATTTGCCCCTCCCCACCCACAAAAAAGTGGTATCACAGCACTGAACAAAAGTCTGCCCCAACAGACATTTGCACTTGCTTTGAGAAAGAAATGCACAGCATGGTTAGTGTTTTGAGAGGTGGTTAGAGAAAAATCTCTCTGGAGAAATAAAGTCTATATTTAGACCCTGCACATGTAGAATAGACCTTAATTCTATGTTGATAACCAATGTTTTACACCCTGTAATCCAAAAACCCTACTGTGCCCTGTGGGGAATACAACATATGTCCAGCAAATTGGTAACCATATGCTTCTGTGGACACACAGTCCCTCAGACTTTCTTCCATTCTATTCCAATTAATGGCTCCTTGTTAAAGCCACTTGGCCTCGGAATGCACTCTGTATTTGCTTCTTCCGCACCTGAAGGTGGTGTCAGGACAAAAACAAACTCATGTGGTACTGAATAGCTGAAGAGAAGTCAGGGGGTATTTTCAGATTCTTTTATCATTAGAACTTCTAAGTCTTGATGTCTTGTTTTTTGCCTGGAGGTTTCCTTGGAGGGCAGATGGTATAAAGGGGTGGCTTTTTCAGCCCCTGAAGGAAAGAGGCAGAGGTGTTTTCCACAGAGAGCTTTTCTCCCAAATGTAAATTGGTTAGTTGAATTAAATAGGTGTTAGCGAAACCAAAAGAAGTGCTGCATGGTGGTGGTTTTTTTTTTTTTTTTTTTGAACAATTTAGGTAAAAATTCCTTCTCATTGATTGATTGGGCTTCAGTCTCTCGTAGTGTCATAATCTCCCGGTTCTTTAGCAGAAATTGGACTATGCGATATTTCTAATGAAATAAACAAGCTTTCTTTTAAGTATTTTATGTATGCAAACAGGCTTCTCTTTTATGTTACAAAGTAGTGGTAAAAAGAGCACACATGCTTTTTCCCCCCTCTTTACAGATGCTGTGGTGATGAGCGTGTTATGAATCTATTTAGAAAAGAACAGAATAACATAAAGGGAAGTGCCTTATTACGACAAAGCACTTGCTAGAGGATAACAGTTATTCTTCCTAAGAGGGACCAATTGATGTAGCCTACAGTTACCCTCCTCAGTAGGAAAGGTTATCCCAGATAAGCAAGACAAGGGTAATGTTAGACAAATTACCTTGACTAGTGAGCCCTGAACTCTTGTCAACCTCCGTGCTCGCTGAGCGAAGCAGACCCAAGCATTTTTCCAAGGATTTATCCCCAAAGGGCACATGTAGCGCAGTGTATTTCGGTTCTGTTCGATAGACCTCAGCCTGGAGGAGATGCTGGCCTTTTCCCTGGCTGACAGCCAGGTGTCTTTGATGCTTCAAAGACCAGCTTGTCCCAAGAGATGACTACGTGGGGACTCATTTTTAACCTGAATAAGTTGGTGTAGTTTCATGAGTGCAACCCCCTAAGGTAGCCATGTTGCACTGTAACTTACCAAGGTAAGTGTCATCAGCAGAGTGTGCCTGTAAGTGGGTTGCACAAGAGTGAATTTTGCTGAGCTGTTTCAGACAGAGCGCGTGTGTACAGCTCCTAGCACATTGAAGTCCTGGTCCAGAATTTTCTGTACAGATCGTATTCTCTGTGTATGATTTGAGTCCCCTGATCACTTTTGTTTCAGACACAAGGACACTGAGCACCTTTAAAATAAGTCGTATACAAGAATCCGTGCTGTCTTCTAACAAAAAGAAAAGGAGTACAAGTGGCACCTTAGAGACTAACCAATTTATTTGAGCATAAGCTTTCGTGAGCTACAGCTCACTTCATCGGATAATCTCCTCCCCAGTTATAGCACTGAATTTGGGGGGGACACTGTGGCTACATGGAGTCCATTTATTTTTAGTGGTAATAGCAACTCACTGAGCATCTTAGATAGAAGTTGAGTCAGGTGGACATGTAAAGTCTGTTGTAGAGGTACTGTGAGGCTTCCATGAACCATTTGATTTAAAAGACAGGAAGTCCCTTTTCTGCCCAAAGGGTGTCTATTGTAAAGAGAGTCTTCATCATTAGAATTGGTTTGTATCTCAGCGAGTTATGCTGGCTGCTGTGTGAACAAAACTGGAACAAAAAGAAGTGAGTGTGAGAAGCATGACTCAGCCTCCTAGATAAAATGGTAACTGACAGATGTGAAGCTCTCTGTGGACACTGCCCTATCGTTAAAGCCTGGAATCTAGCTTTACTTCAACCAGTTCTAATGTGTGTAGAAATGTTTCCCAATTAAAATTATGCAAAGATTTTATACCCCCTTCTGGCTTTCCCTGGTGGATTTCCTTTCTCTTCCAATTAGTTAATAGGCATTTCTTCAAACACTAGAGAAAAGCAGTTTTTAAAAAGGAAACATGCACCGTAAGTATCTGCAGATACATATTTGAAAACCACCCACAGTGAGTAATTAATTTTGGATGTGAACCTTCCAGGGACCATAGCAAAGGAGGATGGGAAATGCAGGTGTCTTGGTCTCACTTCCTGTCTGTGCATTTTTTGCACTTCTGACATAAAAGAACAAAGGCAAAACTTGCCCTTAAACTCCAGCAGGCTGCTGGAAGGCGCTCCAGAGACATAGCTCCCTCTGTGAGTTTTTTGCAGGATTTAAGTATCTACATCACCATGATACCTCAGTGGATGTAAACTAGTATGTTCAGCTGGTTAAAGGACAGGCCTGAGAGTCAAAAGACCAGGATTCTACCCTTGCCTCTCCCAAAGACTTCCTATGTAACTTTGGCCAAGTCACTTCACATGAGTCTTCTGTACAATGAGGATAGCCCTTCCCTATTGCACTGCAGTGTTCAGGTCTGATTTATTAAGAGATGGAGCTGAGCTGCAAGGTTCAGGTCTGATCTGAGCTTGCCCAGAGTTTTATGGGTATTTGGACATGAGGTTTGAGTGTGAGCCAATTAATATTTTTAGGTGCTTTTGAGATCCTTGGATGGAAGGTGCTGTACAAGTGCAGAGGGAATCAGTGTTGGTGTGGAGCCAGAATAGCATTTCTGCTCCACTACGCCACTGTGCCCCCGCCCCTTGCAGCATCGGGGCAGGGTTAGAAAGCAGCGTGAGGGCATGATTAGAAGGCCAGGCTGGTGAGGGGATGCTGCAGTTTAGGACTACACTGGATATCCAGTTAAAAATATATATCCAGGCAAGACTATTCCATCCTCTGAGTCCAGCTCCTATTAGAGCTGGAGGAACAATGTAAATAAAATGTTCTACAGAAATTCCTGGGATTTAGCATTAGTAACTTTTAACAAAAAAGATGATTTTCAGTATAAAAATAACCCTGGGAAGAGTTCTGTTGTGTTCATCCATTGTATATTACTACGTGTCTTTGCTTTTCATCTGCTAGCTGTAGAGAGGCACCAAACAAAAGATTCTTTGTTATGAAAATCACCCACCAACCTCTGCCAACTCTCAGTCAGACAAACAATGAGATGTAGAGCCAGATGTGCCACCCACCAAAAGTGTATGTGTATGAGGAGCAGGATTAAAGGAAGGAGAGAGAAATCTGCTCTCAATAAGACCCTCTTTCTGCTGTAAAAACAACCCTGCCAGAGAACTGGATTACAACAGGGTTCCATTTTATAGTGCTGGTTGGACCGTCAGCCTTCAACTGGGCTAAAGTTTTTGGCTGTCCTTTGTTTTAACCTGATTATAGGGACTTTCTTTCCAACAACATGGAACTCGTTTGTCCTCTGACTTGGTTGCAACACACAACTGAGTCCTTGCCTGTCAGAGTAGTAGTGTAGATGAGGCCTAAGAGCTAATTCAGGATGAATTGGGAACCTGGAGGTGAACAAAACAAGATCGGAGTGGGAATGAACTTTGCTACAAGTTTTGAATCCAGAATCAAAGTGGTGGGAGGCTCAGGGGCATTTCCAGAGGCAATCTCTGTTTGGTTAAAACAATCTGGAGTACTTTCCTTCCTAATGTCACCCTGTAGCTCTGGGGCTTGAGAAGCCCTCATTGACACTGCATGCTACAGAGCACAAAACATTTGTGGTGAGCAACTTCCATCAAGTAAGTGGGAAGCTGAAAGGTGGCTGGCTATAGGGATTCAGTTGGGAGCAGGAGTGCAAGTAGGGTGGTACTCGCCAGTACGCAGTACCGGCAAGAGATTTTTAGCAGGTAAGGGGTACCGGAAAGACCCGGGCGGGGACTGCTCTCTGCTTCTTAAAGGAGCAGAATGTGGCTAGGGAGGGCATTCATTCTTTAAATGGCTTTAACAACACAATACATGTGCTAACAAACTTAAACAAAGGCTTTGTTTAAGTTTGTTAGCATACATATTGTGCTGTTAGGTTGGTCAGGAGTCCTCAAGAGGGCAGGGGTGGAGAGGACGGAAGGTGTTTAAACAGTGTGTTTTGATTCTGTTTCTCCCCATTGGTCTGAATTATCCATTACATCCATACTGCATCACATCAAGTCCAAATCATTAGAGGAATGCCTCTGCTTGCACTGACCAGAGGATGTTTGGATTCTGATGTCAGCCCAGTTCTGCAGCCTTACAGGAGTCAGGTGTTGTCCCCAGTGTACCTAGAATTCTTCTTTGCAGCCAAACCAGCCTAACATGCATTTTGTTAACTGGAACTGGAGCAGCAAAACAAAGAAAACAAATGCCTCATTTTCCAGCTTTGTGGGTAAGAGAACTATAAGTGAAGATTATAATGCCAGTCACTGACAGCCTTAAACCAGCTGCCTCAGGAATCTGCCAAGAACTTTGCTGAAAATATGTTCCTCATCTTAACAATGGAGCTAAGACTTATCACACATCTGCCCACCTTTATTTGGATGAATCTCCTTCTGATCTGTCAGCTCAGGCATTGTCAGTTTCATCCAGAACAATTTGCAAACTTGGAATCTAATCCTGTAAACCCTTAATCATTTGATCAATCCCATTGAAGACAATGGGACTATTTGCAAGACTATGGACCACTTTTGTGGACTGGTAAGAGTTTCAGGAGTGTGTTCCTATAAAGGAAGTTGAATCCCCTATTGAAATGACTGGACGCTTGTCTCAGGCTGGACTCCCCCCGGCCTTCCATTCAGGTGGCTTTAGCAGTCTTTCTTCCTGGGCAGACAGGCCGTGGAGAAGAGGAGTCCTGTTTGCCTTCCTCCCCACCCTTAATAAGATTTACATAAGGTGGGAATCCTTTGTTTCCCAAACTTGACCCCCCCCCCCCCGTTCCCTTTCAGTGGAAAGTTACAAGAAGTCCCAGATAATGTTTAGTATCAGGTGACAAGACCACCTGACCGAGTAGTGTCATAGTGACGTCCCGGAGGCCTCCTAGCTGGGAGAGAGATTAGTATCTTCGTGGTTTTGTTGTTCCTTCCTGATGGCTCATCAAATCTGATGGCCTGTTGTCTGCTGGGTGTCTTCCCAATACACACCCGGTTGTAATTGTTACATAGTCCATATGCCTAACTTTAGATACAGAAATGATACATGCATACAAATTGGATAATCACATTCAGTAAAAAGTGAAGTGTCGAGCAGGCTAAAGATTCACAAGTTAAGCCACACAACACCCTGTGAAGTGGCTGGTTATCTGACCAAGCCTATCTACACATTTTTTTCTTTTTGTACCAGTATACTGATGTCAGTTAGGGATGTGGTTTTTTTAACTGATGGTGTGCATGCTTATAGTGTAGCTTATTCTCCTTCCCACATGGGAATAGTATCCCACAGAGATACTAGTACAGGTATAGCTATGTCCATACTGGGAGGTTATATCACTTTGTCCTGATATGGTTGAAGTGTTACAACTTCTGTGTGTAGACAAGGGCTAGGGCATTTTATAGGATGCTTATCAGCCTAGTGTCTCAGTTGTCATATTATCATCACCATTCACAGTGAGGAAAACTAAAGCACAGTGACTTTCCTGAGGGCTGTGGCATGGCCAAGAGTTAGAACCCACCTCTCTAACTGGAAGTTCATCTTTCCTCCCCTATTGGTAGATGCAAGGCCAGTGCTTAATTTGTGCCAGGGCTTGGCAGTTCATAGCCCCAGCACCTCTGGGATTGGCAGTTCATCGCCCTGGCACCTCTGGGCTTGCTGCATCAGTTTTGAAAGTAAAAATAAATTCTTGAGCCCCAGCACCTAATTGCTTGAGTCCTGGCACCTCTTTCATTAGAAATTAAGCACTGTGAAAGGCACATTCAAACCCTCTCTTTGTTGCCTGATTTAGGGTGTTAATAATATTAATTTTGGATAATATGGGTTTTGGGCTCACCAATTTGTTTGATTAGAAGATAAAAGTTCTTGTCCCAAATCAGGATTCACAGAATTTACAAAGGACCCTCGGGGGCATGACTGGAAGCTCACACTGAGACAGATCTAGCCGTAAAGACTTTTTATTAAAATAAATGAAGTAGTAATTATATGGTAAAATAATTAAAGTTACAAAGTTACAATTGCATTACTGCTATTCAAAAGATACATATGGTATTATGGTATTATATGCTATAAAGCGTTGGTTAATATACTTACACCCTTTTTTGATAACCTGCTGGTGAGACACACAGGGCCAGCCTTGCCTCTGGCGGTGCAGGTTTCTCAATTTTTGAGTCAGAGGTGCAGTGCTTAGCTTTGATAGTTCTTAGCATTAGCTTCTTCTAACTTAGAGTTTACTTAACTAACTTAAACTTAAAATCAAACCTAATAAAACTAAGAATAAAAGCTTAGGGAAACCAAGCTTAGCCTAGTTACCTTGGAACTCAGCCCTGGTCTACACTACAAGTTTAGGTCGAATTTAGCAGCGTTAGATCAATTTAACCCTGCACCCGTCCACACAACGAAGCCATTTTTGTCCACTTAATGGGCTCTTAAAATCGATTTCTGTACTCCTCCCCGACAAGGGGATTAGCACTGAAATCGACATCGCCGGGTCATATTTGGGGTAGTGTGGACGCAATTCAACGGTATTAGCCTCTGGGAGCTATCCCAAAGTGCTCCATTGTGGCCACTTTGGACAGCACTCTCAACTCAGATGCACTGGCCAGGTAGACAGGAAAAGCCCCACAAACTTTTGAATTTCATTTCCTGTTTGGCCACCTTGGCAAGCTGATCAGCACAGGTGACCGTGCAGAGCTCATCAGCAGAGGTGACCATGGAGTCCCAGAATCGCAAAAGAGCTCCAGCATGGACCGAACGGGAGGTACTGGATCTGATCGCTGTATGGGGAGAGGAATCCGTGCTATCAGAACTCCGTTCCAAAAGACGAAATGCCAAAATATTTGAAAAAATCTCCAAGGGCATGAAGGACAGAGGCTATAACAGGAACCGGCAGCAGTGCCACATGAAACTGAAGGAGCTCAGGCAGGCCTACCAAAAAAACACTGAGGCAAACGCCCGCTCAGGGTCAGAGCCCCAGACATACTGCTTCTATGATGAGCTGCATGCAATTCTAGGGGGTGCCCTTACAGCTACCCCACACCTGTACGTGGACTCCTGCAAGGGAGTCTCACGCAACAGGGATGAGGATTTTGGGGACGAGGAAGATAGCGCACACCAGACAAGTGGAGAAACCGTTCTCCCCAACAGCCAGGAACTGTTTATCACCCTGGAGCCAGGAACTGTTTATCGCCCTCCCAACCTGGGCTCCCGGACCTAGAAGGCGGAGAAGGCACCTCTGGTGAGTGTACCTTTGTAAATATAATACACGGTTTAAAAGCAAGTGTGTTTAATGATTAATTTGCCCTGAAGACTTGGGATGCATGCGTGGCCAGTACGGCTACTGGAAAAGTCTGTTAACGTGTCTGGGGAAGGAACGGAAATCCTCTAGGGACATCTCAATGCAGCTCTCCTGGAGGTACTCCCAAAGCTTTTGCAAAGTTTCTGGGGAGGGCAGCCTTATTGTGTCCTCCATGGTAGGACACTTTAGCACGTAGTCTGGAATCATTGCATAAGAAAGCATGGCAGCGTGTGGTCCCAGTGTTTGCTGGCATTCAAACAACATCTGTTCTTTATCTCTCTGTGTTATCCTCAGGAGAGTGATATCATTCACCTGGTTGAAATAGGGGGATTTTTATTAAGGGGACATTCAGAGGTGGCCGTTCCTGCTGGGCTGTTTGCCTGTGGCTGAAAAGAAATCATCCCTGCTGTTAGCTACGCGGTGGGGGGAGGGGTAAAGTGATCATCCCAGAGAATTGAGTGTGTGTGGGGGGGATTAGTTGGGTTTGTGCTGCACGTTAACCCGAAAACATCAGCCCCTCCTTTTAAATGGCCAATGTGTCTTTTTCAATTTCACTCTCCCTTTTTTTCCTCCTGCAGCTGCAAATGTTTCAATGGTGCCACTAGCATCTCCGTCCCAGAGGCTAGTGCAGATAAGAAGGCGAAAAAAACGCACTCGCGATGAAATATTCTCTCAGCTCATGCAGCCCTCCCACACTGAAAGAGCCTAGCAGCATGCGTGGAGGCAGACAATGGCAGAGTCCAGGAAAGCACAAAATGAACACGAGGACAGATGGCTGGAGCAACAGGAGAGGTGGCAGCAGCGTGATGAGAGGAGGCAGGATGCAATGCTGAGGCTTCTGGAAGATCAAACTGATATGTTCCGGCGTATGGTTGAGGGGCAGAAAAGGCACAGACCGCCACTGCAGCCCCTGTGTAATCAACTGCCCTCATCTCCAAGTTCCATAGCCTCCTCACCCAGATGCCCAAGAACGCGGGTGGCCCCTCCGGGCACCCAACCACTCCACCCCAGAGGACTGCCCAAGCAACAGAAGTCTAGCATTCAATAAGTTTGAAGTGCAGTGTGACCTTGTCCTTCCCTCCTCCCCACCTTCCCCACTCCACCCGGTGCTTCCCTCCTTCCCCACCCCCCCTAGGCTACCTTGGCAGTTATCCCCTATTTGTGTGACAAATTAAAGAATGCATGAATCTGAAACAACAATGACTTTGTTGCCTCTGCAAGCAGTGATCGAAGCGGGGAGGGAGGTTGGTTGGCTTACAGGGAAGTAGAGTGAACCGAGGGGGCGGGTTTTCATCAAGGAGAAACAAACAGGACTGTCACACCATAGCCTGGTCAGCCATGAAACTGGTTTTCAAAGCTTCTCTGATGCGCAGCGCACCCTGCTGTCCTCTTCTAATCACCCAGGTGTCTGGCTGTGCATAATCAGTGGCCAGGCGATTTGCCTCAACTTCCCACCCCGCCATAAACGTCTCCCCCTAACTCTCACAGATATTGTACAGCACACAGCAAGCAGTAATAACAATGGGAATATTGGTTTCACTGAGGTCTAACCGAGTCAGTAAACTGCGCCAGCGATCTTTTAAACATCCAAATGCACGTTCTACCACCATTCTGCACTTGCTCAGCATATAGTTGAACAGCTCCTGACTACTGTCCAGGGTGTCTGTTTATGTACTGTCTTCTGTCCCAAGATAGGGATATGAGTTCCGTCTATCGCCCCACCACAGTTAGGGAATCCCATTGCAGCAAAGCCATCCACTATTACCTGCACATTTCCCAGAGTCACTACCCTTTGATAGCAGCAGCTCAGTGACTGCGTTGGCTACTTGGATCACAGCAGCCCCCACAGTAGATTTGCCCACTCCAAATTGATTCCCGAGTGACCGGTAGCTGTCTGGAGTTGCAAGCTTTCAGAGGGCTAGCACCACTCGCTTGTGAACTGTGAGGGCTGCTCTCATCTTGGTATTCTTGAGCTTCAGAGCAGGGGAAAGCAATTCACAAAATTCCATGAAAGTGCCCTTTTGCTTGTGAAATTTCGCACCCACTGGGAATCATCCCAGACCTGCAACACTATATGGTCCCTCCAGTCTGTGCTTGTTTTCTGGGCCCAGAATCGGCATTCCATGGCATGAGCCTGCCCCATTGCCACCAGGATGGCCAAATTGCCGGGGCCCGTGGTTTGAGAGAAGTCTGTGTCCATGTCCTCATCACTCTTGTCACCATGCTGCCATCACCTCCTCGCCTGCTTTTGAAGGTTCTGGTTCTGCATATACTGCATGATAATGTGCGAGGTGTTTACAATGCTCATAACTGCCGTGGTGCCATGCTTGCCGTGGTATCGCGTCTGCAGGACAGCAGAGGTGCAGGGGAAGCAGTGGTGGGATGACCAGTTTTGCAGACCTACTGCACCGTCTGCTGCCAGGACACAACAGCTGAACGGACTGCATGCTTGCCATGATATGGCAAGACAAGAGCAGCCGAGCAGAGTTGCAGTGGATGCGGCGGATGATGACGGTCATATAGAGGACCTGCGAGACCACCAGGAGAGCAGAGTGGTAGCGGAAGCGGTCGTTCGATGGCGATGGTTTGCAGACCTACTGCACCATCTGCTGAAAGCAGTATGGCGCCCGCACAGAAAAAAGGTGCGAAAAGATTGTCTGCCATTGCTTTCACAGAGGGAGGGGCGACTGACGACGTACCCAAAACCACCCACAACAATGTTTTTGCCCCATCAGGCATTGGGAGCTCAACCCAGAATTCCAATGGGCGGCGGAGACTGCAGGAACTGTGGGATAGCTACCCACAGTGCAACGCTCAGAAAGTCGATGCTAGCCTCGGTACTGTGGACGCACTCCATTGACTTAGTGTGCTTAGTGGGGACACGCACAATTGACTCTATAAAATCGCTTTCTAAAAAATCGACTTCTATAAATTCGACCTAATTTCGTAGTGCAGACATACCCTTAGAAAGTTAAGGAAAACAAATACAGCCTACTCATAGTAGTAGTTGTCGTAGATAGAACGCCCCTCTAGCAAGGTGGGTCACCTCTTTTATAGGGCACAAGTGCCTGAAATCCTTCCTCCGATGCCCAAAGTTCGTTTCCTCACCCACAAAAATGTTAGGGTACACTTATTCTAAAGGCTAGTATGTTTGTACATATTGGTGACATGTACATACAAACATATTTTATTTTTGTTCTCTGGTTCTTTCCTTGTGATGTACCTGTTAAGTTTGTGGGTACAAGCTTGGAAATCCCCTATGCCATTTTACCATTATCTATCTATCTGAGTGAAAGGTCTCAGACATATGCATGGGTGTTGACTTGCTGTCTAGGTGAAAGATCTCAGACATATGTAGGCCAACTTTGCTATCTGGGTAAAAGGTCCCAGATATAGATATGCTAACTTTGCCTTAGCTTAACACACCGTATATGGCCTGTAGGTCCCTTGCATTACAGTCAAACTTATTTTAATATAAATCTATAAACCTATTACAATAAACGAAATACTTAAACTACAAAAAAAGATATATGCAAGCAAACAGGTTAATCCTATAGGCTACATCTTATTGTCTTAAAAAATGGTCTAAAGCAATTACATGCAGAGGAACTGGCTATTGGCCAGCAATATTATGTAAGGGCTGTACAACTACTGACAGAATCATCAGACCATCTCTCTCTCTCTCTCTCTCTCAAGCCCGTTACAAACCACAGACTTGTGCTTCCTCCCTCTGCTGCATTCCCCCCACCCCCCGCAACGAAATTTCTCCATTTTCCCTGATGACTCTGCGGAATGAGCACAGTAACTGGTGGATGGTGATGACAGAGCAATAATGTGCCATTGCTTAAAGAGCCAGGGAACATACTCCTGTTCCACTGTAGCACAAAAAGCTGCAAGCTAGCCTTTCTAAATCTAATAATGCTTTAGTCGTAGCTCCATACCAGCCCAAAATTGTCTGAGATGAGCAAGATGCCAGAATTAGAAATTCAGTGCAGACAGCAGGCTGCATTTAAGGCCACTGTGATATTACAATATGGAAAATGGTGCTGCCAAGCTAACTATCCCTCTGCAAAATGAAGAATATATCTGAACGCCAGCCCTTCTGCCTATCCAGGCATAGCTTCATTTAGCTACCTTTTTCTGAAATTCCAACTAACTATTCCCAGCTCTCTTGCTGTAAGATCAGTTACTGGCCAATAGCTACCTTATTCGTACCTGCGTGTGCAATACAGATTTCACTGATATGTGCACCAGTGTTAATCACTTGTAGCTTTTTCACTCATGTTGCTACCATGGGACGATAAGTGGTGTCCATTTGAGACCTGTAATAGTGAGACAAATTAGTGGCTGTCAAAGATTTCCTGGCTGTAATGTTGAAGATTGTGGCCACTCAAAACTTCATGGCAACTCAGACCTCCTGCTCCTAGAGCACAGGCTTTTATCACTTGAGCCACCAGAAAATCTCCTTTTAGGTGTTTACAGTATCAGGGTTATAATATACAATTGATCAGTTTGGATTCTCTGCACTAGTGGGCAATGGTGCACTTTGAACTAGCCTGTTTATTATATTATAATACAATAGATTTTCTTGCTGCTACAGTCAACTTGAAACATGTTCTTAAATTCATAGATTTATAGATTATTATTTTTTAAGGCCAAAAGGGACCATTAGTTCATTTCTGACCTCCTGTATAATGCAGGCCATAGAATTTCACCCAGTTGCCTCTGCATTGAGCCCAATAACTTCTGTTTGGCTTAAGCATACTTTCCGTAAAGACCAGTCTTAATGGGAAGACTTCAAGAGGTGTAGAATACATCATTTCCCTTGGTATTTGTTCCAATGATTAATCACCCTCACTGTTTAAATATGTGTTGTTCCATTATTATCTTTAATTATGCAGGGATAACCCCTCAAATAGAATAAATTAGACTGAGGATAGAGGTAACACAGAAAGCCTTTCCTATTATATATAGACCTGCATTTTAAATCTCAGCTTAATTATACCCCATTCAGCCACTTTGCCTTCCCAAGTGAAGAAGTCAGAAGACCTGAATCAGCAAAAGTCCATGTAACAAGTGCACAGCCCCAAAAATGTTCCATTTGGCAAAGTTCACTCCATTGTCAAAGTTATAAGCCTGAGGAATTGGACCTACTGGACCTTGTAAGAGTGGGTCAGAGCTAGACGTGGACCTGAACCAAAACTCTGGATCCAAACACCCTTCAACTTGTGGGAAAGCTTCAGTCCAGATCCCAAATTTTTGACTTGGGTCAATCACCAGTTTAAAAAAAAATTGCTGATAACCTACCAAAATATAAAAATCTCAGGTGTGCAACTGATGGTGACCCAAAGTGAACAATCTAAAGCTATTGCTTCCTGTCAGTCCAGTGATTTTTCTGGATAGACACAATGTGTAGAATGGGTGAAAGTTTAAGTTTTACTTTGTTTCTTGGGGGTGAGAGAAATTTAGTAGCAGCAAAATCTTGCCTGCATGCCATAGTTAAGAAATCGTTTCTTTGGTGGCAGGCCGGGATTGGAATTCATTACCATCTGATGGCTTAATAATGCCCTATAGTATGTGGAATAAGCTAATGTCCTCAGCTCTGTTCCTGGGGGACAAGTGTCAACATCACAATAAACAGCTATCACTCTTAGCACTGGTTGGCATCCTTGTTGGCAGTTGTAGCTGGGAGATTGAATGAACCATAGCCTGACCTATGCTCCTTGCTAGTGGTTGTCCCTCAGTCAGGTTTGAGGTATGTTGGTAGCACAGCAGGGAGTGAAGGTTGCTTGGGCCTCGTCCATGATCTGTACTGTAGGTAGAGGATGTCAGCATTATACCTTCACAGCCGGGCACTTTTCATACGTAATTCCCTTTTTTTTGCATTTTTTGATCCTCTGTTTTCAGAGGATAGAGGACATAAGCAGGCTTTCCTCTCAGTTGTCCCTCCTTAAGAAGAACCACCCTTCCTTTCAGAGGCAAACTTACCCCTCTCTCCCATGCAGGATTAGGCCAAGATTTTCAAAAGTAGTCTCTGATTTTGAGTGCCCAACTTGAGCCACCTACAGTTTGGTTTTTTATTAGTGCAGAGCACTCATAAGTCCAGGGGAAGTCACTGGGAGTTCAGCAGATCTGAAAATCATTAGACCCCAGATGTCCAAAGCTGAGTGTCCAAAAACTGGTACCCCCAAAATCAGGTCATTTTTGAAAGCTTTGAGCTTAGTGTCAGCTCAGCTTTACTGCAGTCAGAGCCATCCCTTGGTTAGGGCGACTGCTCTAGGCCTTGTGCTTTGGGGGACCCCGCGCACTGGTGTGATTGGCCAGCACAGTCGGTCCCGGAACAGACGAATCCATCACTTCTGCCCCAGGCTCCGCACCCGCCTAGAGATGGCCCTGACTGTAATGCTTGTATAGAAGTGACTAACGGTAATACTAAGAATGCAGACTACATTGTTTATGCTAAATAACTCAGTCTCTCACCACTTCCTCCACTAAACTTTGTGTAACCTTCATTCAGAGTCACTGTCCCACGTGAGGGACATGGCTGGCTGTGAAATTTTTTGGTTTGATTTTTTTCCAGTGTATATTTTGTGCTATAAAGAGAAATTGGCTAAGTCAGGTCCTTCACAAGAAAGTAAACCACCCTGCCTTAGATTTTTAGTTGCATCCCCGTGCCCGAGTATTCACCCATTGTCAGGCACTGTCGGCTACATTCATGCTGGGCTGTCTTAGTGTAAGTGAATGCTGGTATGTCTTAGTATAAGCAGTACTGGTTGGCTATGTGCAGAGATGGCAAAATGCCCATTTTTAGTTTCTTGTGCGGGGTGAGCAGCGCGGCTTTTAGCACAGAATGTACAGAGTACCAGTGCTCAGGACTGTTTCCACACGTCTTTTAGAGATGCAGCCAAGCTGGATCCATAACTTTATTAATATATATAATACACAGATATGTTTGGCCCATTATAGCGCTTCTAGCAGCTTTCAGATCCTGATCAGAATTTTCTGAAAATGTGAGGGCAAGCCATTCCATAGTGGTTGTTATTAAAATGTGTTTTCCTGGAAAGCTTACTCAATGTGGAAGGACAGTCAGAATCAGTATAAGCATAACGTATTCCTCACTACTCAGCTATTATGAATCAGATAATGCCTGCAAAGCACTTTGATATAAGGTGCAATTACTATATAAGTACCAAATATTACATTAATTTCAAGGTCATCCTTGTACCAAGCCCACAGATAGATTGGCCTGTTTGGAGTGATTTGAGATGTCTGGCTTCCATTGCACCCTGCCTCGAATGTTCTGACTGTGGAGTATGCCAAAGGGAAGGGGCCATCTCTGATTCTGATGAACAGACGTAACCATAACCCTGGTGTCACTTTGCAGGAATTTTCCTTTTGACTTTGATCTTTTCAGGGTTTTTATATATACACACACACACTTTTTATTGCTAGTTTCAAATGAAAAGAAACTCAAAAACTTGAAGTGAAAGCCAGTTCAAACCACTGGGTTTCACGTATTTTTGTAGCATAAGAAACTGCACCCTTCACTAAGTCTGACACCCAAACCATTATTGTATGCAATGTAGTTGTACCCATGTCAGTCTCAGGATACCTTTCCCAGACCTTAAGAAGAACTGTGTGTGGCTTTGAAAGCTTGTCTCTCTCACCCACAGAAGTTTGTCCAATAAAAGATATTCCCTCACCCACTTTGTCTCACCAAAACCATTAGGCAGCCCAGCTTGGCTCAAGAGGCCCTTCCCCTTTAACAAAGCTCTCAGCACACTAGGGTTCTGTTTCAAGTCTGTAGCAAAGCCAGGTGAGTTTCCTGTTTTGGGACAGGCATTGCTAGTTTTGTGCAGCTTTAGTGGAGAGCTTTTCTGAGCATGATTTTCTATTTCAGGTGTGCTGATGTGCATTACCTTGGGAGTTAGCTAGATGGTGCTGGAGCATACTTGTGTTGCTATATAAATGTGACTGGACTGAGGGAAGAGACATGGTTTCAGGGTGATCTAGAAAAAGGCATATTTCCTAACAAGGCCCCATGCAGCGCCAGAGAGGCCATCGCAGGGTATGTCTACACTAGAAACGGTACAGTGGCACAGATACAGCACTGCAGCTGCATTGCTTTAGTATAGACACTTGCTGCAGAGACGAAAGGAATTTTCCATCACCGTAGTAAATCCACCTCTCCAAGAGGCAGTAGTTAGGTCAACAGAAGAATTCTTTCATCACCGAGAGGTGTCTGCACCAGGGCTTAAGTCATCTTAACTACATTGAAATTTTTCACAGCCCTGAGCGATCTAGTTAAACTAACCTAACTTTGTAGTGTAGACCAGCCCACAGTTATTTTCTGTATTGGACCAAGCCCCAGCTGCCAAGATGATGGAATGAGCTCAACCACAATATTGCTTACTCAAGCTACTGTCCCAGCCATTGAGAAGGGATCCATTTCTGTCTCCTTAGAGGAGAACTCCAATGACACTCTCAAATTTCATCATATGGAATTGGCTTTGCTTTTATTGTTACTTCTGTATTAGGCAGCAACAAAAATGGATAGAACTTACTCCACTCAGGCTGCTGTCTTCCCTGAACAGACAGGAAGTGCGGTTTAGGGTATTTATTATTAAATTGCCATTGGTGTGAGAGGTATTTTTATGAGCAAGGTGACGGTCCCTGCCCCACAATACTTACACAGTCCATTTAACTGATGGGAAGAGCACTGTGGTAATTAGTTAATTAGTTAAGATGAGCTATTATCAGCAGGAGGACAAAAAAAACCTTTTGTAGTGATAATCAAGATGGCCCATTTCAGACAGTTGACAAGAAGATGTGAGGATACTTAACTTAAGGAAATAGCTTCAATATGTGTAATGACCCAGCCACTCCCAGTCTCTATTCAAACCCAAGTTAATGGTATCTAGTTTGCATATTAATTCAAGCTCAGCAGTTTCTCGTTGGAGTCTGTTTTTGAAGTTTTTCTGTTGCAAAATTGCCACCCTTAAATCTTTTACTGAGTGGCCAGAGAGGTTGAAGTGTTCTCCTACCGGTTTTTGAATGTTAGGATTCCTGATGTCAGATTTGTGTCCATTTATTCTTTTGCATAGAGACTGTCCGGTTTGGCCAATGTACATGGCAGAGGGGCATTGCTGGCACATGATGGCATATATCACATTGGTAGATGTGCAGGTGAACGAGCCCCTGATGGCGTGGCTAATATGATTCGGTCCTATGATGGTGTCCCCTGAATAGATATGTGGACAGAGTTGGCAACGGGCCTTGTTGCAAGGATAGGTTCCTGGGTTAGTGTTTTTGTTGTGTGGTGTGTGGTTGCTGGTGAGTATTTGCTTCAGGTTGGGGGGCTGTCTGTAAGCGAGGATTGGTCTGTCTCCCAAGATCTGTGAGAGTGAGGGATCATTTTTCAGGATAGGTTATAGATCCTTGATGATGCGCTGGAGAGGTTTCAGTTGGGGGCTGAAGGTGACAGCTAGTGGCGTTCTGTTATTTTCTTTGTTGGGCCTGTCCTGTAGTAGGTGACTTCTGGGTACTCTTCTGGCTCTGTCAATCTGTTTTTTCACTTCAGCAGGTGGGTATTGTAGTTTTAAGAATGCTTGATAGAGATCTTGTAGGTGTTTGTCTCTGTCTGAGGGATTGGAGCAAATGCGTTTTTTGCAACAGAAAAGCTGCAAAAACAGACTCCATTAAGAAACTGCTGAGCTTGAATTAATATGTAAACGAGATGCCATTAACTTGGGTTTGAATAGAGACTGGGAGTGGCTGGGTCATTACACATATTGAATCTATTTCCTTACGTTAAGTATCCTCACACCTTCTTGTCAACTGTCTGAAATGGGCCATCTTGATTATCACTGCAAAAGTTTTTTTTTCCTCCTGCTGATAATAGCTCATCTTAACTAATTAGTCTCTCACAGTTTGTTAAATAAATTTGTTAGTCTCTAAGGTGCCACAAGTACTCCTTTTCTTTTTGCGAATACAGACTAACACGGCTGCTACTCTGAAACAGTTTGTATGGTAACTTCCTACTTATCTGTATATATATATCTATATATATATCTTACTATATGTTCCATGCTATGCATCTGATGAAGTGGACTGTAGCCCATGAAAGCTTATGCTCTAATAAATTTGTTAGTCTCTCAGGTGCCACAAGTACTCCTTTTAGCGGATACAGACTAACACGGCTGCTACTCTGAAACAAGGATAGCAAGGCTTCCGTGCTATTGGTCATTAACCTCCACAGTCTGAAGGTCAAAGAGCAAGTTACAGAACATTTTGTATTGAAACTTCCATTGCTCTCAGAGGGAAACACATGGCACAAGTGTTGATGGCGGGGAGAGGATTGGGGGGAGTCCTCTTCTCTGACCCCTGGCCCTAGCCCCAGGACAGCCTGCTTGCTTCACCCCAAACTCCTCATCCCTGGTGCAGCCCATGGCCTGCAGCCCCTCCTGCACCCCAAACCTCTGTCCCAGCCCAGAGCCCGCACCCAGCATCCAACCCCCTCCCACAACCCCTCCAGCACCCAAACTTGCTCCCAGAGCCTGCACCCCAAACCCCTCCTGCACCCCAACTTCCTCCCAGAGCCTGCACCCCCTCCTCCATCCCAACCACCGTCCCAGCCCAGAGCCTGCACCCAGCACCCAAACTCCATCCCAGAGCCCACACCCCTTCCGTACCCAAATATCCTCCCAGAGCCTGTACCCCAAACCCCGTCCTGCACCTAAACTCCCTCCCAGAGTCTTAGGCAGGTGTGTGTGTGTGGGCAGGGGGGAAGACTTGGACCCATTCTGGGCACCACCAAAAATTATACAAACCTGACACCCCTGTCTATACCCACTAGGGTGACCAGAGGTCCCGATTTTGTAGGGATAGTCCCAATATTTTGGGGCTCTGTCTTATATAGGCTCCTATTACCCCCTGACCCCCAGTCCCGATTTTTCACACTTGCTGTGTGGTCACCCTAATGCCAACGGGGGGAGAGCTCTCCCGTCAACATAATAAAACCACCTCCATGAGCAGCAGTATCTATAGTCGGTAGGAGAGCTTTTCCTGCTGACATAGCACTGGGCACACTGCCACTTATGCCAGTGACACTTATGTCGCCCGGGGGGGTGCTTTTTCCCACTCCTGAGCGACGTAAGGTTTGCTGACATAAGTGGTAGCATAGACATGGCTTTAGTCACCTTGCCCACCATATCGCTTCTTCCAAAGCTCCATGGCAATATGGCCTTTTTGTAACCCTCTGCCCTATGATTATAAACTGACTCCTGTAGAAAGGTCACCCAGCCTGTGTGCTGGCTTCTTTTGGTCTGTGGGCCTGCGATTGCACCTAAACTTGGTGTCTACAATGAACTAGGCAGGCTTTTTTTTAGGGCTTGTCAACATGGGGAAAGGTACTGGTACAATTAAACCACTGTAGTTATACTGCTTAAAGTCCTGTCTTGACTCTCTGTTCTAGAATCTGAGTGTCCACATGGGGAGTTATACCTGTATAACTATAGAACTGTCATTATACTGGTAAATTTCTCCAGGTAGACACACGCTTAGACACCAGTGTTTGTTTTAAGGTGAATAAGCATCATCAGCTGTAAACTATTATTTTCCCCGCTGTGCCACAGACAAGCCAGTGTTGATAGGTCCCAAGCCAGTGTGATCTCTTTTTAGAACATACCAGCCTTTCACAATCACTCCAAGGATTTAAACATCTGCAACGGTTTGCTGACTCTGAGGCCTGGCTGGGTTTTTTTAACGTGAATTTGGTGACCCTCACAAATATGAAGTCTGAAATTTCTCCCTTCTGAGAAGCAAACATGGAAGTTTGTCATATATGTTGAGCCTCAGCTGCTGGCCTTTAAAACGTGCGGCCCAGGAGCAGCACTTAAACATTTAGTATTGTCAATGTTTCGTGCAGACGGGAACAGCTTGTTCCACGTATGGGGAGGAAATTTCCTAGTAGGCTGTCTGCGTGTGCAGGCTTCATTGAGACACCTTCAGCAGGACTCTGTCATTAATTACTGTTCCAGTTCCCTCTGGATGCTGATGTGGCTGTTGTGGTTTTTTTTTTTCATGTGTGCAAAAACATTACTCTCAGAAATGTCTGTTTGGCAGGGGAAACAAGAGGCACGAGGCACTATGAAATTCTCCACCTGAGGGGAAAATTAATGTTGCTCTTCTGAAGGGTTTATAAATCTCAGCACTCATTGCCTAGGAGAGGGTTACTAAAGAAAACAGCCATGATTAAATAGATTACTATTATTTGTATTAATTAGTACCTAGGGGCTCAACTGTGGTCAGCAATGTACCTATGTACCTTACCATGGTAAGAGACAACCCCTGCTCCACAGAACTTGCAGTCAAAGTAGACAAGACCAAAGGGTGGATTGGTATTTCCATTTTAAAGAAAGATTATGTAACTTGCCCAAGGTCACATGGAAGTCTGTGACAGAACTGGGATTTGGACCTAGATCTCCTGAGTCTTCATCTAATGCCTTGACTGCCAAACTAGTCTTCCTCTCTGTAGAAAGCATTAGCCAAATAAAATATAGTAACTCAAGGTCCTAGCAATATGTAAGAAATCTTTACTAAAGAGATGGGCCAAAGGTACAGCATTTAGATCCAGATTTGGATCTTCACTCCTAGTTCGCAGGTATTCATATCCCAGGCTTTTGTTACGTTGGCAGCTGCAAAATTCAGACCCAAATCCAGGTTCACATTCAAAATTCCCTCAAAGTTCCAGAGACTTAGATCTGTGGCTTTGGTTTGATTCCCTCTCTGTGCTCGCAACTACAAAACGAAAGGCAAGGATAGATGGGGGTGGGAGGGGAACCACCACTTCAGGCATAGTAATAATAATAAACAATAGCTATTTCTTCCCTGGTGCAGGTTTTGCAGGATTTCCTGATTACCTTGACATTATTCCTACGGAAGCCATGCTCCATCCACCCACTAAGTACAGGAAATACGCTGAGTGTGTAATCCTGTCCTTCACCTTGTGTGCCTCCTATAGGATGGGGTCTAAAAGGAAACGGAATAGCTGCTGAAAGGTTCACCAGAGAGAGAAATTAACCCTGTAATTTTCATTTCCTTCCTGTTATTTTTGGAAGGTGGAGTTAGAGAGACTAAGGTTGTACAATGTGGAAGAGACAAAAGTAGCTTCCAAACCTAGAGGTCTTTTCTGAGTATTAAACCACTGGGATTGGCATAGCCATGAATGATACCACAGCACAGTTTCTTACAGTAGTATATAGTCTTCAAGTGTGTGGTACCCGACAAATATATGGAAATGTGGTGTGGTATGGTTTATTATTAGTATTATACCTTTTGTATTCCAGAATCACATAGAGACCCCAGTTTGGAGCATCTGTTTGCTGGGTACTGCACAAACCCAGAGGTAGAGACAGTCCATGTAGCTAAGTAGGGTGACCAGATGTCCTGATTTTATAGGGCCAGTCCCGATATTTGGGGCTTTTTCCTATATAGGGGCCTATTACCACCCACCTCCTTTCCCGATATTTGACACTTGCCATCTGGTCAGCCTATAGCTAAGAGGGTCCAGTCTGAAGTACAAGATGCAACATGCTAGTGTAAAAAGTGAATGAAGGGAGAGGGTGGATGAAAGAAACAGGGATAGGAACACACAATTGCAGGCTTGAATCGTCCTTTCTTTTTTTAAAGATATGAATAAGCAGTAAGTAGAGATCAGAGATCCCCTACTGGCTTCTGGCCTAGCCAAGGCTGTTTTCCTTATGCAGCATGGTTGACGTGGGTTTCTCAAGAAGAAATTTAGAGGAGCACGGTGGCATTATAATTTGAATGGTGGTTTGGGAGTTTTGCCATTGGTTTCACTGGGAGTAGGATCAGACATTACATCAGGGAGGGTTTCTATGCAGGAGGTGTTGCATGGGAGAAACTGCAAAGGTGCTTCTTGGGAGAAGCGAACGATACGGTGATGGCGATTGGTGTACTTGGCGGAGGAAGAGGAACACGTAAGATACAAGAGCCGATAAGTAATGATGGGCTATCTTGTGAAGGGCCATAGAGGGGCCAACGAGAAGCTTGACCTTGATACGGGCTGTAGAGGGAGCTAATGGAGAGACACAAAGGGGAAGTGGTGACACAGAGAAGGGAAGTTGACCTTAGCAACAATGGTTTGAATGGACGTGAATGTTAAATGCTGTTCTAGTTTGTGTTTATAGGACAATAAGGATTAATTAGAAATCCCCTTAATAATGGTTTAATTAGTACATATGCAATCGAGATCCTATTGAATCACAAGTGAGGAAATAATTGTTTACTAAGGATGTCCTGACTGGAGGCTCCATAGCTAAAGGACAGGAAGAAACATTGAGAAGGGCAAGGTTTAGAGGTGTACTAAGACCTCAGCCCTGGAATTCCCTGTTAAGAACTGCAGATAGAAATGTTCTTCATCCAACATTTCTTTACCTGAGTGCTAGGAATGCCTGTTAGAGCAGTTCAGTAAAAGATGAAATGTCGATCAGTGACTATGTCCCACTACATTATATTGACACCAGTAATCTATGTGTAGTTACACGAGACAGCAGGGAAATGAAAAAATCAAACAATTTTATACTAGAGTGCAATATATTGCACATACAGTTTCCACATTATACAGTATGTCATTTCTATAGTAGGTATATGAAGGAATAGATTGTGGTTTATATTTGTGGTGTATTTACCTATGTGACATGTTTTCTGTGTATTGAACCCTTAAATCTCTAAAGATTTAGGAATCCATTTTGTGTTTAATTCAATGAAGACTGTGTGGGGAGACATACATACTACAGGAGATTTTCCTTTTGCTCCTAATTGTCAGTGTTTCTCAGTCTAAAATAAAGGTCATTCTCACTGAAAGGATCTGTCTGGGTTTGCAAAAACCCAATGGTTCTTAGTACATTTTCACCTTAAACTTTAAAATTACTGTAGCGTGTTTGTAATGTAGTGCAACTTCAACAACTCCAACATTATGGAAATAAAACGCATTGCAAAATATACTTTGCAGATCTGGCCAGATGATTCTTTTACTCCTGGTAACTGATTCATGTATTTGTGTTTTTGTAATAAAATGCAGTGTCATTCCAAAAGTAACTCAAGAGATAAAAATAACTTCTGTCCTTGTGACTATTTGTTCAGTTGTTGTAAAGTTAGTGGCAGAGGTGATGTTTTCTCAAGTTAAACTTTGTAAATAATGTGTCATTTTTATTCAGCCCTGTTACGTTTTTGTTTTCGTTCTGGGAGGTGCTTTTGCCATTGTTGCAAAAGCAAAAACATCCACAATTCAACCACAGCCTTGCTCCGCCTAAATGTAACTTGGTACCTACAGTACTAAATTAACCTCTGTAAACAAGGGTATCTTCACCACATTTACCACTTGATCTTGGGTGTTTTCCTTCAAACTAAAGTTCTGTTGCACAGCGTATGTTAAAGACTGTTTTAGTCATGCCTATGTACTCGTGTATGTTTACAATACACTCACCTTTTAAAAACGTTTTATGTTAGTATAAAAATCTAAACAGATCTCTTCTTGCTATTTATTGAAAGGGACACTGCCTAATATTTTGGGTTCTAGTCTTAGGCTTTCTGTTCAAAAACAGTCGTACAAAATCTAATACTAAAAATGTTTTTGTAAGCTTTTAAAATATGACTGAACACATTTTTGTTCGGATTTCAGCATTCCCCTGAAATATGTGCAACCCAGACATTAAACCCTTTTCCCATGAAAATGGGGAAATGAATCTGATTAATCTATTTTCACTGTCCACGTTGGAGGAAAATACAAAATGTCAACAAATAACATATATGGGGAGGAACTTTTATTTTAAAAATTTGGTCTAATCATAGAGTTAATAATTTTTCTTGTTTTGGGCAATTTTGTAAACTGGAAATAATTTTCATGAAAGTTTCACATTGGAAACTAAGCACATTGTATGTATTTTCAGTGCAAACTGGTTTGTTTGGAAAGAAATGTAAAATTTAGAAACATGCTTTCTTTTTGACCAGTTGAAAAAGGAATCATTTTGGAAAATTTGCAACCAAATTAAAAAAAACAAACTTTTTTTCTGAGCATTTTGAATTTCACCTGTTTTGCACACCTCTGTTGGTAATACAGGTAAGAAAAATGGAGCGGGAGGAGCATGGGGAGAAAAGGGCTTTGTACGTATTATTTTAAACTTGATAGTAACCCTCTAATCCTTCAGCCCTGAGTAGTGTATTCTGGGAAATATGCAAGCTAAGCATCTAAGTATAATGCAGCTCATGGGCTTATGTTTGTTTCAGAATTTGTTACTAAGAAAAAACGGTTTTCAGCCAAAAAGCTGGATTTTTTTCATTTCCAAGACAACTATTTCAGTTTGTAATGTGGTGTTTGGATTTTGTTTGCATTTGTGATCACTTGGTTTCTCTCTTTTTTTCCATTGAAGAACTTGCAGAACTGGGGGAACAGGCTCCGTCCTGCCAGTTCCTTTTTCTGACTCAACGGAATGTGCCGGCTGCAAATGTGTGCCGGGTGAGCATGACCCAGATTATTTTTCTCATTCTCCTACTCCAGTGAAACAGGAAAAGACAAATTTAGTAGAATCTCTAAAAGAAGTTTCATGAGGAAGTGACGCTGCATGTCACACAATGCCAACTTGATGGAAGCATTTAAATTAACTAAGGGTGATTCCCAAATTGACCTTGGTGGGCTATTGGAGGCTACTGGACAGGTACAGGTACAGACATATGTTTAAATGCAGAATCTACTCTAGAAGGATCTGAAGGCTGTTGTTTTTCCATGGAGAATGTGGTGAGCAAAAGAAATAGGCTTCCAATTGATAGTCAGGTTGTAACGTTTTAAAGCAAAAATGGGATGGCTGTGTGTCGAGTTTGGCAAATTAAAGGGCTTATGAGCAGAGCCAAGTGACCTATGAATCTGCTCTGAGATTAAATGAAGCTGAGGTTTTCTGACTCTTTGACTAGAGAGTGGTTCAAATCAAAACACCAGATACCAACTCCGCTCCCCAGAATTTTTGTAGTGAGCTTTTGGGGTTCCTCATAGTGGGCTGAATTTGAAACCCCAGAGTTGGGCACACACGTTAGTAAGGATGTAGATCTGGACTTCATCTCTTAGGTCTGTCTTGGCTATGGCTGGAACCTTGGCAAACCTCTTCATTCCCCACGAGCTCCAATGTGGAATTTAGGGTTTTGATGGAAAACGTGTAGTTTGCGCTGAGTTTCCCTTTGATTTTTCTGGAAACTCAGCAAGGGGAGAGAGGGAAGTGAAAATCACTTTACATGGTAATGAATCATTGTGACTTTCTTGTAAAGCTACAGTTTCTGTCAGACCCACCATTCTTGTTGTCATTAGTCACCCTGAGGCTTGGGAGAGGCTGGTGGCCATTATGGGGAATCAGGAGGGAACTTTTTGCAAGTCATGCTTTGTCCAATGGTGTTTAGTTCAGCCCTTTCTAATGCCCCCAGCTATTCCACTGGGCCCTCAACGCTGCTTCAGCTTGTCTCTGGGACTCTCCATAGACCAAAACTTTAATTAACCCCCTCCCACAAGCCTCTAGAACTTTCGCTAAATCACAAACAAGACTGGATCCTCCCATCCCACCCTACTCACAGCTACGAAGAACTCTGAAAGATGTCAAAGACAAGCCTTGACCTCATGTGTGATTTAGTTAATTTACCACCTATTGCTCCCAGGACAAACATTGTCTGTATGCAGGAAGGCTCTGTCTTGCCCCCTAATTGAAGAGAATTCTCCAAGTTCAGTTGTCTGGTTTTATATACTGTTTCAGTGGTGCTCTATATGTGCATCCTGTCTCACCAAACAGTCTATGTAAAGGCCTGATCCTGCAAAGGGATCCGGTCATGCTGGTGTGGAGTCCTGTTGACTCGGCAGTGGTGCTCCAGTGGAGAGGAAGGATGGTCCAGTGGTTAGGGCACTAGCCTAGGACTTGGGAGAGCTGGGTTCAATATCCTGCTCCACCACAGACTTCTTGAGTGACTTTGAGCAGGTCACTTAGCTTCTCTCTGTCTCAGTTCCCCAGTAAAAAGGGAATCGTAGCACTGCAGTACCTCCCAGGGGTGTTGTTAGAATAAGTGCATTAGACTGTAGGTGCTCAGATAGTTATATGGCCCTCTGTCACCATAGTAACTAAGATGTCTCAATAGATAGATGCCTTTCTGTGATCGAGTCCTTAGTTAGAACAAAGGACAGTAAGTACAACATGGGCAGTGACTAGGGCTATCTTCTCTCATGCTGTCCTGACAGGCTGCCTTGAACCCCTGGTGATTACTGGGGCTGCAAAGGGCGTTGAGTTTCCAGAGCCCATTCAGTCCTGGGCACCTCTGCTGAGCTATGGGTCTTTGTTAGCATTAGCATTAAACCGTGGCTGTGCTCTGATACAGGCACACCAGCTCACTGAGCTGGACCTCAGACTGCCAATTCACTCCACATAGGCTACCAAACAGCTGTCAGGTAATAAGTGCTGGGTTAGTACCAACCTGATCTGGATTAGAACTGGCAATTTAGAGATGGAAAAGCTCTAGATCCCATTACTTATACCCTGAGCTCTCCAGTCCCCCATCTGTCACAGCTCATTACGGTGGCAATAAATATGAACTCACCCACTGTACAACTGCCTTGTCTCATTCTCCAGGCTGGGTTCACATCCTTCAAATACTTGTGGACAGTTATGTTTCCTTGCCTACAGTTATCCGGCCAAGTTGCACGTATTTCTAATCTTTCCACATTAGTCTGTCTCTGTTGTTTTTGTTGCCTGTCCCTCCAGCTTGTCAATTTCTTTCTGGTATTAGGGTGCCCAGCATTGTATACAGTATTCTAGGTGTGGTCTCACTAGGGCTGCAGGGAATATTTTCCCACATTCCCTCTCCTTTATTACTCATTACGTGCGTTGCTGAGAGCTTAATTTACTGCCCTCCGTTCCCTTTAGGCTGTAAACAAACAAATCATCTTTCTATTCTCTGGAGCCAGTCTGGAGCATTCACTGCACGGTGCTGGGGTGGCAGGCAGATAATTTTTCACCATGCTATGGCCAGTCTCCTTTTTCTTGGCTTGTAGAAAGGCTTTATTTAGTTTGACAATGATGGTAATGGTAGCTAGCAGCAGATTCTCATATACTGTGCAGGGTCTCTGGAGTGAATCAGACCTCTTAAATCAGCCTCAGCCAGGCAGCCTGGCTACCTAAATTGGTCCTGAAGCAGGAAGCAAGAAATAATTGTATTTGTACTAACATGTCACATTTTATTGGCTGCCTTAAAGACTGTCTAATCCCTCAAAGCTGAGGATGAATGGGGGCATGGGAGGCCTTTGATAAAGTGCTCAGTAGTTTTTTAAAATTACTTATTTATTTATGCCCTATTTTAAAGGGTTGCTCTGAAAACAAAAAGCATATGTAGATTCTTTTCTCATGCTACTACTGACACCTGAGACTTATTAAAACAGAAATGATTTTTAAAATCGAGCGTGTGGTGCCTTTTATCACTGAATGCCGTTCCGTTGTGCTTTGCGTTTCGCTCACAGTCAACAGTGAAACTTTCTTTTTCTAGTGAGCTTCGCTTTCTGGTTCTCATGCTATTGAGATTTCCCGCAGTTGCTGGGGAATGTTTAAACAGGTTTAGTTACAAAAACACCTACGTCTTCAGCCTCAGCTATTCAACAGTGTCGCTTCAATCAGTGTGAGTGGCCGGTGGGGTTGGAGAAGGTGCTTAGGAGTTTTTCCCTCCCACCACTGGATGAAATCTCAGGCGCAGCCTACACTTTTGATGGCTCTGCCTTTTCAGCATATTTTCCTGGCTCATTCATCTTCCTCCCCAGGCCACCACACCGTGCTTTCGTACTCGGGGCTTGTATAGATTAGGGTATTTCATACAACTGGTCAAATATTCTCTGACAGCTGTTCTTTGCTGAAAGATTGCTCTTCAGCTAAACGGAAATTGTGTTGGGAATATTCCATTTTTGTTTACAATTTTCTGTTTGTTTTTTTTGTGTGGCGTTTTTTGGTTAAAAACAGAAGAACGGCCAGACTGGGTCAGGCCAAAGGTCCATCTAGCCCAGCATCCTGTCTTCCGACAGTGGCCAGTGCCAGGTGCCCCAGAGGGAGTGAACAGAACAGGGAATCATCAAGTGATCCATCCCCTGTCGCCCAGTCCCAGCTTCTGGCAAACAGAGGCTAGGGACACCATCCCTGCCCATCCTGGCTAATAGCCGTTGGTGGACCTATCCTCCATGAATTTATCTAGTTCTTTTTTGAACCCTGTTATAGTCTTGGCCTTCACAACATCCTCTAGCAAAGAGTTCCACAGGTTGACTATAAAACCTGAAAACTGAATATTTTGTGGGGAGGCCTCGGTGTCGAAATTTCGAAGAAAAAGATTTCAGCTTTCATAGGAGTTTTTCAGTGTGAGGGAGAGGGGATCATTCCCTCAACCTGCTATTGTACCAATGTAATAATTACATTGAAGCAAATGTAGACTCATCGCATCAGCAAAATAGGGATTGCACTGCGGCAGTTGATCAGGGTAATCATATTAGCACAAGCCCCATTTTACACCAGTGCAATGTGTCGATGCTGAGGGTGTGGTTACCCTAGTGCGAACAACCCTCTATATGGAGAGAGCCTTAGTCTCACTTTTGTACTTATGACCTCCCCCCCAGGGGTGCAACCTGGAACGGGGGTACTGCTGAGCCCTCTGTCTCATCAGCTTGGGCTTCCTTTCACACTGTGCTGCTGTGGCAAGCTGCGGACTGCTTCTGGTCCTGCGCTCACACAAAGCTTTACCCAGTCCGGGACACACCCAGCTGCAGTTACATGAAGGCTTCTCCTCAGCCACTCATGAACTAACAATAGAGAGATTTTAGCCAGCTCCACCCTCCAGCTTCATGGTCTAGGACCCCAGAGTTGTACCATCTTGTCCTGGTCCACCCCTATGTCCACCCCTCCCTCAATGTGGAGAAGACAATGCACCAGTTTTTGTTCCTGAGCAGATTCCCCAAGGACTTCTAGAAAAACACACTGTTTTAGGTAAAAAAAATTCAACAAATTTATTAACTACAGAAAGATAGATTTTAAGAGCTTATACGTAATAGCGTACAGATCAAAGTAGATTACCATAAAAAATAAACAAAAACACAATCTAAATTCTCTAAACTGGATAGGATTTGAATCAAACAGTGTCTCACCCTGTTAGATAGTACAAACAGTCCACCAAGCTTCCATACACAGGCAGGCTTTCCTCTTTCCCTCCTGGGACTCCCCTTCAGTTCAGTCTTTGTTCCTTAGGTGTTTTCAGGTGCTGTGTTGTAGGGGGAGTGAGGCCAGGTGATGATGTCACTTCCCCCTTTTATATCTTCTTCCAGCTTTCTGGAAATATCTTTTGCAGTGACATGAGTCAAACAGTCTCCATTAGGTCTGTGCTATCTCAGACAGGTTTCCATTGTACACAGTTCCTGGGGTAATCCTTGTGAGTGTTTGTATTCACCTCAATGAGCCATCAACATTATTTGGCCTTTTTATTGTTGTACCTGAAAGGCGGCTTATAGGTGTTCCCAACCTCACAACATGTTTCAGTGGCACACACATAGCAAAACTTCATACACAATGATAACACATACAACTTAACAGGATATTAATATTCAACAGATTGACTTTTAATATACCTCACAAGGCATGCTTTGTACAAAACATATCATAATTATATCACTATGGTGAATGTGGAGTGCAGTGTCACAGTACTCACCTATCATCCATCAAAATTAGACAGATCTCACGTCACAAAATCATAGGACCTGATTCTTCATTCCTTGTACCTTTTATTGCATTTTGCACCAATGCGAACTGTGTGCAACGCACAACCATTCTGATCTGGTAGCAATTAGCATTCAGCCCTCACAGGTGTAAATGCCTACCCAAGATGCGAGGCAATGGAGAACCAGACCCACAGAATCTAAGAGAAAATACCCAGTGGGTCATCTAGTCTATCTCCCAGGTGGAAGAGGACTGGTCTCTGTTGTACATTTCCTGCTGTTTTGCCAAGTCTAGTTTTAAATGTGGCAAAAGATGGGGCCTCCGTTCCATCCCTTCCTTATGAAAGGACTGCATAGAGCTCGCTATTGGGAAGGTTTTTCTGATATTCAGCCTAAATCTTCATCCCAATGCTCCTAAACATACCCCCTTTTATTATGATAGATCAATCCTCTTCCTGTATGACACAACCACCCTTCCTGTAGGTCTGTACACTTGCCGTGACCCTGCTCAGAGTCATGGTGCTAAGATACACACATCAGACTCTTTTAGTCTTTCCTCCTACGTCAATCACTTCAGCCCTCTGGCTGTTTTTGTCACTCCTCTCTGAATTCCTTTGGCCTAATTCTCCACTGCAATGTGCCTCATGGTAATCTACAGCTCTGCAAAGTGGGCCTATGATGCTAGCAAATTAGATTTTTCCACTCACCCCCTGGTAGCATTTATACCTGTGCAGAGTTGGTATAAAACTGCTATAAAAGGTACAAGGCAGTGGACAAACAGGCCTCATGAGTCTGTCACTTGATTCATGGTATGGATGCTCGAGGGGTGTGTGTTATTTATGAAGCTGGCAGGTTGTGCAGCCAAGCAAGGTTAAAAATTAACCAGAGTGTATTACGACTTATTGACCTTCTGTTGAGTCTGGCAGTTTTGGTGCACTCTTTCAAATTGAGTTGAAGAGGGGGGTGGAAATTGGAGGTCAGACCTTTATGATGTCTGCTGGTCTTAAAAGGGGTAGTGTGTGTTTCTGTTTAAAAAAAAAAGGCGGGGGAGGGTTGGCTAGCTCTTCAGCTGGTGGACATTAATACAACTCCACTGACTTCAGAGCAGTGGTGTATATTACAACCACTATGCTGAGGATCTGGCCTTTTATTTCTACCTACTTTTAACCTAGCAGCTCTTTCATCGCTGAACTGAACAGTTGGGACATTTGACTCCTTCGTCTATTTGTCAGGTGTTTAATGCCCAACAGATGTTAACAAAAACAAATGGAGATGCCAGAGATTTAAATGTAAAATTCACTTTGTTGGTCCAGGGACCCCTTGATGCCAACTGGCAGAGGGCCCAGGGGTGCATAGGATTTTACAGTGATCCCCTGGGTCAGCTATGTGAATAATAGGGTAGCCGGTGAGGTCTCTGAGAACCAGTTGCCAACTGGTTGTCATAATCATTGTGAGATGTATGGAGGGATAATATTTAAGCACTTATGTATCTATTAAAATTATGTTCTTAAGGTCTTGGAGTTAAGACAGATCACCAGGAGGTGCCATACCTCAAAAATGTCCCTTTCAAGTAGGAGGTAACTGACACCTATCTCTCTGTCTGACCATTTGTGTATTGGACACCTCAAAATGTCTGTCTATTTGTATACTGAGCCTGGTACGAATTAAGAGATTGCAAAATCTCCAAGACAGGTAACCTACAGGAAGAAACCAAGAGTAATGGGTGTCCTGTTTATGGATAAAGACAAGGATTGTTCTGGTGTATCTTGGAATGCAAAGGAACACATTGGATCCTTCACCTAGTAGGCAAGCTGCTCACATACATATCTTACGAAAGAAGGGTCATAGCCTGCCTGCCTGTAAAATGCTGCAAGGATTTGCGGTGACTTTGTTAGACATGGGAGTATTTTGTTAATTAAGTCTAGGCTCTGGAATGCGTGTTATGATTTTATATGTAACCGTTTGTTTCCAATACTCCTACTTGCTACTACTTGAATCTCTGTGCT